>NW_024962334.1:24467773-24845531 GCF_019238085.1 Lagopus leucura
AGAAAGAAAGAAAGAAAGAAAGAAAGAAAGAAAGAAAGAAAGAAAGAAAGAAAGAAAGAAAGAAAGAAAGAAAGAAAGAAAGAAAGAAAGAAAGAAAAAGTTTTGTAACTTTTTCCTTCTTTTATTCCCACAATTTTCTAACTAGAACTCTTCTGTAAACTCCCCCTTACCACTGAAGATCTTGCCAGAAATCTGCACAAGTCTTGTGATCACCATATAATGTAATCTCCAGTTATTTGCAGCTCAACAGATGAATGAAACATGTAAATAAGAAGATTTGTTTTCTGTCAAAATATAAGAGGTGAACTTCTGGAAATTTTGTAATAAAATACAGCCAGAAAGTCTGTTTTTTGTTTAGAATAAATAAAACATCTAAAAGCCCTGGGGAATACTGCAGATGAAAGGGTAAATTCCTTTTCTGGGACATGCTGTTTCTGATATTAACATCATTTCATTACAGAAGTTGAGGAAATTATTAAATAGTTTGACATAAATACATGTTACTGAGTTGAAAGAGTAAATCAGAGCAAAATGCTTTTTAAAACAACATATTAAATAAATATCATGTCCTAAATTGAACCGAATTGATGACGATCGTGACATCTTTTAGTATAACTCCATTGGAACAAACACAGAGTGAGCTTGTTTTGTTTTGTTTTCCTATTATTCTATGTATTTTACAGCTTGAAATCATCACTACAACCCTGACAGTCTGATCTCTTACCAAAGATAAGCACATAGAGCTTCATTTCAGCATTAAATTCAGTTAATTGTATCCATTAGGGAAAACAAAAAACAAAAACAACAGCAACAACAAAAAAAAAAAAAAAAAACACTGATGCATACATAGTTTGTGCAATAATGGAAAATCCACCTCAGCACTAAGTCATTCAGATGATTCCTTATGTATACTTTTTAAAATTGAGCCCACTATTACACTTGTCTAACTAGCTCTAAGGCAGATCTTGCTGCTCAGCTTTATTTTTTATCACTAAATTAAAATATGAAGAACTATCTAAATCCAGGAAGATTACTCTGGGATAACACTCCTCAAGTCATTTAAAGACATTTTTTGGGGAAAAAAAAAAAAAATAATAACAATAAGAATTGATCTCCTAAATATCTCAAAGCAGATGTGAATCATCAAATTATAACTTTGGATTACCTTTACTGTTCTTTCAAAACCACTCTCTGATTTGAAGGAAAGTGTGTTTCTATGCACTTGGTAAATTTTAATGTGTGAGGCCAGACTCTGTCCTGAACAAGGTCATCTGCAGTTGTATTTCCATGGCTTAAAATAAATAAACAAACAAAACAAAACAAACAAAAAATATTATGTTATGAAATGACCACAAATTTGGCACAGCTTACTCACATTCATATTGTTTCTTTGTCCTTATCTCCCATTCCCTTCCTTGTTTTCTTCTTGTTCTTTTATATAGAGGGAATTTATAAATTATTTTTATTTAACAGTATATATGGAAAAGGATATATTTTTCATTTGTATAACATAAGTAGAAGGTATGTGGAAATGAAATAATTTCTTAGGCACCTCAGCAGTCCATTAAACAAGAAATGAAATGTTTATCAAAATCCTTGGTGAACAAGCCTTCTGAAACACGTAGTTAATCTGTATCTTCTAGTGACTCTAAAGTAACAGTCACTGTATGTACTGTGTCATTGAATATCCCAGATATTTTTTCTGTTTTAAACTACAGTTACCAAAAGAGTTTATACAAACAGTATCTAATTAACAAATCTGAATGGGAGAAAAAAACTTATTGTGAAAATGGATGACTACAGCGCAGCATTTCTGTATTTACCAAAAAAAAAAAAAAAAAAAAAAAAGAGCTTAGTGTTGCATTAACACATTTTTGCACAGTGATTTATCTGCTGAAGTACACCTATCTTAAAAAATTTCTTATGTGTTCTTATGGGCTCATTCCCCTTGGCACTAGGATTTTAATCCAAAACCCATTATATCCAGTGGTATTTTCTTATGCACTTCACTGAGCCCTGGATCAAATTTCTACAGAAAACAGAGGAAAAGGCTGCTGAATTTCTTGCAACACTCGCATTACAAAAGCATTTATGCCTGTAGTTCAAAGACACCCCAAAGGGCCTGATGTGATTTGCAGTTTCTAATTATTTGTTCTGAGAGAGCTTTACATCTCGTTTTTTGTATTTGTGTAATCTTCTCCTAAGAGCAGTCCCAACATGAGCAACACTCTTCTTATTCATAACACTTCAGAAATGTGTGCTGGGCTACGGCCCCTTCCACCCCTGCATCCTCAGGGTGCTGCTTGTCTCAAATTATACTCCTGAGCGAATCTGGCCCTGAGCACTATGTTAACAATATATTAGCTACGATCCTCATGTTATAACTTGAACAATCCAACTGTGCCCCTGGGCTTGCAGCTAAGCACTTTGCCATCTGAAGCACTCCTTCCATTAGTGATGGAGCTTGGGGTGTTGGTTTTGTGATGGTTTGTTGTGTTGTTTTTTTTTCTTTCTTTCTTTCTCTTTTCTTATGGTATGCAGCTCTGTCATTTTTCTTTTCTTTTTGAGCATTTGGTATCCTTAAGCTATGAAAAGATACACATTTGCTTTTTTATGTAGTAAGGCTGCTGCTTTCAATTAATAGTTAAAAGTATATGGGGAAAAAATACAAGAGTCACAAAGTGCCCTTTAGTGAAGTGCTCTTTAGTCAGCTGCCACATAGATATTATATTTCCAGCATCTCTTTTTTCTGTTTGTCTCCAGAGTCCATGCATTTAAAAACCTGATCTTGCAGGATTAGGAAAGTGGAATCCAGGAAGAATGCACACAAATGCTAATGATGGCTTGCCTGCACATTCACAGCATTTTGTTATATTTTTGTAACCAGAAGCTTCCAGAATGTTTTGAAAACATTAATTAATCACCCATTCTGGGATTCTCACACACATTATAGTCTAAATTATACAGCTGAGGAAACTGAGGTTTACCCAGCCTTTGCAAAGGCTGGGTACTTATCAGTCCCAGTGAATTGGAATTACAAGAATTCAGTACCTGCAAATACCTCCCCACAAGGTTACCCACAAAAAGCACTGCAAATCTGGAAATAACCAAAGCCCTGATTCCCAGCCCTCACACTCATCAGATCTTTGATTTTCCCACAATTAAAGAAAATTAAATGGTTGGATTTAAACAGAATAAGCAGTTTCTGACATCTTTAGTTACTGACAATGGCCAAATAAATTATTGTTAATGTGCTTTAATATGGAATAGATACATTTTATCATCACAGACTACAAAGCTTGTTGATCCAAAAATAATGCTTTCTATTTATTTCTACAACAGATATAAAGAGTGCAAAAACACTATTTGACAGAGCACATTCTCAGCTACAAAGCACTATTTCTCCACCATAGTCACCACCATTAGCTATACATTTTTGCCAGCAATGAACAAGAGCCTGCATGCTGTGCTCATGAAAATCTGTACCAGTACAGGTGACCCTCTGTCACAGCTGCAAAAATGCACCACCGACCACCTAACAGCACTCATATCCACTGTTTGGGCTCCATAAACATTCAGCAAATGTCACTGAATGTCAATGGGTGCCATTTTTTCTGCATGGAGGAAGTCAGTCACACTCCTTTGCTTCATACGAACTCCCACGCCAGATGCCATTTTTTCAGACTGCCCCTCTGTTGCCATCTGTCACACAGCAACAGAAGGAAGGCAGCAAGATTTAACTTCTACTGCTGAACCACCAGCATCCACCTCTGGTGTGGTGGGCCAACACAATAAAATAGAGGACATTACTTTCAGAGCAGTTCTCATATTAGAAGAAATGTCAAGAGGCTGTCATTCATTCTAGAAGGAAGTATAAAGGAAAAAATAAAACACGCCTAGTCCAATTTCTATAAAATAATAACTGTTTTTTTCTAACCTCTTTCTCAGAATAATACTCTACGTTGGTGGCAAAATGCTCGAAGTTCTGCATATTCAGGAAGTTCCATAGTATTTCAGGATAGGGGAATTTCTAAGTTTCTCCTTTTTAAGGCTAGACAATGATTCATTGGTCTTAGTTCCATTAATGTTTTAAGAAACAAGTAAAACATGGAGCAAAACCCTTCCTCACCATCCTAGCAGCCTTAGTCCCATCTGTGCTGCATTTCTTCAAGATGCTGCTGTGGTTTCTGAAAGCCACATCTGTTCATCTCAATCCCAACCAGCTCTAAGGCTGGGAAAATCACTGAGGGATTTTAGGCATCTTCTCAGAGTCCCCTCAGTGATGGCCAACCCAGACTGATTCCATATGCGTGACCCCAGTTTCACTCACAACTGAAGTCCCTCTCTCAGTACTGGTAGAAGCTGAGGACAAGGTAATGTTGGTGTGCGAAGTGTGCTGATCATCCACCTGTAGAGTGAAGGTCACAACTAATAAATAACAGCACAGGCAACTCTCTGATACACGCTGGAGGGATCTCTCCATGTTATCTTACAAAACAGGAAGATGAATATGCTTGGAATAAAGACTTGGCTTATTTGTTGTTCAGATCTGTGAAAGAATATTATCTGTGGAGCTCACAACATCCTTTTCTGCTCTTTTTCACTGTGTGCTGATTTCATACATTTTCAGATAGAGAACACTGAAGATTCCAAATTAGACCAGGGAGAGAAAGATAACATAGTTGGTCTCTGTGCATATATTTTAGATCAGAGCTGGAGGATTTTTTTAATATTTATTCATTCAGTGCATGGAAGTGATTCCAGTTTTTGAATTAAAAATTTCCTTCCATTTTTATTCAGCAGTAGAACACAAGAAAAGGAAAAAAACATCAAAGAGGTACTGGGACATATAATTTCGACAAATCCAAATTTGTAGAAAGTAACCTTTGTAACCTTGCTAGAACTGTAAAAGAGTAGTAAATGTGATTTGAATACAGATGCTCATATGATAATAGAGATGCAATTTGTTTGCAATCTGAAGCCTCTGCAGTATGTAAGATTTCATTACAAATACAGTTTAAATTTATTTTCATACTTTCAATGTGCTCCTACTATAGTCACCTAAAACTGTCTCTTTAGACAGCTGGAGTTTTTATTTGGCACTCTTTTCCTTCCACACTATCCCTTCTACCCTGGCACTGTTTACTGCTTTTGTAATAAAGACAATGTCAATAGAGAGGTTTCGTATAACTTTCTTTCCTCCCCAATCAGAAAAACATGCTATTTCACCAGGGGATGAAATATGGTAAATTTTCCTACCACTGTATGTGTGGCGAGAAGGAGTGGGAGGGTTGTACGGAGTGGGAACTTTTATTAAAAGCCAAATTGTGAATTTAAATGAATTCTTGTTCCATGGAGAACTTTAGTTCAATTTTTTTCTTTATTTTAAGGCCCAGAAATCCCTCAAGCTATTTATTCTCTTCTCTATGTTAGGAAATTTTTCAGCTAGATAGCATGAGATCTACAATTTGCACAGCACTGAGCACACTGCCAGTCTTAAGCAAATAATAAATAACAATAGCATGAAATGTTATGCACAATGAAACACAATTTCCTGTCTCTGAATTGGAACCAGCAACGTTTCAAAGGTCTGGAGGTTCTGACTGGATAAAAGTGTTGAGTAAAAACAAAACTCTAGAGATTTACTTTTGAGCAAATCCATCTTCCCAGCATGTTTCAAACCCAATTGTGAAATCCAGACTTCAGGATATAATAGCTGGATCTGAATTAATTTCAAATTTTCATTGCCTCAGAGTTTGGCCAGTTACAAAGAGAATACTTGAGTTGATGTCTGTGACATAGGAATATTTTCTATCACATTTTTGAAATGATAAAGTGTTGAGCCGTGGGAACATATATTTTGGTGCTACTTGCTTTTACTGTGAAAGCTCATGGAATAATTGTAAAAATAAATAAATAGATAAGCAACAGAAAATTAAGCAGACATTTCTATTTTCTCTAGTTTCTGAATCAGAGACAAAACCTGTGGCTGCTCTCTGGAAAATAACCAGGTAAAACTGACTAGAGAACAAAACAAGCAAAAAAAAAGACCATATGTGTTACATTTAACTTCCTCCATACTTATCTAAGCATGTGCATATATAGTATGATTCTTAAAATACATTCAGGTTTCATACATTTGCTTTCTCTCATTGCAAGACTGTCTTGAAATATCTCAGACATCTACTCTTATCTCAACAGACAGAGGATATTGATACTGGTGTGAGAGAACAGTATTTCCTACCAAACTTTGCATCAAAACTCAAATTAACTCTGAACTTTAGTTCACTATAATTTTCAGAAACTTAAATCATGGTTATTGTGATTGCTTCATACTCTTTTTGAAACCAACAAAGTTTTGCATACTATGGCTTCTAGATTTGATAAAACCTTTTTCACTGTTAATCATCTTCTAACTAACATTGTTTTATAAAATTCCCGGCTTCATTCTGAACTATCTTTCTTTCTAACCAAACATTCCACCTGTTATCTACAGTGAACAACTTACATCATCTCCATGTTCACTGCATTCTAATGGGTCCATAACATAATACAAAATCCCTCAAAAATATCCTAAATTCTATGCATCTGTCAGTGGCAGACAGTCTTGGAAACTCATTTCTTAAAAGGCATTAACCAAAGAGGTATCCTTTCTCCTACAATTATTATTATTAATCTAATTTCTTATTTGCATTATGCTATTGATGAAAAGTTATAACATACTTTTCCCCCTTTCAGATTCAGTCTCTTGTCCATGATGAATGTTTTGGATGAGATAATTTTAATTTTAAAAATATAGCAGCAAAAATACACTTTACTTAAACTGAGAAGTATCTTAATGAAAAACTACAGAGAGAAAGGAAAATCCAGAAAAACATTAGAGAGTGTTACTGTCCAAATTTGTTGTTTGAACAATTTTCCATAGTCAGGATGGTCAGCTTTAACTAAAAATGCAAAATTGCACTTCACTTAGCAGTGAATTTAAGGAAATGCATAAAACCTAGATACTGTTCAGAATGAATTTTTATGAGATTTGGAAAACTTACTTCGACAAAGCTCCTTTGAAAATTGCAAACTAAGCTCCATTAATTTACACATGAATAAATGAAAGGAATGTGTATGCTCATACGAAGTTTAATAATGAGGTGATCTTATGTCCCAGATAAATGTTATTTATTCTGGCCTATATTGGATAGATAGAGGAATATATGACACTTCAATTTTCTCCTACACTAAGGTTCAGAGGAAAACCAAAACATAGCTCTAAGTATGGTCTCTGTTATCAGGTCTCCTTTCCACAGTGTAGCCCATCCAAAGACATCACAAAATTCACTTTTTGGACTCTTTTCCCTTGCTTTTTAAATAATACATTTCCACTTTACTTTACTTTTAAAAGAACGTATTATTCTTGACTATATATCAATGCTTGTGTCATCAGTTCTATTTCTACCACTCTGATCGACAATGAGGCCTCATCTATGTTCTTCTAAATTGAAATCTAACCAAAAGAAGTTTCTTGTTAACAAAGTATCTTAGTATCTTAGAACATATGCAAATCCTTAAGGACAAATACAAAACAAAACAGATGCTTCTTGTTTTGGCTACTTCCAGAAGCAACAATGAAAATCTCAGCTCCTTCAACAAATGTCTAGTGGCTATTGATGACTCCTGGGAGCAATGCCTTTCCCCATAAAGCCTCTCTAATGACTAGGCAGATGAGATTGGAAGGACTGCATCCTGTACAAAGGAAAAAATCTCTTTTCCCCTTTTCCCTCGTTTGTGTAGCCATGCAGAACCAAAAGACAGAAAAGAGCCTTTGAATGTGTTATTTTATTGTGCAGGATACAAGAATAGGAAAGTACTGAAAAAACGCACACAAAGAAAATTCCAAAGCTTGGTGTCATTAAGAGGCCTGGCTTCCCCACTTCATGTGTCTGTATATCATTTCCCTTTGCTACAAAGACTAAAGGCAGTACTGTGACTGTCAGTGTAGAAAACTGGACCAGTCACATTACCGGGCAATTGTTAACTGCAGAAGAGCTTTGTTAGAGAGGCAACAGACTTCATGGAAGAAAGCTCCCAGTGCTTTTAAGAATTTCCCTGTTGGGTAACGCCACCACATTCATAGAACTCGGTTTGTTATTGCTTTTTTTTTTTTTTAATAGGAATTGTATTTATACGCAGAAATAAGAAAGGTTTTTAGAGTGTAGGATAAAGGTGTGTTTATTTTGTGCCGAATTTCTACCTTACAAAGGACTTTGTGTTACTTGTGGAGTCATACAATAGTCTGGGAGGTAATAGAAAACCCCTGAATAGAAGGAAGAAGAATGGCATTATAGCATGAAGACAAGTGACAATTCAAGTGAAGTACAAAGGAAGTACTGTGAAGGCCTGGTCGGTAACCTTGACAGAATTTTACATCATCTATGTTTGATTCAGCTTCATGATTTATCTATGCTCTGAAACAAAAATGGATTCAGTAACGTTATTTTGAAAAAGGAAGTGTGTAAGAAAAAGAAAGAGGTAGAAAGGGGGAGGTCCAAACTCAGTGGTAGGATTTGCCTTTTCTTTTGTCTCTTTATTAGTACATAATGTGCACTCTAGAATTGCCATTTTGAAAACAGAAATGTGATCTCATAAGACTTAAGGCTCATATTGAGTCTATTAATTCTGGTTCGAAACCACCTAGATACTGGGACACAAGTACACTTTTAAAAATCACAGCCTTCTCCCTAATCCCGCCCCCAAAAAATCCTACAGAATGCTTTAGCATAATTTAATACAGTTTTTTTGCATATGCACATTGCACTGATAATGGAGGTATATATATACTGTGTCACCACTTCTTTTATGCATGCATTGATTGAAAGCACGGGTGGTCAGCTAGAACAGATGACGGAGAACTGTGTAACAAAACAAAATCAAGTTCAGTTAGAAATCTTTTTTATGATTTTTATGCCACACAGAGATTTCTTCAGCTCTGACTGTTGCACTTTCTAACATAAATGATTCTGTTATTATTATTCTTTTGCAGCACTGTGCAGATTTATGATAATAAATAGTGAGAAAAGGAAGGACAAATATACCCCAGAATGCCATCACAAAGGAAGCTGACACTGTGTGTATAGGGAACCTGTGATCTTCATCCTGTCATAGTCTGACCTTGTTTCTGTTAGACTTGCAGTTTCCTGAATTGAATTCTGGCAGCCAGTTTGGCAATGAATGGGAGATGAAAAAGTTGGTACTAAGCCAAATCAACTTCTAGATCAATTAAATATGTTATGTAACACAGTCGGGATTTCATTCAATCTATTGCAAATATAAATATCTCAAGAGTTCCTCTCAATACTGTGATTTCAAAAGCAATCAGACAACCAAGTTAACTTCAGTTAAGGAGACAAGACAAAAGCCCTGTTTCCTTGGTTTCCCAGTTCAAAGAGCAATTCCTTGGTAATGTCCTAGGCAAACAGGTCTCACATAATGTTGTCTGTTATGTGACTCCTGGCTTTCATTCTTTGCTGTCCTGCCCTGGCACACTTTCCAGAACGTGCAGAAACCTTTGTCCAATACTTCTTTCAGATTTCAAGTCTTGCAGGAGCAATGAGCAGATCTTTCATTTGTCTCGTTCATGGAAAAGTACTGTTTTCTTTGATTTATGCCTGTGGCTGACTGCAACTTTTGTTTTGTGCTTCAGTGTCTGTCCAGTCTAAATCTGTTCAGTACTTCAAGCTTAAAATAAATCCCTGGCAGGCCATGTGGCATGGGATTCCTATATTTGGTCTGCAGAATCAAATCTTTTTTTGTTAAGAGAAGATTTGCTCAAAAATCAGAAATTATGATTCTTGTACTCTTCCACTATCAGCAGATGTTAGCATATTCTCAAAAGGAAGCATTGAACTTAGACAATGCATCTAAAATATGTGAGGTATTGCATTTCAAAATCTTTTGAAGAAAGAAAAAACTTGGAGATTGATATCTATGGTGTTGGGTTTTTTTAATCTCAAATTCTTATTTCTTGACTTTCTATGGTAAAACTGAAGACAAATGCTTTTTGCCTATGTCTGAGTTTTTTTCATGAAAATCAGGGCACAGAAAGACATGCTTCATTCTTGTTCCACCACAAAGCTGGTCCTCATCCAGACATACTTATGTCTTATATACATATAGAAATGTTAAACATCAAGGGAAATCCAGTGACAATATCCTATCTGTTTCTTTTACTGGTAGGTTTTTTTTTTTTTGTTTTTTTTTTTTTTTTTTTTTTTTAAGAAAGATTCATTCATTCTTTTTCCTAAAGGTTACTTTTCAGCTCTTCCATGTTGCCTATCCCAACTTCTAAGATATTTTCATTTGGAGCTACCCAAGAAAGCGCATGAATTATCTAAAAAACAAAAAGCTTCATGAGAGGCTAATGAGGCAGAACATGATTTCCAAAAGAAGTGCAGAAGTTTCAACAGGTTGAATCAAAGTTCAAATCAAATTTGGCAGCTACTGAGGATGACATGCTCTTGTATTCACCAAGACTCAAAAGATTTAGGCAGCAAAGAATGAAGGTCAGTAGTATAACAGACAGCATTCATTTCTGCACTTAGACAGTGAAATAAATAATTTTTTTAAAATATACATTAGTGTGGTTATTCCCCAGGTTTCACTCCAAGAGTCCTGAGACTTGTTCACTGAAGTGCACTTCTGTAATGGCTGAAGATATTACTGACCACTGCTTTCTCCTCTGTCTCTTTGCTTGTGAAGGCTAAAGGCAAAATACATGCCTTCAGCTCAGCCACTCCATTTGGTAGTTTTCAAATAAATTGACCTTTGCAGGTATCTTAATGTTGTGTGTAAATGGCAGCCTCTGAGACCCCAGAGTGATCATGCTCCTTGCTTAAGGATATAACACTGAGCAGATATCCAAGAAAATCAGCTGACACAGCAATAGCTCAAACCATTGCAGAAAGACAAAGAATGAAGGTAGAGGAGCACTGGGCAGAAAGCGATAATCGCATAAGAAAACAACAGCGGTTAGCAGATGCGCAGTGCCATTCCTCTGCAAACCTACTGGAAGATTTGCCTGTATGAGCACTCTTAAATTTCTTCAGTTTCAGTGGACAATTTAATAGTTACACTGTTTATGTTTCCAAATATGTTGCCACTCAAATAGCTTAAGGACAGCTTGTGCAGGAACCTTCAAAAACAAAACTGAGAGAAAAAACTTGCCATGAGAAGCGGGAAATTCTGCACTATCCACACAGCACCTCATAAGGAAACCTCAAAAGGAATAAATTTGGATAGAATCAAACATAAGCAGGCAGTAGCTTCTACACACATGAAGCACTGCAGATTTCAAGTATTTCTAGTCATCAATCAGCTTATTAAGACAGGAACTACTCTAAAGAGAAGCCCTGTGACAAACAGAACATTGAAATTGCAAAATAACTGTTCCAAAAAGGAAGAAATGAATTTTCAATCACTTTTGTTGTTGTTGTTATTCTTGATGAAGTAGTTGAATTAGCTTGATTGTTGATATATGCCAGCAATAATTTGGTCTGGGAGAATCCTCTGGAGTTGGCCCACACTTAGACCAGGGCCAAATTTGATGTTGGATCTAACCTGCAAATTAGACCAGATTGCTCACCTGCTATAAATGACTAAACAATGTGAAAAGAGGGAGAAAAAACCAAACCAAACCAAACCAAACCAAAACAAAACAAACAATTTTCTAAGAGACATCTTTCTAGCTTTCTTGTCCTTCAAATATAAATAACTGCTCACTATGCATCTCTCTTTATTTCACGGGAATATTCCAGCAGAGTGAAGAGTCCAGAGTTCACTCTCTTGTTATTACTAATGGCTTGACCTTAGAAGAGTCCTGGAAGAACAAGGCTGGTAGATCAATGTTCACCACCCATCCTAACTTTAAATCACAGCAAGCACAAGACACCTTCTCTTCAGGTAATTGCAGCGTGCTGCTCTGCCTGGGACAGACCTTGGGAAGCGTCTCTCACAGTACAGCTACAGCACCTCATCTTGGGATGACTCACTCCTGTTAGTTAAAGTGAACTAAAAAGATGGCTTCTTTAGCATTTAATTAAGGGCCTTAAATTAAACATATGTATATATAAATGTTTTAAACAAAGAAAACAGTTGTGTACCAGAGAGAGAAGCAAGAAAGGACCTGCCTCAGCAAATTTGCCTAAGCTTCTCAGGCTGCTTTTTTGCTGCTTTCTCTGAGATCACTGTGCAAATGGAAACTCTTGCTCTGTGTTGTCAGTGCACACTTCCTCTTCATGCTTTTGGTTATGAGGTCAAAAAGTCAACAGAAAAAGGTTATGCTTGCCTGTGATCTTCACTGAGAATTCAATAGGCTGTTTAGGACAGAAAAGCTATTCAGTGTTATGCCATGGGCACACCTATCCACACCTGGGGACTAGCAGAGAAAATAAAGCTTTAGAATTCATACTGTCATGCCAATGACATGACCAGTGCCAAACAACAGAGGGCACAGTGAGATATTTACAGCACTGATGTAACAAAGAAGGCTTGGCACTGCTTGGGAAGTCTTATTTTTAGACTAACATTTCCACCTCAGAAATAAGAAGACTCTTACTTTTACTAGGGTGTTATTTGGGGAAAGAAAAAAAAAAAAAAATCAAACAAAAAAGACATTTAAAGTCGTATCTGAGTAGAATAATTGCTTTGCAGGATTAAACACTTTTTTTCTTTATTTCTTGCCAATCTGAATTATTTAGTGACAAGCTCCAGTTCTTCTAATCTCTCTACCTCCCTTAGAGCTGTTGATAATGGGTAATATTTCTGGCTCTCCAGCTGCAATTAGGAGTGTTATTCTTTCTGAAAGAAAGGGAAACATCTGTGTATGTATCACGTTATGTTAACCACCTAGCAGCTGGACCACAGCACTACAAACATAGCCCAGCAGCTCCATGAGACTCAAGAGAATTAGTGCTTAGAGAGCATAAAAAACTGACAAAAGTAGGGTACATAACTACGTCAGACTGTTTGGAAAATACCAATGTTTAGGGGTGGCTCATCTGCTATAAACATTGTACAGTGATAACAGATAAATCAGACTTACAAGCAGATTTAAGAAATTACATGCACCTAAATTGTTGTGCAGGAATTGAAACTACAATGTGAAAAAATGATTTTTTTATTCCTTGAAATGCAGGCATATTTAAATTCCTTCCCAGAAAACTATTCAAGTCCTTCCTCCAGCACACTTTAGGTTTCTGAAAAACCTTCCACAGAAACTTTAAGTGCTGTTAGCCCTCTGCTAGCAGTCCCACCCCTCTGAGGGAATAACTCCCTGGAAGTGGAAAGAAGCAGTTCAGTCACAGCACATGTTATATTTGCAAGGAGAATGGTGACTTGCAACACAAAGGAGGCAATCACTAAAGTTCAGCAGCCCTTTTCTCCCACACATATGACTTGGAAGCTGGAAGCTTATTCAGAACCCCATTCCAGCAAAGATAGCCTGGCAGCATATCTGTACCAGAAACTTTATGATTTGGTAGTCCTGAATGAGTGTAGTTTGATGGCTCTTAAGCCAGAATGTGAGCATTAATGATTATTCTCATGCTTTTTCGTAGGTCAGCAAAGTTTATCAAACCCTTGACAGCTTATTAAAACAGCCTATGTTTATGCTTTCAAACGTTTAGTTCCCTGTAACTGTGACCTTAACAGTGATTTTATTTAATTTGGCATTATTTTAAGAATTCTCACTTGTGAGTTACCACTCTGTCATCCCAGACTTGACAGAATTCTTGAAAAGCTATTTCTGAAGGAAAATTCACACTTTAAAGGCCTGAAATGAAGCTGTTGTTCAGAATACTACATAGAAGCTTTTATCTCCATAGTACACTGTATCTAACTAAATTAAAAAAAAAAAAAAAATTAGGGGAGGATATTTAGTAATTCTTTGAGCCATGAAAATATCTCACATGGGATTAACATCCTCCACAATGTAGTTTTGCACCCATGTATCTTCCAGGTTAAATTAAAGAAACCCCTCTACCTCACCACTCTTTCACCCCAGAAGCACACTCAAAACAGAAATCCCCTCCTCCTCCTCGACACAAGCTGCATTCTTTACAGTCCTTGCCCTAAAAGCAATTTATCCCTTCCTGAGCAACTGCCTCTCCTGCAGTTGGATTTACATTCACTGCAGTATAGATGACAATGGCTCCATCAGATGCACAGCTGGAGAGACCTCACCTGCTGTGCGCATCCCAGCCCACACCAGTTGCCCAGTCTGAATGAACAACTATGTGAATGCCTGGAAATACTTGCACCATCAGAGCAGTGACTGCGTGAAACCAAACCTTTGCTTTATATAAAGCAGCAAGGAGCAAAGAGCTTCACTGCTTGCAAACAAGGGAGGCATTTCAAGACAATGTCTTCAAGACTTTTTGGCTTTCCTTTACACTCTTCTTAATGATTAGACTGAGGTGAGGTGTCAGAATTCTGTTTCCTCAGCTTCCCTCCATTCGTACAAAGAACTACATTTTTATTGCTGCACTGGGAATTTTACACACTACAGCAACACTGAATTGTGCAGGGGCTGGTAGGAAGTTATGGCAATATTTCTACAAACTTACTTTGAGATATCACTAGAAAGGGCTATAGAGCTTGATTTATCTTTGGTGCTCAGCATAAATTACCTCCAAAATAATTTCCGCTGCCAATAATTTTACTGATTATAACCAATTACTTATCCTGATTCCACTATACACAAAATATATGTATTACCCAGCTTTGTATAATCTTGAAAAAAGTATCTTACATATGCTATTACTTTCCCAGCACAACTAATACACATTCAGTGTGAGAGAGATCAGCTCAGGCATATCCATTTACTTCTCCTTTGGAATGTGCCAAGAGGTCAGGAAGCGCACAAAGGAAAGTAGTTTGTGGGTGTGATTTAGCATTTGTAAACCCAACTCACTCATCTGTCTGCATTGCTCTCATATTCTGGATGTTCGTCATCCATATTTCAGCAACACCCAGCAGCCCCACACACACACCAGGACTAAGCGCTGTACCTGCACAAAACAAAAAAGGAGCCATTTTTGCAAAGGCTAAGTTGAGCTTCATCTACTAGGTTAATTTTGCCTTTTTTGGGTGGGTGGTTTCTGTTTCTACATTAAGGCACAGTTAAGGCAATAGTTCTAGGGAGGTCTATTTCTGAGATATTTCAGCAACTTGGAAATACAACTTCCAAGTTATTTTAGGCCCATCTACTGTTGCATTAAATCAACACGTGTTACAATTGATTTAGTTTCACAAAACTAGGCAGTACTGTACAAGGCAGTTTGTTATTTCTAGCAGTAGTACCACACACTGTCATTGTATAACTGTGAATACAGACTTTTTCAGCACAAAAAAATATCCAAAAAAATCTAGGAGTTAGTTACCATTATTGCAAAGAAAGTGAGTTAGCCAACATGTTCACCAAGGAACAGTCTTTACAAAGCAGTGCAAAAGAAAGACTAGCTTATTGGTGACAGGTTGCTTTTAAGTGCTTGAGAAAATCATAAGGATATAACCAGCACAAAGATTAAGCATAAGCATTTTTCCACACCTTACACTGGCACCTCAGCCTGTTTTCCAAATATGACATTTCTACAAGAAGTTTTATTACCGTCCTGCCATCCAGAATCCATCACACAAACAGACTGAGAATGATACTCTGTTGGATTTTGTCATGAATAAAACAAAGCTAGACACAGTAAAGTAACTTTCTTTCCATGTCTATAAATTATTGGTAACCAGGCCCGAGGCTGGACGTCATCATGCCTTGCAAATGTCAAGGATCACACAGACAATTGCTTTCTAGCATTAGAATTTACTTTTCTTGCCTTTCATATTTGTATTATCTCCTGGGTCTGTGTCTCTTTAGATGTTATGTAAGATTAGTAAGGCAGTCGTAACAAACAAGGTAGTTCAGCCCAGTGCATTAAAAGAGTCTTTGACACACCTGAACACATAATGCAGAAGAAAAGGACAGTGAACAAAACAAAGGCAAGGCTGAAACTCACTGGATGTTATTTGAGATAAAGGGTCAGTGAAAAGACTTGTCAGTGTTTAAACTCATGTGCAGAACTAACTCAGTCATTTTATCCAAATCTTATCCAACTTGACCTGTTTTCAGAGTAAGTGCTACTTGACAGGTACAAAAATCTCCATTGTTTTCAAAAGTCAACCTCATCTCCTGCTTCTGATTCCAAGACTGACTTCAAACTGCCCAGTTACCTGACATTATAGGTCTTCCATCCTTTCATGTCCTACAAAACAGGACTTCTCTTTCCTTGTTCAAAAAAAGAACTATAGATCCAGAATTTTGTCTTCAACTGACTTTGGCTTGTTCATGGCACTTCCATTAAATATACCTATTTTATAAATATGATCCTGGATCTTCACTAACCACTTTAAATAACTTCAAACTTTAGACAAAATACATTTTAATTGAAATATTAATGCATGAACACATATAATTCAAACATGTAACTTCATCATTTAAAATGTGGAAACAAATAATGAGAAATAATGCACTAATATTTTGCAACTACTAAGAACATCATTTAGATGTTGATTTCCAGTATGGACTCCTATTCCACAAAATATCCACTCTGCGTACAGAGTATAGTACTAGAGATAGTACTCTGAGTACTATCATCTGCACTTAGAGAAATACATGAACTCTGTCACAAAATGTAAGCGTGTGGGTGAAATAATAGTGAAACAATTAGACAAAGCTCATCTCTTTCTATCTGTGATTTAGAATGAAAAACAGATTGCATTTTCCATGTCACTGAAGAACTGGTTAGGATTTTCCTTAGGTATGTGGCTTTCTGATATCTCTTCTAAACGTTTCTGTCATTCTTCACTCATTCTTCACGGTGAATGTTATGTACATTCATATACTATATATAAACCACAAAACTCATGCCTGGAACATATATTTATAGCTATTTCAAAAGATGGCATATTTTCCACTGAAGTTACAGAACATCTTCTCAGCACTTTCTGGAAAATGAAGAACTTGACCAGCTTAAGAGTGCCACTGTACTGTGAAATGGCAAGTATTTCTAATGTAGTCCAGCAGAATACTCAGAAAATCCTCTTTACAATCTGGTCTTTCTCCATTTTAAAAGACTAGGGGAACTAAAACGTATACAGAACAGGAGATTTAGAAGTCTCCTGTGACTGTATAAAGTTACATACAACTCTCTTATTTATAAATATATGGTTGCCAAAACTCTACAGAGCCTTATAATCAACTGCAGTCAAGAATATTTCAAATTACTAGACAACAGAATATGTTTTGTTCACTAGCATTTAATTAAAACCTGTATTATTGTTGCTATGATACTTTCATACAAAACTGCTTGGAACATGTTGTATAGATATGTGGCAACAGCCTATAGTAACTGTTTTCTTAGTTCTCTTCAGGTCTCACTGTTTAGCCAAAATAAATGCTACTTTGAAAAAAAGATTGTGTATCAGCACAAGTATTATTTAATACAATAGGTTCAGGTGAAGGAAAACTGTAAAGAACTTGTGGATCTAAGAATTTTTTTTTTTTTTTTTTTCAGAAAACAGAACACAGCTGACAAGTGAGATGATAGCTATTAATTAAATATGACAGAACTCATACAGTAATTTTAATATACATAGGTCACTCTGCAAGTAAGGTCTCCTAAGTATTTCCATGGATACTACAACACATACAAAAAGCATAATAACATTATTTGATTGAGCAATTCTTCAGCTACAAAAGGCTCTTTTTCAACAATCACCACTGTTAGCTGATTTGCATGGATATGTTTTTTGTCAGACTTCTCCTCTGCTGCATTCTGTCACAAAACAACAAAATGTAACGGAATATTAGTGGGAAAGTTCAACCTCTACTGTCATACCACCAATATTCGTTTCTGAAGTTGCATACATAATAAAACAGAAGGCATTAATTTCCGAGCAGCTTTTATACACTATGTATTAATAAGGTCTAAGTACTTCTAAAGCAATCTGGAAAAAAAAAAAAAATCTCATTTTCTGCTATTACTGAACTAGTTCTTATCTATGTTTTGCAGCAATAGGACTTTTCTATACACTTCCAAAAACTTAAGCAAGACTTTCTATCCTAACAAATTTACCAGCTTAAAACAACTTAAAATTTGCACTAGTTTGTAATGAATGTAAAAGTAAATAAGCCTAGAACTTATTTTATGAGACAAGATTGCTGACAAACAAGAAAAAATAAAGGGCCCTAAACACAAGACAGAGCAGGTGCATAAACCATGTTCACAAAACACTGGGTAATGGGACTAAAAGTCTCTGAGGAAAAATATAGAAACCACAATGACAGCAGCAGCAACACTCATGGGACTGGATTGTTTAAGAAGCAGTGCAGAAAGTCGTGTTGAAATGGGTGACAATTGTGAGAAAATACAGCCTTTACTTTTTGATTCCCGATGTGTTCAATCAAATATGAGATTGAGCATCTTTTTCAAGCTAAGACTGCAAGAAAGAAATATTGTCCAGTCATAACCAGGTCAGAAGCCATGAATAAAGTCATCTGGTTAAACAAGAAGTTCTGGGAGTATCAGTCTAAAGACTAGTTACAAGCATGACTAGTTTCACGTGGATTTGCAGCTCATAGATTGCTTGATTTAGCTACTGAAGAAAGATGCAAGACTCAGTGAAGATTGTTTTGTGGTTCCATTATATGGTTTATCTACTCTTCCTAGAAACACGCTTTTCCAAAACTTTGAAGGACCTAAACTATAGCAGAGAACTTGACAGCCCCTTTGCAGCCAGATGAAATCAACAAGGTTCAAAACTGACATGAGTGCACCCACACACAGTGTGAATTTTCAACACATCCTTTCCTGACCTTACAAACTTCTTAAGGTTTAAGATTTTAGTTGCAGAAAAGCACTCCAAAATATGTTAGATAAGGTAAATACCTACAAGGATCTTTGTTCTCATGATTTGTCACAATTAATGGAGTTCAATTTTTGCACATTAGCAGTGAATAGCATTGCAATCATATCACTTAATTCTGTATGTCATTCCTTTTCTACTCCACCCTACCATCTTTTTCCACCCTACCCTCACCCCACAGTATATCTACCTTATCCAAGATATCCTTGTAAAGGATATTCATGTTTGCTAATGTAGATTTATAAGTATTAACTGCTTATATTTCTGATTGCTGAAAGCTGGCAAAGATTACACAGGGACATATCCATATGGCAGACCTAAGGTACTTTCAACAGAAAAACGTTTCTTCAAGCAGTTATGCTTCCCTTTCTGTTTATCTCCTTTCTCTACTGGACAGACACCCTTGCACTGTCTTTGTTTTTCTGTCTCCCAAAATATCAACTTATAGTCTTTAAGCCTGCATCTGCCACTTGAGAAAATTTAGACAACTGGCAAATGTGACCATCGCCTACTTCATCATGCACAACTATGGCACTGTTACCTTGAGCTCTCTTCCTCCTTCCTTATGTTTGCTGTATACAGCTGTTCTTTCTTTATATTTGAAAGCATTTCAGACAGCCATTTTCTTCTTTTTGCCTGAATGGTGTTTAGCTCAGTAGGACTAAGTACATTTAATGAGTTTTCCAGTGCTACCACAATATAAAATTATAATAATTGTTCCATGCATTTGCAGATCTTACCTACCGTGAACATAAGCAAATATTAATCAGCCCTAAATATGTTGACCAGCAGTAGTCCATTCCTTCTTGGATTGTATTTAATAATCCTTGGCTGTATAAAGTGTAATATCTAACCATTCACTTTATTAATTTCTTACTTCTTAGCTCATGCCATAACAGTAAGTTGCTTTGGTACAGAAATTAAATAGAAAGTAACATTTAACATTTAAGACTTCTGTCATCTTTGTCATCTGAGCTATTCTGTAGGTATGAAATCCAAAATGCGAACAAACTTGCGGGCAGTTTCAAGCTAGTTTAGGAAGCATTCAAGCTTTCTTAAAATGCAGGAACTAGAGTAACCTCTACTTTTCACACCAGGAGGAATGCTGCTCTGGCCAGACTGACTCCAACCACATAGTTCAGCAGCAGCTGCTGTTGTGAGAATCTCACAGACAAGATCTCCCAAATATCTTCCAATTAGTTCACCTATACTCTTGCATATTTCTGCATCTGATAGACACTGCTCCAGTGATCACATTTAGTTAAATATTTCTGTCTCTCTTTATGTATTTTTTTTCCAGTGACTAATAGATTTTAAATAAAATCCACTTTTATTTTCCGCTCCCAAAAGATAAACCTTACAAGACAATCAAATAAATTATTCTCAAGGTTCTGTGATTTGTACAGATCAGAAATTATCTAGACAAGGTAATTCAATAGCCAGTACTGAACATGATGTTTGAGAGAGGAAAAGGTTATCATGTGTATGAAGTACCATAGAAAGAAAATACTTATAGTTTTGTTGACTACATAAGGAGAATATGAATTTGTAAGAAACCAAGCAGAGAGCATACTGTCACTGAAGTTGTTGAACACATAGTCAGTTCTTTCTGAATTAAAAAGATTTCTATGGGAAAAAGAAAACAAAACAAACAAAAAAAATAGTAGCTAATTTCAGCTAAGCTGCTCCCTTCCCTTATTTGCATTGTCATATCTATATCCTTTGGGACTGAATGACTAATGGACAGTTTGAGATCCTTCACAGAATAAAAATAATCTGTTGTCAAATCTAAGAAAAGCTGAGACAGATCTCCTCTTACAGAATCCATAGGAACAATAAGAAGTAAGATCTAGAGACTGTTCTATCTGGAAGGCAATTAGAAATCTGGATTTGTAAGTAAACTTCTCTATTTTGAGATCTGTATTTTCATAAACTACTTTAATTCATATGAAAATAATTCACTCTGCATATTCTACTCAGTTATGAAGTGGCAGCTGCTTCATCTCTAAAGCAATTGTGGGCATAATGGTTCTTTACCATGATATCAATGACTGGTGTACAGGCTCTGGTATAAGACTGATCTCAGGTGATTTCATGTCAAGAAAAAGGTGGTGATTTTAGGCTTCAAAGCACTAAAGACACTCTGTTAAAAGGGTATTACATACACTGATATATTGATACATGGTTCCTGAGAAAAACCTAATGAAATGGGTACTTGCCAAAATCCGTGTGCATTGTGTCTTTGTTCTTCTGGAAAAGGCTAGGAAAAACTGCAGTCCTAACAAAGAAAAATACAGAATTTGCTCAAGACAGAGAGTACAGTAATTACTGGTCTGTCTGGCAGAAGCAGTACAGCAAGACCAAACTAAAACTTTTCCCCTGCACTGCACTAGCCAGATGGAAAGAACATTTCTACTCTTGGCATTTCACCTTTTACATGATGTTGCTTGTTCCTGCTGTGTCCTGGATACAGACATTGAGTTTTCTGAGTCATTCTTTCTTCTCTATTATTTACAAGGAAAAAAAAAAAAAAAAAAAAAGGTACAGCTGCTCAAATCAAGCAAGACCTGGTTAGCACTTGTACTTTACTAATGCTGTTTTATAAAACACAGAACTGTTTGGCATATAAGCAAGTAAAGAGCAGATCTGATTGAATGCTTGCAATCACATGATAGTTGTTATGTAAGCAAAGCAGAGGGAACCAAGCACCTATTTTTTTATTTAAAAAGCCTCCAAATTCCCTTAATTCTTTTATATTACAGTTAACAATATCCATTAGCCCTACTTCAAAACACATTTTCCAAAGAAATCTCTAATTCTTAATAAATTTGTATCTAAATTCATGGTTTTCAACATTCAGGACATACATTTTGGAGATGTGTAAGCACACTGACAAATACTGAGTTACCTAAAGTCAGCAGAAAGGCATGTGAGGATAGAAAGACAGCCTGGAAACGGGACATCAAGTATATGGTCCCTGTCCTTTCTATTCTGCAGCATCAGTCTTTTATGATCAGTTAACTTGCATGAAGTGTAAGGAGTACTCTTACTCTGCTACGAACTAGTGAGTTCATTTGCTAGGATGATCTCATATTAAGAGTTCTACCCCACAGAAGGCAGCTATTGACTTCAATTAGGATTGGAACCTACATAGGATTAGAATTTAAATATCAACTTTTGCAAAGCCAAACTGAGATATAAGTTTATATTGGAATTAAATAGCACATTTTGGTTGATGTGGGTGACGACCTACATCTATTCATTCCTAACAGACTCCTTGAATGACACAAAGCAGGCTACATCACAAATATACTGATTTTTTCCTCCTCCCTTTAAACACATACAAGGTTGGGTACTTATGCATGCACACACATGTGCTGTGACAAAGGACTATGTTTTTCAGGCCTCATATAAAGAGATGTTAAGAATAGTATAGCAGAGTGTCCTTCAGGACAAGAATACTTGCAGCAGCAAGTACTTTTGATCAGCACAAAGAACTACATTCTATGTTTTGTCATCTGAACTACTGTTTTCAATAGGAGATCAATCCAGTTAAAAAAATAAAAATGAGCAAAGGAATTACTTCAAGTATGAGAGGAAACACCAATAGGTAGAAATTGTTTCTGAGCATTTCTACACTTTGTGGTGGTGTAAAGCAAGACTCACAATCCTGATTTATATGTTGAGGATTGAAACCTAATCTACAAACCATCCTTCCTTGAAACATTTCTATAAAGGGTTCTTGGTTTCCTTGGTTTTCTGCAGTATCAAACAGCAGGATTTTCCTAAGCTGTTCACCTAATAAATTCAATAAATAAATCATGCAGAGTAAATGCAACATACAAAGTTCACTGCTACTCAATTTCAAAGAAGATTGTCTAAAAAAAAAAATAATAAACAGTTCTGGGATCGTTATTGTATTAACAAGAACATGAAAAACTGAATGAAAGTTAATGTTTTGTAGGTACTGCACATTTTTTAAAATTGGCTTTGGCTAACAAAGATAGGCATGTCTGCAGTTTCTTCACATACACACATCCGCAAAGCTTTCAACATGCAAGGAGGATTAAGCTCTACACAGATTCGGTGGCTTCCTATGTATTCTTTCAAATACCACGTAAGGCTGCAGAGAGCCAAGCCCACTGCAGAACCTGCCCTGCATGAACAGCTCGTTACTGGCATTGTACTGTCCTGTGTTTAAACAAACCATCAAAACAAGAAAATAATTTCCATGGGAAATCAGACTACCCAGCACTCAGAATCTACTATCTTGAGTAAAGTCTACAGTACTGCTGTAATATTAACATTCTCACCACTGCACCCTGCACAGCAGAAGGTAAGATTTTTATAGGCACTCTGCTTTTTCCAGGATGAAGATACCAAAACAAGCATTGCTGTTTGTATATTTAGATCCTAGGTATATTTTCCTTTTGTATTTCAGCTCTAGGAACCAACCAGCAGCCTTTAATAAGATGTCTGTTGAACAGCACACAAGCTTATTTTTCAGCTGTGCTTCTGCATCACTTGTTCCCTTAATAGGTTTTATTCCTCAGCTGTGGATACCATTCCTCCCACAGTACAGCTTGCTACTGAAGCCCAGCTTTTCTCTTCAGATCAGCTTGCTATTTTGTGTTTGTAAGGCTGCATGACAGGCTAAGAGAAAGCCAGCAGAACAATACAGACTTTATTTCACTTCATTTGGGGTCATCATCAAATGGTGTAATTACCTCAACAGGAGTGCAGTTGAAACCATAACAAGACAATGGATTTATTACATTTCACATACCAATCTTCTCATTGAACAGATAGCACAGGGATAGATATTTATGCTGTTTATAAGAGGACTGGAAGTAATGAGAAACAGTAATCCTAATGATGTGCATACTGTTTAAATTACTGAAAGTCTATGCATATTGCATACCCAGCATCTTATATCCTGTGACATATTGGAAACTGTGTATAGAGGTTTAAAAGGACTATTGAGTTTGCCATTTCCCCTACACCAATAAAATTAATTGCATTGGAAGTTGAATAAATTGTTCTATGTCCATAATTAAACTCTTTCATTAAAGGCTCATTGTAGTTAAATCAGCCCGTTAAACTATGTGTATAAAGCAATGTATATGGAGTTTCTTTGACATTATTTCTGACCATGATTACAACTACTTTACTGAAATTAAAATAACAGCAGCTACATGACTACACTTCCTTAAGGTAAGAAAAAGCAAGATGCACTATATAATCCAGGGGAACCCCCAGGGAGACACTGCTGCCATCAACTACCACAAGAAAAACAGTAACAGTAGCAGAAAAAAAAATCCCACATTCACACCTTCAATAGGAAGAAATGATTATTTGGCTTTTCAGAAACCAGTAAAAGTTCTGAGATTACTAATGTTCATTAACAGGAAAAAAAGGGAATTAAAAAAATGCTTAATTAGGACCAATGTTTAGCGTGCATATGTTTATAAAATACTGGTGAAAAGAATCCTGATGAAGGTACCAATGATGCTGAAAGTCCTTAAGAATAATCTATTCCTTTTCTTTTTGTTGCTTGTTTCAGCTGTACATACTGGCCCTCAGGTATAGCTGTGTATTTTAAGAATGTACATGTGGCTTTGATTTGCAAATAGTCATTACCCTGTAGTGATCATAAATCAGAGTCCAAAGTATGCAAGCAGTGTGAATAATGAGGGGCTGATCATTGTAGAGCCTTTATTTCTCTAGCAGAGCACACTCCCCTTCCACGGCAAGACTGCCTGAAATTTTCTGTGAAAGGAGATTAGACTACGTAAGATCTTGAACACCAGAGAATATGCTTTGTTTATAGGTAGGTCTTGGATTTGTTGTTTCGATCTTTTTTCTTTATCTTAATGATTTTATTTGGACAGAAAATGTAACTATCAATGACAGTCACACATCCAAAAGAACTATAGGATTGTTATCCTCAAAAAACCTCCTTTCCAAAATAATCTAGTAAGGGTAATAATAATTTCCTAGAAAATCTTGGAATCAGAGCCACTGTGAAAGAGATTTTTGCAACAGTGTACTGTCTATGCATGCATTCTGACAGGCACTCTTCAGCTTAGGTGTGTGGTGATAGATTTGCTGAGCCTATGGAATAGCAGCTAGGCATCTGGCAAACACTCATCAGAGCTTTGAAAAATGGATGCTAAGGATGTCAGCCTGGTCCTGGGCTGAATTCCAGCCAGACACTCAACATCCAGTCAACATTTTTCAGAGCTTGAAGAGAGGGGAGAGGGGTTCAGTAGCGGGAAAGTCCAAGCAGAAACACAGTGTTTCACTGCCTGGAATGGAAGGATTTTAACATAAAGACAGAATATGAAAAAAGTAAACACACTAAGAGATATTCTTGTTACATGTGGTAAAATCCTGCTAGCACATTGCATACTTCTTGTTTGCTTTACTTGAGCTACTTCCTTGTGACTAAGTCTAAAACAGCAAGCTAAGCTCTTCAAGAACTTCCCTGGTATAGTAGGGTTTGGCTGAGCACTACAGCTTTTCATGCAGTCTCTAGCACCCCAATTTAATCTCTTTGAGAACAAAACCAAGCAACTTCTTGGAAGGGTGCATATTGCAGGAACTATCCTCACTGCCTGCCCTGGGCCCACACTGCCCAGAATATCCTCTGTTCTGCTAGGAACTCAACCAACAATTCCAAAGAAATCTGGAAATCTGGTGTTTGAGCAGTAACCACTGCAAGACAGCTCACCAATCTGGCTCCCTGCTAAGACTCAGAAATTAGTGCATTGGCATAAAGAAGGAGAAAGAAATAAGAAAAAAAAAAAAAAAAAAAAGGGGGGGGGGGAAAGCAGAATGTTCCCTTTTCTGAAAATAATATTGTAAATCCTCAGGTATTCTGAGGAAGAGATATTTCTCTTTACTCATACTCTGATCAGATGGATAAAATAGAGACATTTGTATGATTTGCAAACACCTACAACATTACTCATTGACAGCAGCAAACTTACTTTGTTGCCTAGGGAACATTTATGGGTTGCCAAGATTTTGAGAGATTTTGGTTCTTTGCATTATATTTATTTGATGTCTAACCACCTTCTTGAAAGTTGTGTGCAATTCAGGGATAACCAGCCGGCATTCTTTCAAAAGGTGTTCTTAAGGTAGTCATGTATGCATGCAAGCAAGGCAAAGAGGAAGTAGACCTTGTTTAGTTACACAGTACTGAGCCTGTTTCCCTATGAACTTTACATTTCAAATGGCATGATGCATTCATTCACTGGATAAATTGCCTCGAAATAACATCTTTTCAACTGTGAACTGTACATTTTGTAAACATCAGCACTACAACTCGCGATGATACTTACCAAAGTAAATTTTATTATGTGTTTACTGTTTTTTGTTAATCATTCATGGGAGAAATCACAATAGATTTTACTTTTTTGAAATGCCAAGGGAAACAAAATATTCTGCCTATAGCTTTCTTAGTGGTCCAAAACTGTAGGAAGCAATGATCACATTAAACTATTGCAATCTTTCCTTTTGTACCACCAGTGCAGGCCTAGTTTCATTCAACAAAAGCAAATGTAATTGTCAAGGTTTATGCTTGTATAGCAGAAAAATATAATGAATTCCTTCTTGTTCCTATGCTAATTTTTTTTTTTATGGCTGAGTGACAATTTCTTTTTTTAATAGATACTTAAGCATCTGTGGTGTAATGTATTTTTAAAGTAAGTAGCAGCACAAGCTAGGGGGACTGAGGACTGACCACCAGTATGACAGACTTAATTACTTCTACTGAATCAAAAGGAAATGAGATTATGTAATTGAAATTTAAGAACAAAGAATACTAATGCTCCAATTCTCTATTATGTGTGTGCCTTTATAAATCTAGATTTCACGTGATTAAAGACAGCCTAAAATATGAGCATGTATAGCTTATTATACAGGTACATTTTGTCTGTACTTGAACTAAATGGCAGCCTTTGATTCTGTTTAATGACAAATCACTTTTAACTGAGAACAAAGAAGTCTAAATGTAATTACTACTTGGACACTGGTGATTTGCTTTAGAAGCTCCTGTCAAGTAATAAGAAAATAAATAAATGGCACAGCTACAGATTCTTTCAAGGTGTTTTTTGTGTGCTAATTTACTGCTGCATTTTTAAGTCACCTCAGGTGTGACAGAGAAGTTGTATCTCTTCAGGCCCCCCAAAAATATCAAGGAAGTTTTTACAAAATCTATTTACAAACCAGAAAATGTAATCAATGTCTTCACAAACCAATGAAACCTGGCAAATCAAGATCCTTATTGGCATGAAAAATGTATTTTTCCAGGATTTCTTCCAATTGCAATTCATGCTTGGGGATAGTCAATCCAGAATCAAATAATTCAGACATGGAAGTTTAGGGAGAATTGGACATTCTAGAAGACTTTTGGATATCTGAACAGTGGAAAGACTGATGTCAAGATGTCTCTAAACTTCCCTAGGTTTGTTGATAAGTTGGATAGCAATTTCTGACTGCTAAAAATGATGGCTGATAACTGCCAAAAAAATCAGATCAAATTAAATTAAAAAAATAAACCCACCCTGCTGCTAAACTAATTGCAGCATTAGCTCAGATGTTATATTGTACTGGAAAAGGAACATGAGTTTTTCCAAAGTAACCATTGCTTGAGGACTGGCTGGGCATCAGTCTGCTAGTGGGATATGATAGGTTATTGCTCTTGCATCACTTGTATTTATTATTATTTTTTCCCATTCCCACTTTATCCTGACCTACAGTTTTTTCATATCTTTGCTCTTTCTGATTCAATCTCACATCCCATGGTGGAATGGGAGGAAACTGGAACAATTGACTGGGCATGAAGGTTCCATGCTATGCCTACATACCATATCAGTTTACTACAGCTCACTGTACAAGGATAAAATGTTCAATGTAACCAAAGATGGGGTACATGATTTTTGGATGCTGGACAGTAGAAGAGTCAGTGTTAAACATTGGGAAGGTGGCTAGAGAGTCATCTTTTTTTTTTTAATTTTCTTCTCCAGAAGGACCATTAATCATTTATGAAACTAGCCTCATTGTTTTGAAGAATTATAATTGGGTGTACTTTAAATTCTTTCCAAATGCGCACACTAAATTGTGAGAGGGAAAAATTTATACCTTTTGCCTGTTACAATAAATACTGCATAATATATGAAGACAACTACTGAAGTCTAGAAAAATTTCTGAAAGATTTATAATCTTTATGTTGTGCAGCCTTCCTAAGATGTTATACAAAACACACTTATTATATCAACCTTTAATATCTCCCTTTATGCCAGACTGCCAGTCAAGTGGATTTTTCCCTACCTTGTGAGCCTTTGAAGCTGGTCTGCTGAATGAAGTAAATCCAAGCTCCTTCTTTCTTCCCCCTATTTTCCAATGACAAAAAAAAAAAATTGTCAGAAAACCACAAAAAGCTTTCTGATTTTATTCTGCTCAAGTCTGCTTTCATTTTGGTCTTTCCCATGACTGATACATGGCAGAAAAACAGACACAGCTCTAACAGAGTCTATTAAAATAAAAAAACCCAAGAACAGAAAATACTTTCTGTGGGATACTTCAACAAATCACTACTATCTTGTGGAGAACATGAATTTTATAGAATATCAAGATGACAACTTCCCTGAATACATTTCAGTAAATTCTTTTGAGCATGTCAGCATCTAAAATAAGCTGGTCACATCATTTCCTTTTATTATCAACAGAAAAGAATCTAATTTTTTACATATTATTTAAATACATTTATTTAAAATCACTGTACAATGGAGTCTAGTACTATCTTCCTAGTTGTGGAGAAAAATGCCACTTTCTACTGACTAGAGAAGAAATTGGCTTTCTAAACACTAAATGACTTGTTCACTTCATATTTATCTCAAAAAAAAAAAAAAAAAAAAAAAAAAAAGGAATGATTTGTACTGAAAATTCCCACAGCTTAATGTCCATATATGTCCCTGAATTGGCAGAGTTAGTATCATATTATAATTTGCCAGTCATTAAACAAAACATTATTTGCCAATTTGCTAAAGAAAACAAATCTATTGTAGTTTTACAAGCAGACCATTTCAAAGTTTATGCAACATAAACTAGGTTGCTTTCATTTGCTTTGATTTATACATCAGTGCTTTGTTCTACTTACAAATTGGCAAAGTCCATGCACTTGGACTAGCATGTTTAGTTAAAATGCTGTAGAAGACAGCAACATTTTTTAAGTTCGCAACAAATAGCAGCATGCGTCAACATACATTTGTCATCATGGATATTAATCCAAGGAGATTGAATTGGATGGGAAAATAAAAACAAAACAGAAAAATAACAAGCTGAAAAAAAAAAAAAAAAAAAAAAAAAAAAAAACCCACCATAATCTGAAATTCAGCAAAACTCAGGCTATCAATTCACATTTAAAATCACATGTTTTTAAAGGGCTCCCTCTGGGACCATATATTTCCTTTTTCTCAGTTTCCATTTCTCAGGCTTGTTCCCAGGCATAGAAACTTCCCTGGATAGCACTGCAGGTGTCCAGTTTTGTTTCCAAAACAGGAACTCTGACTACTATCACTGCTTGTCCTCTGATTCCATGCAAAAGATCCATCAGTTTGAGAGCATTATGAGCTGCAGGTTACAGAAAAGTAGGGCAATGTTTCCTAATGAGATAGCAGAATTAGCAGAAGGCTCTTCTGTATGCAAAAGACACAGTATGAGCTGAGCTATTTTCAGCAGGCTGCCCCTCTTTCAGCTCAGCAGTTAAGTGTAGTGTCTGTTCCAGTCTGGGAAACCTCTGTGCTGCCATGTGGAAGTTGACATTTAAGCAGAGGATTCATTCAGACTACAGGTAATCATTTGTGTATATATTCTTTCACTCTCCTGCTGAATACCTATCACTCATTTTGTAGTTAAATGACCATAATCTGTCCTCATATTTTACCTGTGTAACATGTACACTTAATCAAGCTAGTCACCACTTCATTCAGTCTGCTCTTGCTGCACCAGAAATGAGTAAATCTCAAGACCTGATCCTCTCACCAGCCCTGCTTATTGTTAGCGTGTCACCAGAGTGAAAGAGGCAGGGAATGGAGGTATCTGGTGTATCACCTTGAACACCAGCCTCTGAGGTTAATGGACAGTTCCAAGGCAGACTCTCAGAAGCATAAAGGTACTACCACGCAGGATCACAGCTCAAGCCTTCTTGCCTCAAGGAAATGTATAGCAAAAATGCCAAACCCTAACCTTGCCCATCCATTGCAACAGCTCATTTGCTGGAGCTTAGACCATAAAACTGGTCCCCATAGCAGTATACATTGTTTCCAAGAGAGAGACAGGTATAAGAGAATGCTCAAAATGTTAGCTTGCTTCTGGGACGTGGACTGCTTCTGAAACTCTCAAACCACTATCTAAAGTACAATTAACTTTTAAGTAGGTGGTAAACAAATGTTTTGTTGTTTTCTTTTTTCTTTTTCTCCAATAACAATGTCTCCATTCAACTAATTGAGATTGTAAAAATTCTTATTTCCCTAATCTGACCTGGGCTTTTAAGAACATGTGAGTTGATTCAAGAACCCTTCAAGAGTAAGAAGAGATGAAGATGACAGCTATAGATTCATAGAAATCAACATGCATTTGAAACTTCTATCCCATCATTAATATGGAGGTGCTGAGCAAAGGTGTTTTTCCTATCCACAACTTTCTACAATGAACACATTTCCTAACAGCTTTGATTATGCAGACATTCTAATCCATGAGGAGAATCTGTGTGCCTGAAGGTATGAGACAAAGTAGGTAAGAGAGAGGCAATACTGTTGAAAACTTGCATAGTGCTGCTAATACACAGAGCAAATCAACTCTCCTTTTACAACTGGCTGTGCTGTAGATAGTCTAAAACTGCCACAGGCAATAAATTTGCTGCACACTGTGCCATTCACTACATGCTAGAAAACTCAGTTTGAGCTAAAATGAAAATAAATCAGTTTTATAAGTTTAGTATATTAAAATATTTCCTCTGAGAAAACACAGTTTAATGGTAGAGATTCAAAAACTATACAACACCAAGTTCTGTATTTAGGAAAACCTACAACATTATAAAACACAGTTGGTCTACCAAAAATACCAATCATAAATAAATACAGGCAACTTGGAAACTTCTCATGTTCAAGATCACAGCTTCAGATTTAGCATAGCTTTGGTTTTAAAACTAAAATAGTCATCCTAAAACGTTTCTGAAATAATACATTTGAAAAGAGAAGTACATATGCAGGTGTCATGGCAACCCCAGAAAGGCAAGGCAGATACAGGCACTGCTTCTACTGAAATTTCTCATTTTCTTTCAGAGAAAAAAAAAAGTACACTAAATGCTTTTTATATCACCAAACTAAGTGTAGTTTGCATCAATAATACACAGTATGAAGCCTCTGAAGCAGGTCATTTCAGATTCCTGAATAGATCTTCCACGATAGTTTGTTTGCCTGTCTAGATGACATAGCATCAGATCAAAAAGAATGACAATACCCAGCAGTTCAGTTCATAGTTATAAATGGTAACAGTGTGTATCCATACTGATTCCACTGTGCTCCACACAGCATAGGTCTGGTCTTAATAGAAAGGCATTCTGTAAAGATCTGTTCTTCTGATGAATGACCAAAGTACAGGCACAGTCACCCAGCAGCTGCACTCAGACCACTGAGTAGTCATGTAACACTCCCTGGCCAGCATCCCCAGTGGCTTCATACCTCCTTTCACAGAGCTCACATGGTAAGTACATGCATGCAACGATGCTGTTCTCAGAATTAATTCCTGATCCACTTCACACTAAAAAGCACTTTATTTTTAAAAGGGAGATAGTGCTTAAATTTGACAGATAAAACGTAGTAACAGAACATAAATCAGCAGTGCAGATGAGGAAGGCTGTCATGAAGCATTCATATTTTTATTGCCTTAAAAAATTTCACTCTTCCTTCAGACTTCCATAATCCTTAAAAAGCACCTGCTTATCAGCATATATTCTGTACCATAATATAAGAGCTCTGATACAGTACAATTATTATCATTTTGTTATAAGAATTACTTGTTACGAATTCACACATCACATAAAATCTACAGGAATCATTTGCAAATGAAATGCTTACTAAATGCAGTTAATTTTTACTTAGTCTTCCCTAAAGTCTTACTATAAATAAATACATCTTTGTCACTTACTGGAAAGAGATCAAAAGGTGAGCAGGAAAACCTCTCCATTTTGCAGAGTGGATCTCATATGCATAAACTATGTTGCCCTCATTTGAGAAACATCATGAGAGCATGCATATCTCATATGCATAATAGTTAATTTGGACAGCACCTAATTCTGCAAATCAGAAGGGGAAATGCTCCTCTATATGATCGAAAGAATCATAACTCCACCCATAAATGTTGGATTAAAGCCACAAAGATTATGAGTATTTGCTCCCCTTTCATCTGCCATTATCTAATAGCTTGCTTGTAAAATTTAAGAGAAACATGGGAAACCCCACAAGTGTGCATTTTGTGTTAGTAAAGATTATCTAAAAGATAAACTAAAGATTATCTAAAGTTTAATAAATATTTGAATGAAGTGTAAATTGAGACACATTCCTGTTGCCTTGTTTTCAGCATCTTTTTTTCATGGGCAAAAATGATTACCACACTTTTCACAGGTCTGTTTATGTTAGCTCTCATTCATCTGCAAGTTACAACATTTCTGTTACAACCCATGATCACTATTATGCAAAGTTGAAAGAGGGTGTTTCTCACACGTATGTATAGACATTAGTACACACCCATACCTGTACATCTGTACATATGTGTTTCAATACAAAGAAGTCAGTCAGCTCAATAAGTTTGAGAATTGTACATAAAGCAAAAATGGAAGGTTAGACCATTAAAATGCTGTTATTGCTCATTCATTGTTCATCTGGTTATACTTTTAGTAAATACCCAATTCCTCCATAACACAAGTCCAAGAGAAAAAAAGAACAATTCCTGCCAGTAACTTCAAAGCATTTTTTTTCAATGAGGCCTAAATAGTTCCAAATGACTAAATTGAAGTTAATGCACAAAACCCACAACAAAGGCTTACAATTTAATTTTGCATGCAGTAAAGTTCTCTGCCTAGGTTAGGGTAGGAACCAACACGATGCTTTCTAATTTCTGCATCCTTCTACATGTGAGAATAAGATTTTGAGTTGCAAGAATGAGTAAAAATTGAACAGTTTTATCCCAAATCCAGATGCTGTGTGAATAGAAAAAAAAAAAACTCATTACTGAAATGTCACAGCAGCTAGTTATTTATAAACACCATTCAGATTTCGCCACCAGTAAGAGAGCACATGCTACAATGCTCTTTTTGAACAGCCCTTCAGAGTACTTGAGAAACATATTTTACAGTTGTGGACCATCATCCAGAGTCATGTACATGCAGACAGAAGGAAAATACAGCTGACAAATACACTCTTGAAGGAATAAAGGATGTGTAATCACTTTCCAAATAAAACGAGTATTGAAATGTTTTTTGTGACACCCACATTACATTCACTGCAATAGCTGTTCTCATAGAAGATGTATTACCTTCAGAGATGCAACATTTTTTAAATGTCCTTCTGTTCTTTTGAAGAGTTGACTTGAAGGAAAGGAAAACACACAAACTTGCCTTCACAAGCCAGCAGCCAACAGCTACTAACCAAAGGGCAATTTGGGATCCCAAACAAACTCACACCTGTGCTTTAGCTTTGGATGTGCTGCTTTTCCTTACTGTGAGGCTAAAAGAAAGTGCCTGTACTGTTCACTGCTTCGGTGACACCTGGCCGATCACTGGCAGGATCTCAGCCTCCCCAAAAAATGCCTCTACATGTCCATTTATTGATTCTTATTTGCCAAGTTGTCCACATCTGTGCACGTGCTCCTTGCTTCAAAGTGAGCAGAGCTCCCATCCCGCCAAACAAAGCATAAGTCACCTACTTGGACAGGGCCCTGGGTTGGATCCTTTTTCCAGAAGCAGAGAGATTTTCTTTCATTTGTCCCATAAGGCACAATTTCCTCATAAAATTTGAGTGAGGAATCAGTGGCACAGAAATTTCAGGCACAGGCATAGATCTTTGGTGGCACATCCTGAAATGATAATGTGGCCATGGGAATGATGCCTTCAACCACCAGCTGTTCTGCCATCAGTGTGCCACTGAGGCAGCATGGTCATCTGCAAGATCTAGAGGTATTTTGCCTCATAGACACACCAGACTCTTGGGAAGCAGTATTTGATCCAACAGTTTTTTTCATACGCAAAATATAGAACATGTGACTCCTCCTCGGTTCTTTGTGTCACTTCTATTGTCCACATTGAGATGGACGTACAAACATTTGAAGGCAGGAGAAAATGAGTACAGAAAATAACCATGGGTATTTGTCTCCTCCTGTTTTTCTGCTGTTGGGGTAGAGTTCCACATTTTATGCTCACACTCCCAAAAAAAGCACACTGTATAAATAACAGCAGTGGTAGTCATGTGGAAAGAAGTACTGCGGGGACATTTCATAAGAATGATGCTACGCTCAAAAGCTGCCTACCTCACGATCCAGACTTCGGGAAATTTACTAGGCTTCTCCTCTCCCACTGCATTCTCTTTCTCAATTGCACTGGACTGCACACTGTACTTCAACATTTACTGTTATGTCTGGGATGCATTTTAAAGCAGTGTAAGGAAAAATATCAGTTAAGTTAATATCCTCATGTTCTGCTCAAATATGGGCCAGTGTGACTATCAGCCATATATATAATTTGATTATTTAATACTTGCATAAGACTAATATTTGCATAAGAATAACATTTGCATGACACCTAGAACAATGCTAAGAACACTGCCGTCAAAACAAAAGCTGAATGTAGTACCACCTCTGCACATTCTCCAGTTTCTCTGCCCTTCAACAGAGACAAATTTCTAAACCGGAGATGCTGCGGAGAATTTAAAGGCTAAGTCTTTGCCTTTCATTATATACATTCCTGACATGACTGTAAAATTAAAGATTCTATTAACAAAAAAAAAAAAAAAAAAAAAAAATCCTATACAATTGTTCCAAGGAAAATGCATGCTGAAATAAATTAAATATTAGATGCAAAGCTTTGCTGTTAGACTACTGAGTCAGAAACAGAAATGCACATAATTAATGAGAATGTCTGTCTTTGCATATTTGCTTCCCTCTCCAGTAAGAAACCATTAATCTTTAAATGCGTATGAAAAGAATGCACAAGTCAGCACACACACACACACACACACACACACACACACACAAAGAAAAAAAAGAAAGAAAAAAAGAGGTATTAAGGACACTAAATAAAATAAGAGCACAAGCCACCTATCTTTCAGTTCTTATCCCTCCAGACCACTTCTGCACAGTACCCTTTCTGTTCCTCTTAGAGGCAGGACAACAAGTGCTGGGACGGAGGACTGAGTAGAATCCCAGCCTTAATTCCAAACCATTTCAAAGTTTCAGAAGGACATACTAAGATATCTTTGGCATTGATGAACCTATTAAAGATTTTATATTCTAGATAGACATGCTTAAATGTTATGAACGGTGAGGGGGGAGAGAGTCACAACTGTGAACAGAGTCTTGTTAAGGCAACTGTCTTGCTCCTGGCAGCAACTTCTTATGACCTTTTCCTTTCCACAGTGTTTGTAGAGAGGAGGAGCTATATCTGTACTTGGAAATTTAACTCAGTATTTTAGTAAAACTAATTCCGAGTGTAAAAATAAATATTAGGATGAAGGAACATCAGTATTTAAGTGCTCTTTCTTATCACTCCCAAGATCTTCAAACACTTCAAAAACGTGACAGAATCTGCTACACCCCAAAGTATGCTTTGTGGGGCAAGCTTCCAAGCAGCTTATTGGAATATCCCATGAATAACTAAGTTGTTGAAATACCTTAGTTCTTTCTCCATACCAAACATTAATCAGCTCACCAGGTAAACCACTTTTGATATTAAGTAATATAACTCAAGCTAAAACTTTTTTCCTGAGATTTATGTAACGTTTAAGTCTTTCTGTGTAAAAAAGTTCTCTTCACAAAAGGGGTAGGTTGCATTTCACACAATTGGGCAGAATATTCCCATCAGTTCTTTTAATTCCTTCCCAGATCTCCACCTGGAATTTTAGGAATGCAAGCTGTATTTTCATTCCAGGTTGTAGTCATAGTGTTTCACTGTGAAACCAGTGAATTTTCTCAAGCACCCAAAGTTGAGTATGGTCACATGGTCTCTTGTTCTTCCTCAATTGCCTTATGGACATAATCACTTGTATGCTCTGGTACTACAGCCCCTCTTAAATAGAAAGTCTTGTTTATATTTCATTTTCTTACTGAACTTCTCTCTGAAAGGAGGAATTGCACTTTCTGCTTCTCACCTGAGTCACAGAACTCCAGTAGCCACAACTCACACAGATAAATGTTTGAGTTAGCACTATCATGATTGATAGGTTAGACATTTAAGCTGCTCCTTAAAGAGTAGGGTTGGCTAAAGATTAACAGCTTTTCAGTAAAGCTTTTCAGGGTAAAAAAGATTTTTTTTTTCAAGAAGTGCCTGATATTTGCAATATGTTTTGTCCAAAATACTTAAAGTTTATAAGTTTTTTGTGTACTTGAAGGTTTGCATTAAGACATCAAGAAAACCAGAGTATGGTTGGAGCTTTATGGAAAATTATCACAGGAAAAAAAAACAGCCTTATTCACATATTTTCTAGTGATAAAGGAAATACATGGCAGAGGTGGAAAGAAGTTCCCAAAATTCCTGACTTCATCACAATCATAAGATCATACCAATGTAGCCCTAACAAATATATAAATTATTTGGGACTAAGTTAGTGAATATTTGTGCAAATATTTGTAATAAAGAAAGCCTTTCACAGCTGAAGGAATTACTAAAGGAGCGGGGGTTATATGTACTCTGAACAACAAGGTCTCCTTAAATGCAAGTTAAACATAGCTTCAGAATATTCCTTCTTAAGTCTATATTTCACATTAATGTAAAATAAGAAAAATGATACTGTACATATCTAAGAATTTTCTGAGACAAAAAAAAAAAAAAAAAAAAAAGAGGGGGGAAATCTTAAGGATTTTTTTTCCCTGCTGGTGCATATCTTTTATTTTAGATGTTCAAGCACTAGGCAGGCTTACCTGTTAAGCTATTTGGCCAAAAGCATATCAGGCATCTTCTGATACTCAAATAAAATTTTAGTTGTTAAGGGCTACTGCGTGCAGTACAAAGAACTGGCCTCAAGTTGTACCAGGGGAGGTTCAGATTGAATATTAGGAAAAATTTGCTCTCTGAAAGAGTGGTTGGGCATTGGAATGGGCTGTCAGGGTAGTGGTGGAGCCACCATCCCTGGAGTTGTTCAAGAAATGCATAGATGTGGTACTAAGGAACATGATTTACTGGGCAAAATTGATGGCAGGTGAATGATTGGGCCGGATGATATTTGAAGTCTTTTCCAGCTTTGATGATTCTGTGAAATGAAATCCTTTCTTCTGAAGTAGACAAAGACTTAAAGGTAATGAGGAAAAAAAAAAAAAAAAGGAGCAAAAAATGAGAAAACATTGAGTTCTTGGATCCAATCTTCAGATGATAAGGTAATTCTATTTTGGACAACACTAGAAAGGATTTGGCTTTATTTATATTTTTATTTTGTTGTTTTTCCTTCACAGAAGACTTCAGAAGAGCACACATTTCCTTTAGTTAACATCAGGAAACAAAAAAAATCATATCTAAAAATTCTGCGGGCATGAGAGCTAATATAAAGAGCTGAAAGTTCTTTCAACAGGAACCGATACTCAACAGAAAACACAGCTGCAAAGTTTACATATCACATGACTATAGAGAGCAGCTGTGTCTAAACCACCAGAAGCAATTGCTCAGAAGGACAGCTCCAATAATTTGAGAACTACATTAAAATCTGATTGGTAAAAGCACGTTCCTTAGCCGCCTTTCAGTTATCATCTTCTGCTACCTAAACTACATTCCAATAGTATTCACAACAAAACTCATGGTTCAGAAGAATTTTGCGGGCTCATGAAACAGTGATTTAGCAAACTCTTAGCTGGGAAGCACTAGCTAAGGGATGGGCTTGCCCTAGCCTGTTTATTTAATAGTTTGCAGTTTCTTTGCATTCATTCTGGTATTTCTCAGATCCCTTTTGCGAGTTAAATCCACTTGCTAAACTGAAAAATAACCCAGCAAAACCAATGGAATCACAAAGTGCCCTACAAGTGCCAGAGCACTGGGGTCAGCATGCAGGAAATGGCAAGATGCAGAACAACACCTCTTCATAACAGAAACGCAGCACCTGAAGAGCTCTGCTGATCACAAAACATCAACCTAAACCTAACTCTAACCATTTTTCCTCTGAAATAAATACAGGGCAACAACCATAATTCGTATTTCATTGATCAATGCAAACTCTTCTTATACTCTGTCAGGTCTCTTAGTTCAGGAAATACAAGCTGTCTTTTAAGAGAGATCCTATTTAGCAGTTTCCAATTACTCAAAAGTTCATGAGCTTTAAAGGTTTCATCCCTTTGAGAGACTTAAGTTGCATTAGGTTCAAATTCTGAGCTTTAATAATGTGATTACTTACACCTACAAACATAAAAATACTGCCAGTATATGATGGGAAACATCGTTAAGCAAATAAAGTATTGTTTTGATATGTATTGCTAACACAGTCTTCTTTCATTTTTCTTGATTCACCTATTTGGGTTTGGCCAAGCAAAAGCAGAAAGCCACCTGCATTTAGCAAATCAGCTTTGCATGCAGCATGGATACAGAATAACAAATTAGAATATCCTGGTTTTTATGTCAGATTTACTTATTTCTGAAGAATGGAACAAAGTTTTCACTTATAGGTACATTCACATGATCAGTAAATATAATATGGTTGTGAAACATTTAAAAACAATGAGCTGGGAAATAAATGAAATAGGAACACCGTGGTACATTTGAGAACAGTCAATAATTAATGACAAGCTCGCAGCATTTGCAAAATAGATACATTTTTATCTTAGTACTCTGAAAGCATGGTCACAAGACTGCTATAGAAATATTAGTAGAATTAGCATTGCAATGCACACTCTAAAAGCTAGACAGATTATTATTTTTCTTCCATAAAAGCTTTATTAAACATAATATTTTAAGCAACCTTCAATATGCCTGCCTTTTACACTGCCAAAATCACAGGTGCAGATCAGGTCATGCTGTTATGTATAGGAAAACCTGTTTCTGTAAAGCAGATCATTATTATTTGTTTTCCCTTTGACTATCTCACTGAATGACACTTCTCTGTCTACTGTCCAAAAAATACAGTCTATATTTGCTTTTTGGTTTTGCTAGTCTGAGTGACTTTCATTAACAAAATCTTCATCAGCACCTCTAGGATTTAAGACAGACAAACTAGAAAAACACACTTCAGAAGTCTCTAACAATTTAGAATAGAAAATACTAACTTGTATTTCAGATACATCTCAAAAAAAACCATCAGATTAGATGAATAATGCTTAACTGCCAGCCAAAACTCCAGCTAGGGTAAAATTCTGCAAACAAGATTGGTCACAAAGGAAAGGAGTGAAGTATGCCTAATGGAAAGAGTCCTACATTTATAGCACATACTTTCTGTTCATCGTACCTATGCCTCAAGTTTTCATGATTGATGAGGAAGCTCCTGAAATCCAACTTTATCTTGCCTACATTATTTCTCAGTATTTAGAAACACAGCCATGTCACAAAGAGCAGGAAGAAGTTGCAGAGCACTCTGCTTATGCCAGGGCTAAGCTGACAAAAAGCCAGATCTACCAAACACATTTATTTTCTCTCCCTTTCTGTTGGGCTAGGCTCTCCTGACACTTGCCTACCAGGGACTCTGATTATGCAAAGGAAACCATTTATAAGAAAAAAATAAACCTCTGCTGGAGAAAAAGATAAAAAGAAAAAAAATCCAAGTTCTTTGATTACCCAGCAAGCTGTTTCACCCTGCAGACAAGTCCTTGTGATATCTGATGTCCTTGTAATAGCTGATTCACAGCTGTTGCAAAGAGAACACAGGGAAGACAACCCACAGATGAGGGTACCCACACCTCAGCACCCAGTGACTGCAAAAACTACACAGCTGGGTGCTCTGCACTAGTGTCACCCAGAAACTCAAGGTCTGATTCATTATTAGGATATTGCAGACTTCTGACAGGAAAATTTTTCAGGAAATCCTTGCATAAAAAGCGCCAACACAGACCTGCTATCTTTCCTGACTGATATTACACACCATCTGAGATGACGATCCTTCAGATACTCTCAGTGCACTTGACCAAGCATGCAAATAGGTCAGCTGAGCCCTCGTGAGCCTACTCTTGATCATTCTCCTGGAAAAAACATTTCTGTGCTCACAGCATGCTGGTATCCACACTATCAATAAGAAAATGTTGAGTGATTTCAGAGACTATGTAATGTACAAAGACTTTTAGCAGCCATTAACTGAGAAGGCTGTTTGTTAGCTTATTTAAGACTATGGTTATAACTTAAGAGGTCGTCCATCCAAATAATCAATGTGTATTACTGCCAATGATTATAAATACGTATCATAAAACAACTCCACCATAATTAGCCATCCCTATCTACTAATATAATCTAAGCCAACAGGTCAGAAAAACATGAAAAGATTATTTCCAGTCTGATTTTGGAGCTGCATGATCATCAATAAGTGATTGCTCTCAGACTGTAATGATATACAGTTCAGCAGTTTGTTCCTATAGAATTCCAATTATGCTTTAAATTTAGTATTTTTTTTCCAGGTTCACTGTCTCTATTCTGTGCTTTTAACCTGTGTTTCAAATGATAAACCCTCAGGTAAGTCAATCTGGTTCTGTATATATATACTCAATATGAAAACATAGAAAAAAAAGTAGTGACTAGAATGAAGAATTTATGGAAGCCTAGAAGTATCTCTTGTCTCCACTGCATTTACCAGAAAAAAACACTTCTAGAAGTGGAAAGGATGCTATTTTAGACCTGGCCAGTCCTGAATTTGGGAAAAGAGAGTACTGGGTTAATGTCAGTCCTGGCTTCCCGCTTTAGCTCCTAGGATATTGGCAAGCAGTATTGTATATGGTTATGGCAAATTTGTTGGGCTTGCTGTAGTATGAATAACTCCTGCAAATTATTGGAGCAATATCTTAAATGGGTTATAAAAATAGCTATATTTAGCCTGCAACTCTAAATGCTACATACTTCCCTCACCATAGTAACAGAAACATTTTGTAAAAGAAAAAGAAGAAAGGAAGGTTCTTGAATTTTGCAGGAACGGGGGGGGGAGAAGGGAAAGTGCTCATTTCACAAGCTGAACAACTTCAGATAGCAATTAAGAAAAAATTACTACAGTCGTATTTATTGTGGGTAATGTTTTTGCCAATACAATGCTACAAGCTTGTAGAAGCCTGTTATAAAAAGAGTGAATATTCAATGAAAAATACAAACAAAAAAAATTTTTTTCGAACCTAGACTAGGTAACTGTGTAATGGAGATATATTTCATGGTATTCCAACAGGCAGCAACTTAGTTATGTTAAAAACAGAAGTGGGAAAGAAAATATTCTCAATCTTCAGTATATCATGGCCACTTGGTGATGGCAGAATATTTGATACAAGAATAGAAGGATTCTGCTCAACAGAATGAAGATAAAATAATAATAATAAAAAAAGGTCTTCACAGCTGTCAGAAGTTGCTGGTAGAACCAAAGGATGATGCCGTTTCCAGCCCTTTGATACCATGATCAGCTACCATGATTAGCTACCACAATTTATGTAGCTCTGGCTTTCGCTAAGGAATTTTGTGTATAGCCAGTCAAGGGGAATTTTGCAACTCAGTTGCAAGGTCTGCGTTTATATTGTATCATTAGTAGCCAGACTAGAAACACTAACATCTTACATTTTATCTGCAGTAGCCCTGCAGGGCCACAAGCTAAGATACAGGCAGTCTACAGATGAGAGCACAGCACCCTTGCTACACAAAGGCAACACCAGCCAAATCTTTTTGCTGCCTATAAGCGGATGGCAAAACCGCTAGGCAAGAGCAATGCTGTCCTTTCTCCTCAGGACAGACAGGATACAGAAGATGCTTAGGCTTCTGGTAAGCCCAGGTTCAGTGCCTGTGCCCTGTTGTACGTCACTGCTTGTTCTGAACCTAAATCTGAGCAAGGGCTTATAGCGCTGTCACAGGGACACTAAGAGGGACCAGCTATTCAGTCCAACTGCAGATATCTCCTGCGTAGTCCAATAAAATCCAGAGAGATATTCTGGGCAATGGCAACTTTGAACTTGGCTTTGTAATGCTGTATTGATCAAGAAAATATCTTTTACGTGATGAAATGAAAGGCATTTTAGGAAAAAAAAAATCCCTTGTCTTATTCTTTCATATGCATCACAGTGTCAATCATTAAGTCCAGACTGGCTGCATAAAGATTAAAAAACAAAACAAAACAAAACTAACAAATGCACATCAGCTATTGATTTGGAGTAATGTGGTGGAACTGGTCATCCGTGTCTGACACTACATACACACTGAACACAAAGCAGCATGACTCCATTTAGTCTAAGAGAGGATTAGATTGTCTTACAGTATTGTATGCTATTATTATAGGATATATGATGAGTATGTAAAGAATTGGATCATGACCACATTACACACCCACTTCCAATGATTCTCTGTTTACCTGTGGATTATCATTAATTATCATCCCAAATTCTTTCCAGTGTATCTGTAGACCATTCATGGCCTTATTGTCTGTATACTCCACATGCTTACCATGATTTATCACAATGGTAAACAGCAGAGGCAAGAATGGTGAACTCCACATATCAGGTGGTTCAGTTGTATAGATCCCAAATATTTCAACATCTCTTCATCAACACTGCAGGACTAATAATGCCTTGAAGGAGACAGAGGTTTTGCTTGGCTTAGTGCTATCCTCAATGTGCAAAAGAAAATTATTGTGAGGCAAAAGATGGTGAACACATTTCAAATTATGCAATAATGCAATGTGGTTCATTGTGAAAGACTTTTGCAGCTGACAGAGAAATGGAGCTAGGAAATATTTCTACAAGAAGAGAAAGAAATGAAATAATCCATTCTTCTTTATTAAATTTCCTGTTAATATTTTTATGGTAATGAGGACAAATATAATGTTTGTAAATGCAAGTTATTTGAAAATAGTCCTACAAACACTTCAGTTTTTCCTTTTACGTTCAGTTCATCATAATCAAATCCAAACATGAAAATACTAGGCAACAGGACAGCCTGTGTAGGCATTTAGACTGCTGTACAATTCACCTAATTAAAAATAAACACACAAATACACTAAACAACCTTCACACAGCAATGCCTCAGAATAGCACTTCTGTAAGGCACAAGTTCAAATATCTTTCCTCATTCTCTCCCTTACATACAGGTGCAGGGAGGTCAGAAGCTCCCCAGACTTCCAAAGATGAGAATGTTTCCTTTCTACAGAAATATGTCCTTCATGAGAAGTCTGCCATGCTAACTCTATGATCCTCATTCTAAGTCTGCAGATTGTATAAGATAAATAAATAAACGTATGAATACATAAAACACTCCTTAGCCAAAGTATGGCTATGTGCGAGCTTATTGCCCAGGAGTACATCTGTAGAAGGCTCAGGCTATTCCAACTTCTGCTACAAGCAGCACATTTCTTTGTGTATCTGAGCATAGATTCACACCCTTCTCTTAGTGACTTAGTTGGTCTAAGGAGCTGAAATTGATATAACATTGCTTTCTAGCCAGCTGTGCATCCTTCCTTGTATAGATCTGTCTCAATATCTGATTATACTTCTGTGGTGGTTGATACACTGGCAAGCCAAGTTTGAAAACTTACTTAAGTATTTTGTATTAGAGCACTATGTACTACAGAGCCTCCAGAGAACAAAGCAATCATGGCTTAGATAGCTGTTTAACATACTGAACGTTGTAAGAAGCTTTTGTCTTTTGCAAATATACTTAGCAGGAACTCAATTCTTCATGTACTATATACCATGCATGTTCATTTTCCTTTCTTAACAGGAAAAGCGAATCACAGAAAAACATATTGGCAGAAAACCTCATTTAAGAATTGCCTTACATCATTTAGATGGTGAAGACCGAATTTTTTTTTTCAAAGGATAATCACTTTCAGTGACTGATTATAGTTTTCATGATACAAATCCAAGATGCTATTTCCATTCCAATGAAGCACTACTTGAGAGACATATTTCCAGAAATTAGCTCTGAATGTCCTTCTGTTCTTCTGTGATAAACGAATTTCAACCTTAGATTTTGTTTCTCTAACATCACTCAGATCTTCAGATGTTTTATCATTCTTAATTTTGAGCAAGGCAAGACTGCTTGAAGATTAAATTTGATTTTCAAACACAGTGAAATTTAACATTTAGTAAATCTTTACTCTTGTTCACCAAGCCACTAAATCAGCTCTATTTTTCCAATTTTAATGAGAATAGCTGACTTGAGAGGCAATTCCTAAATTTAGATTAAAAGTAAATTGCTTGAGAAATAATTAGGTATTATTATATGTTGTATGTTGCTTGTCATCCCACTCTTACTAGGGCTGTAGATAATTACATATTCATTTCGAAGTAACTGGTAATATATAGAATCCTAGAACAAAAAAGATCTGGCTTCATAGAAAAGTAATAGCAGAAATGCAAAACCTCAGCATTCCAGGTAACTCTTCAGCCGTTGGAAGATTAAATTCAAGATATCTTTATCTTGTAAGCCAAATTTCCATTTCTCTTCATTCATGTAAACAATTCAGGTCAATATCTAATTCCTTTTTTTTTCCTGGGATTTTGCAGAATTAAATATACAGGCAGACTGCACAGCATTGCAAACCCTAGCTTTCTAGGGCACATACAAACTTACACAAATACCGGATCTGACACAAAGCAAAACCAACAAATCCATTAAAAGAATATTATGAAATCATGTGTGCAAGTACAGGGGGTGCATCTGGATTTTCAGCTGGCTGTAGATCAGTCAGGTATTTAGAAATTGAAGCCAATGCACAGAATTCTTCAACTATACTTGAGAAAAAAAAAAAAAAAAAAAAAAAAAAAAAAGTTTTGGAAGAAAACAAGCACAGATAACAAGAAGATACAGATATCCACACATTGATAGGATTGTGAACACATAGGTATTATTTTCACGGAATCTCAGATTTAGCCTCTTCAAAGAGTGAAAATTTTTTTATTGTGATTTAAAAAAAAACTCTACTACTGCTTGTGATGGTGTATTTCACAAACTGACATTATGCTATGTAGAACATGCTTGAAATCTAAAAGCAACTTTATCCCATGAGTTAACTTGGTACATTTCACAAAGTTACTGTAAAACTGTCCCATTTTTGAGTTAGTGCAGAATTAAGATGATGTGATCATCTCCTAGAGTTGTATAAAATAAGAATTTTCATTTATGTTGGTGAGAAACTAAGTAATCCATCCAGAAATGCTGTCACTTCTGTGAACACATCTACTAGGACAGTCTTGCCTTTCAGAGGTTACAGAATCTGGGTTGACGTGAAATGTGATAATATGGAAAACATAGGTGTGAAACCAAAGAAAATTTTAGTGCAAGGTCACAGCAATGTGTCAAACACTGTTTTGATACAAAAGTTAGAATTTCTTTGACATTCACAGCTGTCATTTGAAATGACAAAAAAAGTTACAAGTAATCTCATTCAAACTGGAATAAATTCAGAAAATACAATAAGGAGGATATTAACACCTCTGCAAGCACAAACAATTTGTGTTATCTTTCATGTAAGCATCTTCACATTCCAAGTGCTTGCTGTGACCCATAAATGATTTCCTAAAACGTTATCAATCAATAAAACAACACTATCAATAAAAGGTAACTTGATTATTCCTAATGGAGACAGTTCCAGGACTATTATTCAAATTATATAACACATTCCTTTCAGATTAGGACCATCAGATGGTTCAGGAAAAAAAGGAGTCTTCCCAGAAGACATGTGAATCTAATTAGATACCCAAAATTCTGCATAGAGAACATGTCCTACTCAGCTCCTGAAGGTCAGGCTGAGCCTCAGTCTGCCTCCACTGTAGTAACCATACAGCCTTGGATGAACAACTCTGGCAAGCGGAGCTGAATGAATTTATGTTATTTGAGAAAGAAACCTAATAAAGGTTTAAACATAAACTGATTTAAAAAAAGAAAAATTGTTGGATCCTTATGGCTCTATGCAAACGGGAGGAATGGCAGAAGACAATCAGAAAATGAAAATAACAATGATAATGGCAGTAAAGATTCTTTTTAACCCAGAATTGATCAGGGTCAAAGGCAGTATATTTTATCACATTTTCTTCCAGTCTTTCGATTTCTTCCTTTTACTTCCTGCCCTCATAACAAATTGCAATTGAGGGATAGCATGCAGTTGGGAATATGAGGATGAAGGAGACAGTGAGTATGCACAGGATTTTCTTAAGACTGACCATGACACTTAAATAAATTCATAAGTCTATAGACACTGCTCATTGCCTCTTTCCACAGCTCAGGGGCAGGAGAGGCATTTCTCAGAATGAATCACCTGCTGCCAACCGGTGGTCCCAATCTCCTCCTTCCCCTGCCCCAGCGATGCAGCCCCACTGCTTTCAGAAGCTTGGAGATGGTTTAACTCGCTAATCTGGCAAAGACTGTATAGCAAAAAGAGTGACAGATTTGTGCCAGATCAGGACAGCCACCATATAAAATCTCACCCTTAGTGTCTATTTATGTCATACTTGTGAAATCTATTAGTTTGTATAGGTAGTATTAAAAAAAGCAAAAGAGAAGCAGATTTCCCCCCTCGTAATCTCTGAGAGAATTACCAGTCCCTCATTTTACACACATCTGAGCATTAAAAACATGCAATCAGTGAGGTGGGAAACAGTCACCAAAGGAGCTCTGCCCTACACAGTGCCAACTCCTTATCATCTGTGCTGCTTCACAGGTGCCCATAGCATCCTCTCCCTCCCCTCTTAGTGCTGAAAGAATTCAAGTTTTCGTTCATTCAGGAAAACAGTGGTGTCAGCAGCCAAGTAAACTGGTCTGATGGGTTCACAGTCATCCAAAAGGAAATTAAAAGACTGAAAAGATTAAAAGTAAGTGAGAAGAGCATTTTTATCTGTTCCAATCAGTTAAAGTTAGATCACAAAGTGCTGGACCAGCTTGGGTAGATGGGTCATTTAATTTACCCATGTGTAACGTGGCACTGTGATGCTGCACTGAATTCTGCAACCAGCACTCTGAGAACTCAGATCCAAAGGCATGCAAAGTACCAGTATTCTGGTACTGGTCTGATTTAAAGCCCAGTAATGTGAAATGCTGACAGGTGATTATAAATGCCTCCATTTCTAAAACCTCTACAGCAGCTGTCAAAAAGCATAAAGGAAAAGCACATAGCTAAATTTTATCAGCTGAGGTGGGGGTAAGAGTTGTCACTAAAAGAACATGGTGTGAGAACAAGAATGCTAATACGCACACCAGCTAGGAAAGGCCAAATGTAGAATTTTTTATTTTTTTTTTCAAGCCTGAGATGTGATTTTTGCCAGTTTTTAAAACATTGGGCACTTACAGAAAATGAGAAGCTTTAAGTCTGAGAAAAAATTTCCTTTTCTTCAAGGACAAATCTGCACTGAGTTGAAGGAAAGTCATTTAATCGAGATGCAAGGAGCTGCTGTGTGATGATCTCAGCAGAGCCTAAGGCCGTTCCATTTTAGCAAGCAGGCGTGTTGGGTCAGATTTCTTACCTGCTTCTGAGATGTTACCTGCCCTTGTGTAACCTCTAATTATACGTTTCAGTAAGAGTCTTCATAAACTACGTTGCAGCTGGCACTGTTTAAGCATTGTAAGGTTGTAAATGGCTCAGGAGCTCTAAAGCACGTCTTTCTTTTGCATTTATCAGCCTTTTGTCTTCTTCCAGCTTTCTCTTCCTAGATGCCCCCTACCTGAATTTAAGCAGGATTAACCTTTAAGAAACTGTCCTTCTTTGGGATACTATAGCCAAGAGAAACAGGAGCTAGAAGAATTTAAGAATCTTACAAAGTTACAAAATAAATAAAAAATCTATGAGTGATTAGAGCAAAGCAAAACCAATGACTTCCCCAAAGGCAGAAAGAGTAATTCATTTCCTAAAAACTGGACCTGCCAGATCCTGACCATTTCCCTGGAAGCTGGATAGCATTCTGTTTGTACAGTACCTTCATTTTGCAATACTGTCATCTAGTTACTCAATAACACAATGCAACATCATCATGATTTGATGCAAGACTTCTGCAACTTAGTTCAAAAGTACAAAAGTGCGCTGGATTTCTTCATCTACAACTTCCTACTCACAGACAAAAGAAACCAAAAAACAGAAGTTCATTAACACAGTGTGGAATTAGATCTTGTGATTCCAGCTTGTCAAATGCAAGTTTGTATCATAATAATGATGGAATAAATTTAGAGTTCACAATACTAAATTTAGACATGAATTTCTAGGTGAAATTAGAGTTTGAGCCCATGAGACTGAAAAGTTTTGCTTGGGCAAAAGATGTCTCAAAACACCCTTTCATAATTGCACAGTCAAGTCTACTCCGAAGCTACAAATAGCATATGCATTTGGCCTGACACTTGATTCCTACACATTCCTCAGATGGAAGATTGCCAAAATATGTTTATTATTCCAATTACAAACAAATGATTCTGTTTAAGGAACAATGGGTCTAACACTGGGATACTTACATACTCCCTGGTGTGTGCATCATACTCATACTTGGTACACGCTCATCTCTTTCTGTGCTTTCCCTATTAATAGCATTAAAACAAAAGCAAATGAGGACACACCCACTCTGCTAGAAGGCAGCAGGCCAGGGGTGGTGACACAATGGTAGTAATTAGAAGGGTTTTGGCAATGTTTTGAAGGGCAGCCAAATATGTATGCATCCCTTCTAGTAACTCCAGTGAAAGCAAAACAAGTTCAAAGCATTCATTCATCAAAAAAAACAAAGACTGCAGACTATTAACTGAGGATTACTGAAGTATTTAAATTTGTGAACATACACGTATACATATTTGTGTGTGTGTATGAGTATATTTGTATAAGCATACTTGCTTGTATGTATGCATACACACAAAAATTGCCCTTTCAAACAACAAACAAAAGGTCGAGACAAAAAGTCTGTGACCAAAGACAGTGGTTGGCAAAAACACAAGGGGATAATGAGAAGCATCAATTTTCACAGTCTCCTGTCCTGCAGGCACTTGTGGAAGATGGACAAATGAACTAAAATATTTGCTAAACCTCAAAATAAAAAGCCTAGAGAATGGATGCTGGGGAAAAAAAAAAAAAATCATAAAAAAAGACAGAAGATGAAGCAATAGCAAGAAATGGAGCTCAATATCTAAGGAGAAGTAAAACGTACAATAGGAGTAATATAAGGAATAACATGCAAAACCAATATATCTTGGAAACAAAATGTTAGCTTTAAAGGGGAAACAGAGACTCTTCTCTGTTTCAAACACTAAGGTGCTAACCACCAACTCCAAGCATCTCAAGACTTCTAACAAAGTCTTATTGTGGCAAATCATATATACCAAAACTCATAATTTGATTATGCGTATGTACTATCAATAAAAAAATGAAACTCTAATCCATCCATACACAAGAAAACATACAAAGAAAAAAGGGGAAAAAAAAGGGTTTTTTTCTATCTCAGTTTGGAGATGTCCCTTCCTAATAGTCTCTGTGAAAGTCAAAATAGAACAAGCAAACAAGCAAAAAGGCCACTCCTAAACAAACAAAACCCACAACTGTAGCCAAGCAGTTCAGAGACATGTTCAGATTGTGGTAGACAAGTTTGGATTCCCAGTCCACAGCACAGATCCTGACATGTCTTCAGACCAGACTCTGATTTTTCAACTATGGGCTTTCCAAACGTTTTCTCTTTCTTACTTCAAAATTGAAACAAAACTTTGTCAGATTTTATGTCTTTCAATGAAATAATTAGCTTTGATAAATCAAGATGTATTAAAACCAGTGCAATACTAGAGACTTCCTATCAGATTCTTCTAATTCTGATATAATAACCACCGTGGAAAAGATGAGGGAGATGTTAAGAGACTCAAAAAAACAACAAGCAGTCCAATTTTTCTTTATTAACTGTAGTTAATTACACATTTTCACTTTGAAAATCTCACCTTTGGGGCATACAGTTTCTACTTTTCTTTTATTTCGTTGCTCTTTTTCTCACTTGTCTAGACATTTCTGTGTCTCCAATTGTTTTGCATTACCCTTTTCAACTTTCATTAATATTCTCACTTCTTTTTTTCTCACTATCCTTGCCAATTTTTCTTTTCACATTGCATGCTCTCTAGTGTCTCTCTACTGCATTCTCATCCTTCTCCCAGCTCAATATTTCTTCCCTTCTTCAATAATTTCAGCTTGGGAACTGGGACAAATTACCTATCTAATCCCAAAAGATAGGGAAGTTTTACTGAGGAATAAGTAGCTTTTTGTTTCTTAGGGTTTTGAGAAGAAAACATAGACATAAAGAAATGGAAATGTATAGTGTAACATCAATATAATGTACACAGTCTTTTGTTGCCTTTGAATACAGAACTAAAATATTATTCACTGTTCCAGTTCTCTTTTTAGGTGATTGTCGTTTATTTTCTAATTAAAAAATGCTGTTCTATTTTTAAGGTCAATTCATAAACTGCAAGACACTTGAAATGTTTCATTACATTTTGTGGGAACTTTTTCTTCACATTTAGATGTCAAAGTGGAAATCAAACTGGGCTATTATATTAATGCATAGATATATTAATGCATAGCATAGCATAATCAGCACTGGTCTGAAAGTATCTTAAGGCCTTGTATCTTCGCTTAAAGTAGAAGCCCCAGATACAATGCATTTCAGGTCTGACTTAGGCAATAAAGCACATACCTGCAGTGTGGAAGTATGAGCTAAGAGTAAGCAGACGCATGAAGTAGCAAAATCAGTGAATTTACCAACTCCTTCAGGATCCTCAAAGACCTGATACTGGCACCTGCCCTCTTGCAACAATCCTGACACTTCAAAACAAGAACATTTCAGAATTAAGATTGCACATTTTATCAGCTTCATTTCTAGCTTGCAATATTTGCTCCAACAATCTGCGCTAGAATTAATAATTATGCTGCACAATGCAGTCTTTCTGTTCGTTTATTTTATTACATGATACTACACTGCAGGATAACAGCAGGATTAGCAAAGCTTATTCATTGATTTCTACATGACAGATCACTAATAATGATAGATTTTCAATGATGTGTCAGCAAGGACATGAGACAGTGTGGCTGTGAGGTAGCGACTGCCAAAAAAAGTTGCTGAGTGTCAAACAGAAAAGATATACTGTTGCTTCACTGTTGTCACTGACAGACAGTTCCAATCATACATTTTACATAAGCAAATTATTCAGTTCTCTGCACGAGTTCACATGTGAATTCAAACAACTGCTTTGTTTTTTCCTATCTGTAAGCAACATATTTTAAGAAAGGGAACAGAAAGATCCACTTTTTTTTCCTAAAATTAATAACAATAACAACAAAAATTTCTAATGAGTGTGGTACAGAATGTGAAGAGTGCAAACGATGGGCTACAAGAAAAGGGTGGAAAGTAATTTTTACAAGTGGCCTGATCTGTCGAAAGTGCTGAAATGTCAGATAGATATTTTATTTACAATGACACAAAGAACCAAGTGGCTAAAGACACATTGCAACATCTTATTTTTTAGAATAATAAAAAAATAACATAATAATGGACACAACTCATTCTGGTCAACAGTGAAGATTTCCCAATATGTGTCACAATTTTCTCTATCCTCTTTTGCGTTCCTCTTCTTACTGTCAATCCATTGACACCCTGTAATATCACCTCACTTTTAAGATAAGATAATGCTGAAGCTGAGCATGGAGGTTACTATCTTCTTTAACTTACATTGCAAGTGTTCATTATAGCAAAGACGTCAGTATAGAGTCAATTAATGCCTAAACTGCAGACTTGATACTAACATAAAATATTTCTACAAACTGTCTTCTGCACTGATGAAATTTATCTCACTTAGCACAGAGAGAAGATATCCCTAAGAACTTCGCAGATTACTGATATTTTACCTATTAATGGAGAAGGTGTAGGAGGTAAATTCATGTTCTTGTAGCTTAAAGGCAACAAACTCAAGCAGAGTCTTAGTCAACCTTTGAGTGCATTTTTTGAGTCAGTTTGGTGTTATACCTGTCAGAAACTAATTGTCTTGATACAAGAGCTTACCAACAGCATGCTATGCCTGAGCTGCGCATCTTCTCCACTGAATGTGGAGAAGAACGAGGACACTGGAAGTCTGAGATATTGTTTGATCATTGCCACAGATGTTCAGAAGATTGAGATATAATAAGGCTTTAAAAAACTAAGGGATTTATACTGCTTCAGAAAGCTCCATCAGTAGCAAACTGCTGTGGCCCTCTTAGGGTATATGTAATCTTTTCAATGTTGTGCCATGTCACAGGTAGTTCAACTTCACAGGCTCTCCTGTAAAAGGGCCTACATCTCACTACAGCTGCTAAGTGCTGGATTTAATGACTAAACAGAGTTTTCAGAAATTTTAATTAAAAAGATTTTTAATGTGTGAGGATGCACTTGAAACCTAACATGCAAGATTTAATCTTCTCACCTACAGTAATCACTTCACAGCACGGGTGCTAATGAACAGCAAGGATGGGATGTGCAAGTCAAGGGAAGAAAAGCAGTATTTTTTCCTAAACAAGAATTGCCTAAAGACAACTACAAGAAACTAAAAGTTTCTGTAGTCATTTTGGTATGCTCAAAAGATTTTCACTGATTCAACATTCTACATAATAACATTTCTCAGCCCTTCCCATTGCATTGCAATCAATTCCCTTCCCTTCCCTTCCCTTCCCTTCCCTTCCCTTCCCTTCCCTTCCCTTCCCTTCCCTTCCCTTCCCTTCCCTTCCCTTCCCTTCCCTTCCCTTCTCTTCCCTTCTCCTTTCCCCTTTCCTTCCCTTTTCCCTTTTCCCTTTTCCCTTCTTTTCCCTTCTTTTCCCTTTTCCCTTCAAATAGCTTAGCTAAAGAAAAAGCCCAAGGCTCCAAATGTATCAATAGATTTGTCTGAGTACACATTCATAATTAGCAAAGTAAATCACACAAGTCCTTCAAAGAATCAGATCTTTTCCCTTTCTATATTCCTATTAGTAATCCCCCCACAGCAGGGGGTTGAAACTAAATGATCTTCAAGGTCCTTTTCAACCCAGGCCATTCTGTGGTTCTATGATTCTATGATTCTTAGTTAGGCTGGATTCTTATTTCAAACCATCTAAAACATTGCTTTTCCCAGCATGTGTTTTATTAATTCATCACAAGCCAACACAACAAAAGTGCCTTAAAATGAAGCAGATAACCAGAAGCTTTCAGTTCCATCCTGTACCAATACTTTATCTCCAATATAACCCAGAGAAGAAACTTCTAAGAAAAACATACATACACTTAACATTCTAGTAACCTGTGCCTGCTATAAAATTTTTGAACTGCACTTTCTTCTCAGTAAATACACAGACAGCCATTATCACTTCTAGTAGGAAAAGAAAAGTTGCTGTTTTCTAGAAACATCTTAGAACACTCCTTCACATCACCACTTGGACCACTGCTCCAAGAAGACTCTTGGTTCAAAAGGTATCTACCTCAGAGTAGTCTGGTTGATGACACCTGAAAACATGCCTCTTGCCTCTTACCCTAGAGGCAATGTAGCAATCATGTAGCCTCTACACATTATGAGAAGCAGGGGCCACCAATTGTGCCCCACTGGAGACCTCAGGAGAAAACAGACACAAAAATAACATATACTGAAACAGTGTGGCAGAACATTTCAAAGCCAAAGTGTAGCTGCTTGTTGATTAAGGCTCTAGTCCACTCTATTTAAATAATGCAAGTACTTTTAAAAATACATATAAGAAAAAAAGAATGTGAGCTTCATCTCTTTACCACCTTTACAGTACAAATGCTTGCAAAAAGGAAGGGTTAAGAGAATTCCTTAACATCTGAAAGGAACACAGCACTTTTTTTTCCTATTGATTTATTTATCTTCAGGGCAAACATATAGAGGGAGATCAGTGCAGAAAAGCTGCACTTACAGATTTAACAGTTTGTGAGTTCAAATGTACGTGGAGCATTCACCTTTTATCTCCAATTCCTTTGAGATAATTTTAAATAGATGTCATCTCTGGTAAGTACAGACAAGAGCAAGAATTTCCAGACTAAGCAGAGAGAAAATTCCTACCACAAAATCTTATCAACTTTCCTGTAGGGAGTAGTTAGTCCCATGTATTAATGCTTTTATTTCTAGAAGAAATCATCAGCAGCCTAACTACTACTTGTTCTCAATTGTGGATATTATTAATGCAAGTAATTTAGCAGGGGATAAAAGCACTAACAAAGCAACTAAAAAAAAAAAAAAACCCACAAACAACACACTTTAATAGTTAAATAACTTCCTTGTTGCACATGTTCAGCTCTGCTTTTACTGAGTCTTGTGTATAAATGAAGATCATCCATGCAATATAGATGGTCCTATGGTTCTTTTTTCTTACATGTCTTTTAGAAGAAACTCTACAGACAAATTTATTATTGTTAAGATTCATTCACTTCTTGATGAGAGTCTTCATATTTATCAAGACAGTTATATTAGATGTTTGTATTTCAATGGTTATATACTAAATATTTAATAATTGTTATATATTAAATATTTAATCTATGGTTGACAAGTTTCATCAGTACTAATATTATTTCAATGGCTAATAGATTTCTCTAGCATTTCACTTTATTTGCTAGCAAGTCAGAATTACTTCAGCATTTCATATGCATCTTCTTTACTTTCCATTTACAATTGTGTGGGTCTCTAGCACCAGATGATGGTAGGCAGAGTGCAATAGGCAGCTGGTTTGCCTGTTTACATCTGTGAATCATAGAACCATGGAATAGTTTGCTTTAGAAAGGGCCTTTAAAAATCATCCAGTCCAATGCACCTGCTGCAGGTATGCACATCTCCCACTTGAGCACTAGTATACAATACTCAGTGTTCCATCCAGACTGGCTTTGAACACTTCCAGGGATGGAGGATTCACAGCTTGTCAATTTCCACTGTCTCACCACCCTCTGAGTAAAGAATTTATCCCTTATATTTAATCTAAACTTATTCTTTTTAGTGTAGAACTATTACTTCTTGCCCAAGGTACTATACATCCACACCCTTAAGTATGGAAAGCCTGCTATAAGGTCTCCTAGAAGCCTTCTTTTCTCCAGGTTGAGCGAGCTTAGCTCACTCAGCCTGTCTTCATTGGAGAGATGCTTCAGCCCTCTGACCACCTTCATGGCCCTCCTCTGGATCTGCTCTAGCAGGTCCATGTCTTTCTTGTGCTGTCTTACTGAGGATATGTCAAACACCACTGGTTTGCATTCTTTTGGAATTTTTTTATAAATTAACACTCAACATTCAAAAAAAAAAAAAAAATCTCAAGACATTTGGTTCACAAGTTAATTTATCAACATCATTAACCCACAATAAAAAGTTTAACTGATACTCTTTTTTATTATTATTATTATCAAATTCTCTTACTGGACCTAAAACTTTTCTGAGAACAACTTTTATCACAGAAACTGCTGATGCTAGCAGTTTGCAGAATGTCACTGTTCCTTAACATTGTTTCTCATGAAAACATTTTAAAAGTGTAAATCTTATGCTGAGTGGCGAAACAGAAAAACTGTAATCACAACATACTTTGTAGAATCAGAAACCATTTCCTGCCCAGTTTCTCTGATTTGTTTTAGATACATAGTAATATGTAACATTGAAAATAATTTAAATATTGGTTCTTTTGATAAACAAAGAATAAAGGTACCTTACTGTTCAACATTAAGGTCCCTAGACTCATAACCTAAAGGGAGAAATTAGCAAATGAAAGGAGGTCTGAGCAAACTAGATATAAACCTTAGTTGCCATGGCAGATGCATACAGTGAAATGTAGCTCTTAGTCCTGGGGTGCCAAGGTAAATGTTTCATAGAATATTGGTCAGATACAGAAAGATAATAGAGACTGTTGGGGGTATCTGGAAATTCATGAAAAACAGTGCAGCTAGAAAACACAGTGCTAACCTGTTTTCTTTCTTCCAAGTCTCATCAAGATCTATTCTCACACAGATCTTGTTTGTGACAGGGAGGCAGTTAAATAGGAGTGCAGATACACCCACATTTGTAACTCAAATGAGGAGTGTGCTTATGAAGCACATCTCCCAGTCATACCCACTTCCTGCGCTTTCTTTTGCATTGCAAAACTATCTCAGAGCTTATGAAGATATTTCTTAGAAAGTAAGCTGGAAGATGCTCTTCAGGTGGGCACATAATACACTCCTTCCCTATTGAATGTTCAGCCTAAAGGACTAAACTAGAGATACCAAAAAGTAAACTACAAATAACGTGCATTCTATGGACATCTCAAAACCAATTTGCCATACAGGTCCATATGTACTACACTAATGGCTGATACAAGCGTAGATTAGTCATAAACAGCATTTATGTAGTTTTATAAATACATACTTATGTACACGTTTATTTGAGATAATCTCATATATAAAATCTAGATATCACCGGGTCTTTCAGAAAACATAAAACTTAAATTATGTGTGTTACAAAGACAACTGCAAGCAATTATAGGTGTATTCTGATGCTCCACTGTGATCAGTGGTAGACTCTTTTCATCTGGGAGCATGAGGGCACAGCACTTTACTGAAAGAAACATGATGACCACCTGCCACAACAGTTGGGTTGAGGCAGAAACACACAGACAAAGGCAACGCAACCTTTCCTGGCGTGTGAACCCAGATAGACCTCCCAAGAAGCAATAGTGCTGTGTTTCTCTATATTTTAGCTGGTGTACTGTTCTTAAGGATCTTATCTTTAAGGATTCTTTAAAAAAAAAAAAAACCTGTACACTATACAACAAACTTTTACTATCAGTATGAACATGCATGCAAATTTCTGATACTGGGGAGAGGCGCAACCTATGCGTATCTTCCTTTTGCCCTGTGCTTTAAAAAAGGATCATGGGGTGCAGATCTTGGGACTGGAGATTTTGTTCAAAAGTTTCTTCGGATTACCTTGCTGAACTCTTAATACTCTAGAAATTCAGTTTCCAGGCTTCAATCTCCAATATCAGAGCAGCTGGAATGTTATATATCAAGTACTCTACCAGGTCACTTACCAAGGGTCCAGCGCTGACCCCTTGAAGGTGACAGAAATACACTGTATTTAAACAGAAACATAAATAAACCTACATTGTATAGAACATTTTCATTCATGGAAAAGCATAACTCTCCTGGAGCTGTACCTTCAGAATGAGCATGCAACAAACTCTTGAGTATGTAATTTTATGGAAGCTTTAAAAGACCATTTTCAGATATTTAGGCCTAGACTGAGAATTCTGCATTCACATTCTACTTTCTGTAATTCACATATTTATAGAACAGAATTGTTACCAACATATTCAAGGTCTTTTTATTGATATACATAGTAAAAGTTTGTTCAGCAAAATGCTGAGCCATTTTGCACTGGACTTTGTACTCCAAGTGAAGCTGTACCATACAGTAATAGCTCCATATTATGTATTAGAAGCATTGCTGCTACATTAACTACCTGATTATTTTTATAAGGTCATGCAGCCTCACTAAGTAACCATCAAGTTAAGAAGTGCTTTTCATGATGTACAAAATGAACTGTCATGATTTTCCCCTACATTTGGCCATAATAGACTTCATTTCTGAGAAAATAAACCAATTAATTTGGAGGTGCTCTTCATCACCACTGCAATAAAGAACTATTTTTAAAAATAACTTTCATATTTTTATCTAAAGCCTTTTTAAAGGTTAGCATAAAAATAATGGACATGGTGTTCTGTGCTCAAAGGAAAAAAAAAAAAAAGCAATTATGTTTAATTATTTTGATGAGTAATGGTTGCCTAGATCAACGGTGCTGTCTAAAGTTCAGCTCACTCAATCTGTCCCAATTTGTGTGGCAATTACTTGTTCTGTGGACAGATAGCACCAGGTCTTGACCTTTGTAAATTAGGGTAATAGTACAATGGCTGTCTACATTATCCCTGCTGAAACGGTGTCTTGACAGGTGAAGGTAATTGTTAAATATACACCACTTTGAGAGAACTAAGGCATAAGCAGAAGACAGGCCTAATTCAACTATATCTAACATCTTGCTCTAGTGAAAATGAACAATTCAACATTTCAGAAGCCCCCTCTAATACAGCAAAAGTTCTCAGTGAAGTTGGAGCTGAAGGACAGTGGTGCTTCCAAGACCACACCAGATGCTTTAGATATGTGCCTCATAGATATAAGCTGTGGCCATTCTATTCTGATATGTTCAATCTCCAGTGAATACTTACGTATTTTGTCAGTACGTATTTATTCATATAAATAAACTACCTCTTCTGTTTATTTTGGTTCTTATTCCGAATGTCTTCAAATAAAGTTTCTGGCATGTCTATACAACAGCAACAACAAAACCCCTACTGCTGTCACAGATATTTCAAAATCTTTTTTGAGCATTCTCACCTACAAAGAAAGGAAAAGTAATTCTAAGCCTCTAACTAATTAAAATAATCATTTGGTCTTTTAAACAAGAAAAGGATATGCTAATGTTGTAAAATAACTTTTATTGTAAATGGCTGCATTGAACCTCTCCTTTGTAGGTAAAACCCAATGTGGTGGAAATACCAACAAAACAAATTCAGTTTCCACAGTTACGGAAAGGGAACTGCTCTTTCTGTACGTCCTTAAACCAGCTGCCAGGATCAGTCTGTCTGTTTTTTAAGTAGCTGCACTTCTTTGTGATCATCACTCAACTTCCTGCAATTTCCCTTTGTGTCTAGCATGACACAGCTCCAATCCTGTTATGATCCTGTCTCTGGTCTTCTCTGTAGCGGGCCCCTGATAATTCCATAATGTCTATTTAGCTTTTTTTTTCAAGTATTACAGCCTCCCCATGCTGCTAGTGACAGTGTCTGCTTTTCTATCTACTTGATTCTATTTAAGAAAAAGGGACAATCAATGCAACAACTATTTTGTAATGTGTTTTACCTAGCATAGAAATGGCTCTTCCTCGTTTACTTAATTCCAGCTATTCACTGAACAAATCAATGTGAGCAGTGTCCTAACTAATGTTCATGTTTAAATGAAGACTCAAAACACACCTCGCAGTTTCCTTTTCTCTGACATTTTCTTCAGGATGCCAGCTCCTGAACATATGAGACAATATGAAAAGCTTGGCTATTTTTTTTCCCCAAGAGGTACATACTTCGTTACTTGACTGCAAATAAATGACTAAGAATTTGTCTTATTAAAGGACCAGAAACCAAAATTGAAAGAATAACAACATACCAAAAAAAAAAAAAAAAAAAGAGGACAGCATCTTTTGACAACTGTCTTAAGATTTTTAATATGTGGCATCAACAATAAGGAAGATGATCAATATGACTTTCCTATTAAAAAAAAACTGAAGCGTACAAGTAAAGCTACAGGTATCTCTGCATAGTAGATTATGGACTATGCAAAATGCTAAAATACAGGAAGTGTTACAGCACTAACAGCACACTGAAAATTTTAACAGAAATAACTGAAAGTTTCCTTATCTATGCTGCTTATCCTAATGCCATATGAAATTAATTCAGAGGTGATAAAAGAAGTGAACATAAAATTCACAGTTAGGAGAAAACAAGGTGATCAGTGGAAAAGATAAACCTTTGTGACATGTACCACTCACTGAACACACAATGAGCTGCACCTCAAATGTTCAGAGATCTACACAGCTCTATTCTAGCTGCAGTGTCAGTAGACAGTATGGGTGAAAAAACTGTCTAACTGAAGATTAAACTGAAGAGATGTCACAGTGAAAGATGGCAGTAGAACACTCTGTAATTTACTACCTTCTGACATAACAGTTTCTTTCATGTGCTATTTTGTGCCTTTGGAAATATTCGTTATCAGCTTTTGCCATTTTTATCAGCTGACATTTAAGATTCAGACAGTTATGCCATTTAAAGACTCCCTGGAATAACGTTCATGCTGTGTTGATCAGCACAGAGGATGTTATGTCCCTGACCTGATCAGTAGCTCTAGAAGGGCTATTGGTCTAATTCTCACAGGATAGTATTGTAAACTGGATATATCTTCATATATTTTGCAGCACCGCAACTCCATTTATTCCAAACAGCTTCACGCACTGTATTTTCTTATTTTTTGGCTTAATCCAAAAAATCAATAAACAAAAAAAAAAAAAAAAGAACTAATAAATCAAATTCTTTGGAATTGTTAAATAATGCAGCATTGGTTGTCTGGACAGAATACTCTATCGCGTCTGTGTTATATTTCATATCATGCTCGCTGTTAGATTTTCTTCATTTTTAATACAGAAAGCCTGACTGTAGTCTCAGTTTCCCTGCTGAGGTTATATTCAAGGGAATGATGTTTCAACACATAGTTCTTTAGAAGCAGACAACAGTGATATTTTTTTCTCTTAAAATACTCTTAGTCCTAGTCAATACATGCATCCTGGATTATAGCCAATGGCAGATTTGTGGAGTTTACAAACCTCAGCTACCTAGTTGACTTGAGAGTGGACCACATGTTACAGCACTTTTCATATGTACTTTTCATCTACATCTTTCAATCACTTGCTAAGGACACTTTGTATTAAAATTTTACATGAACCCTGTGCAATTAATCTTCAAACTATAATTGATTACAATGATTGCCACCAAATACAGATGACAAGTGAGTACCATAGAATCATAGAATCACCAAGGTTGAGAAAGACCTCTAAGATCATCCAGTCCAACTGTCTACCTACCACCAATATTTCCCACTAAACCATGTTCCTCAGTACAACATCTAAATGTTTCTTGAACACCTCCAGGGATGGCAACTCCACCACCTCCCTGGGCAGCCCATTCCAGTGCCTGATCACTCTCTCAGATAAGAAGTATTTCTGAACATCCAACCTGACTCTCCCCAGGACTTGAGGCCTTTCCCCCTAGCCCTATTGCTAGTGACATGGGAGAAGAGGCCAAATCTCACCTCATATCACCTCCCTTCAGGCAGCTGTAGAGAGCAATAAAGTCTCCCTGAGCCTCCTCTTCTCCAGACTAAATAATCCCAGCCTCATTAAGCCTTTGCTCCAGACCCCTGTCCTTCTCCCGCACCCAACATTTAAGTAAACTGGGACACAACAAAGAAAGAGTCCAAGATTAATTGGACTGAGTTGCTCAGATTCTGTAAATATTATACAAAAAGGCTAATTCGATAAAAATAGACCTTATTCTCCTTTTACACAGCTGAATATACTGGAGTTACTCTGCTTTACATAGTAGTTGCACAAGTCTAAATCTCATGCCAGTTAGATCAGAATCTGGCCAAATGCCTGCCAATGCAATAGCTTCAGCTTCTGGCTTAAAATGAAATGACAGATGTACTATCACATGGCAATCAGGAAATTTGTTCTGCTTTTTTTTCCCCAAATTGCTACTGACCCCAGCCATATCCTTATGTCGGTAAGGAGGTGTGAAAACAGGAATCTGGGGAAAGAACAGACTATTAAGCAGCTTTGAAATGGTGGGTCTTTTTGTAGTTTCTTTTTTTTTTTTTTTTTAATTGGGTTTGTTCCAAAAACACTTAAATATCTAATACCCTTGCTTCAAAACTATTGCATGTTGTTAAAAGCAGTTACCTAAAATCCTGGGTTCTTCCCCCAGGAAGCTTCTTCTGTCTTTTATTTTAAACTAAAAATAATAATAAAATAGAAAGCTAAATGTACTGTAAATAACTAACCCATTTCATGCTGTCTATTCCACTGTGGTTAATTCCATCTTCCCAGACAAATGGAGAAAAGATTGACTAATCTATTTAATTTGCAATGGGCTATTATGACAGTTACCATGCATCGGTCAGCTTCTGCAATAGAAAGATTCCAGACAGCATTGAAAGCTCTCTGCTTGTTTGCCAGATGACCTGACTCACTAATTTCACTAGCAGAGGAACTACTGCAAAATAAGGTGTACACTTTCAAAAAGTGAACCCTTTCTGATGAGAGAAAATGCATGAGTCAGTGAAAGAAAAGGTTTCCAAATCTTGAGACCAGGACCATTGTAGAATCACTTTGCCATTGACATTTTTGTAGAACTTGCTCCAGGTTCTGTTGAAAAACCATCCTCGTTCAAGGTTTTTGTCCTTAAATATTCATGACTAAAGCTCTCAAAGCCAGAAATCTTTGTTTTCTATAGTAAAGACAGATCTTGAATGGTACAAGGTCACTACTTGGCTGCAAGCCATCTAGAGAAAGTGGAGATTAAGTATTGCTTCTACTACACAGACTAGCAATCTAAGGGGAGAAAACAAAAAATAACAACTGATTCTCATTACTAAAGGCACAAGCAAATCCCAGCTGAAGTACAGAAATCTAATAAGTTTGGTTAGCTACTCCCTCTGCATGCTCCATAACGAGCCCCTGCCAATGGCTCCACAGTGAGTTTTTCCAAGTGCTTGAAGGGCAGTTACAGACAACAAAAATTCAAAATTTGAGGATTGCAGTAAGCAACCTAAAAAGAGACAAAAATCACAAGCTGCACACTGAGCACTAGGAAAGCTGCTATTTACTAAGGGGATCATTCAGCACTGGCAGGTTATCCAGGGGAACTAAATCTCCATCCTTAGCAGTTTCTGAAATTCAGGCACAGTCGCAACTGACTGAACCTAGAAGTAGAAACAGCTCTTCTTTAAGAGAAAAGTTTCACTTCAAGAGGTCTTTTACAACTTTGATGTGATTCTGGGAACACAATTTTGGGAAGCCTGGTTTAGAGATAATAAAAAAGATTTAACCTGCTGTCAGAACAAGGTAAAGCAAAGAGGAGTGACCATCCCAAAGCTGGGTAGGCAATGGCAGTGCTTCTGCTAGGCCATGGAAAGGCAGGTTCCAGTGAGGTACATGATAGGTCACAAGAGTGTAATAAATAAGGCAATGTGAGCCCCGAATTAGCGGGGACAAAGCAAAGGACTAATGATAGGTAGAAAGGGCTTGGTCCCTTAAGTGATCAATATTTCCAGGTGAGACCCACTTGAAAAAGGAAGAGGATACAACAACCAAAGTTAATGAGATGCATCATATTGTGTGGTATAAAAGCTGCCTTATAAAACCTGTTTCTGGTTGGAAGATTTGTTCAACACTGCCTGCAGGAAGTCCAGGAAGTGTTGGCTAGAACACCTATATAGGATATTTTTCTTTCCAGAGACGTGGCTTATGTCCACAAATACTTTCTGAAAGAATCAAGATCACTTTGACATAATACCACTGCTATGGTAGGTATGAGCCAAATCCGGAGGGATTGTTTTCTAACTGATAAACTAGGAATACTAAGAATAAAATAGGATGTCCTTTACTTGTTTAAATTGTTCCTACATAAGAACTGTTTCAATTAAATAAAATTGACACCCCCAAAAATTATTCTCCTTAGTGATCTGAGAGCTTCTCAGCATTAGTTCACTGTTCATGTCTGCCTGACTATCATGGAAAACACGTCATGTTTACCCCATTGTTCAAACAGATATCAATACCTTATTGTTTTTTCACTGTTAAGTCCAGATCTCCTTCTTCATTTCATTCAAATTACACTCTATGACTCAAACCAAGTGACTGAGTGATCTTTCTGTGACATGGGTAGATAGTGATAGGACAAGGAACAAAAGGAGGGAAGATTTGGATTATGTGTCAGGAAAGTTTTCATTGAGAGGATGGTGAGGTGCTGAGACAGGTTTCCCCAGAGAAGTTGTGGGTGCCCCATCCCTGGAGGTGTTCAAGTCCAGGTTGGATGGGGCCCTGAACGATCTGATCTAGTACTGATCTAGCAGTTGGCAAACTGCCTGCAGCAGAGGGGTTGGAACCTGGTGATCTTTGAGGCTCCTTCCAACCCAAGCCATTCAATGATTCTAACAGAAGCATGACAGGACTTCTGAGATTCAGTCTAGCATTGAGTGATCTTCTAAAGACACAAAGTAGTCATATCAGCTGCTGTAGCACTGCTTTAGATGAGTGACCATTCCGATAAGTTGTCCCTGATTCCTAACGACTTCTTCCAGATTCACTGGCAACTGCTTTACAGTGAGCAAAAACAGTGGTACTGGAAAATAGGAGACATTTCACTCATTTTCAGTGATTGTCAATAAGAGTTCGGAAGCTTCAGTCCATTGAAATTGGAGTGCTGTAAGAAACAGTAGAGTTGTACCCAATCCCAAACCAGTGTCCTTTTACAGTAACAGGTGCAAGCTGATATTTTTTTTTGTATTACATCAGTGCTTTTGTTTCATATGACTGTTACTACCTCGTAACATACCAATTACTATCATTTACGAAAATGAAGAACAATAAGCAAAATAGAGGCACATCCTTAGAGAACTGGATGTTCTGTGCTGACCTTCCTGCATGCAGGGAAGGAAAGAAAAAAAAAAAAAAAGATTATTTCCAGCTAATTGTTTGTGTCCTAATCTTTGGCAACTATGCCAGAACAAGCACCATATAACAGTTCCTAAAAGACCAAAACAAGAGAAATTACATGTTCAGCAGATCTTTCTTATTTGAGATGCAGTAGTGTGCTTTGTTTTCTTTTCAGCTGCATGGTTTTTCAAAGGGAAATAATCCTGTGAACAAAATATCTGGCTGAGTAACAAAGGGGCTGCCAACTCTGATCCACAGGTGATAAACACTTGGCCAGCAACCAAACTTATGCTAAAGGCAATTAAAAAGGACAAAACTGTCCATCTGCTTGTTCAGTTAATATAGATGTAGTGTAAAAAGGTGCTAATAATCTCTAAAGAGAAAACCTTACATGACATGCACAGACCAAATGTCATACAAAAACTCTGCAATAAAAAACAAGTCAACGCAAAAGGTCTCTGAAAAGAATTCTAGAACATCACTAGTGTGAAGAACTCCCTCCTGTTTTTATGTTTAGTAGCAATAAAAAAAATGGTCAAATTGCCCAGATCCACCATAACCTATAAAATTTGATCCTCAGATCTAACATCTTTTCTATTTTAACTGCAATAGCTAAAGGGATAGCTAGGAAATTCTTAAGAATATAAATCAACCAGAGACCAGAATGTATACTGAAATTGTATGCATGAGCATCTTCTAAGTCACATGCAGCTCACATAAATGCAAGTCCTTAAAAAGAATTATGTGTCAAGGAGAAACATAAATAATAAAACACCATAGCCTTTGAGTATGAAATTTTACATAAAGAGATTTAAACTTACTCAAAAGTATAGCACAGTTACAACTAAACAGATCTTTTCCCTAGTTGTAATATGCACACCAACTCATACTTCAAATTAGCTAATAATTTTATAGTTAAATTCTTGAACAGCAAGTAGGATACCCACAGTCCAATTCTTGCTTCAACTCAAACCGCTGAGCTATCCCCTTTGTCTGCATTTTACTCTACAGCTAAATCCCTCAGTCTCCTGCTGTCTAAAATTAAACCACGTGGCCCTGCTGCATTCTTATACTACCTGCTTCACCCTACACCTATAATGCACTGGTTTGGGAAACCAAGGCTAGAAGTTATTCATTTTTTTGTGGGTGTTATGTGTTTGCTGAGTGAGATGCCCAAACAGGTCTGTGGTGGGGCATCTGAGCACTGGGGTAATGAAATCAGCTGAGCAATGTCATAGAACAAAGGAGCAACTAGCAGGGCTGCCTCTTTCAGCAGCAGCCTGTGGTCATTTCTCCTTAGCGCAGTTCTACAGCTATATTTTCAGTCTCATAACTATTTTAAATGAGTGCATTTTGGTCTTTTTGTGAGGCAATGTAAAAAAAAAAATAATAAAAATTTAAAAACAGTGCTGCTACCCTTGTTCATTTGGCTGTTAATGCCCTTTGATTACCCCTTTCCTACCACCAGCAAGCACTAGCATTCAGGCAGACATGCACTGAGACACATTAGGAAACTCAGTCACCTCGGTTTGTTTGTTTTCCTGTTAAAAGCACCTCTAAACCAGAAATCGTTTTCAGTTACTCTTGAGTTTTCAGTTACTACTTTCTCTTACAAAGATGCACACTTCTAGTATATGCTCACTGCCTCCCTAGAGATTTTGCACAGCTCCAAACACATTCTAATCACTTTTAGGTTGTTTTTTTTCTAGCGGTTCAAAAGATTTGCATCAGGAAGTCCTAATCTTAGAACCCCTCAAACAATCAGTGAATTTCTCCTACCAAATGCCTTCAGATACCTTAAAAAACTCTGCGTCAAGAAAGGTTCAAAGCACTCAACCTTATTCAAGAACAAGGCTCCTATGACTCGAATCAAGCTTTAGCAAAGAAGTGTCATGAAAACCAGCCACTATTAAGATGATTGGTTTCATCTCATAAGAGGATTAAAGGGAGGTGAACTGACCTCTCTAATCATGCAAGATTTGGACAGACACATTTACTCTGTCTCCCACAGCAAGCAGTTTGCACTAGCACGTATCAAATGGACCAGCTGTTCTGGTCCAAATCACACTCTGTTACACAGCAGGATACAATTCCCTGTAATGCTGCCAGAACAGTTACATCAGGAGTTTGGGCTACCCAGATCAAAGTTGCTCAAAACATCTTTTAACCCACAATTTTTTCAATTTCTTCATTTTTCTAAATTCCTTCTCTAAAACTCAAGGGATGTGGGCAAAGGAGGAAAGGACAAAGGAAGGCTTACACTTGTTTTTCAAGAAACCAACCGAAACATGGTAGCAAGTGTTCCCTCAAATAGGATTCACACCTTACAATATGTTTGAAATGGTCCTCTAATAAAGCAGCAAAGAACTTTCTGTATGAATGGCTATTCATTTATACTGCACAGGTATCAGTCAGTAGGACTCATTCAGATAGGTCCTTTCTGTGGTTACACCCACACAAGGTAGTTACTCATTCAAGATTAGGCAAAGTTAGTTAAAGGAAAGTAGTAGAGCAACATAATGGAGAAAGAAAGAGAATTTTAGGAAATTTCTGTTTCCATAAAATTCATCATCTGGGTGCAAAGTTTAAATATGCCAATGTTAGTGAAGACAGATACATTTCTTGGACCGTTTAAACCATTTTTACTGAATCACTGGAACAGATTTCTGGAACAGACAAACCCTTCCACTTTATCGAGCAGGCACAAGGCATAAGACATAACTTATGATTCTACTAAGCAAGAGCAAAACCTTAAAATGCAATTTTCTTGAAAAGAGGAGTAAGGCCTAAGAACTCCAGTACTCAGATAATCCAAGCACAAAAAGCAGCTTTTGTTTTCTGAAAAACAATTCATAATATTACACGTCCCTCAGGCTGGCTGTTAACTCTCATTTTTGAGAAGAGCAAGGTTCTTATCTATGGATATGCTCTAGGGGAGGAGGCCAAGGCTGGTTGGGTTTTTCTAAATGTGAGTTATCTTCATACACATGGCTACCTTACCAGAGGGCTTAACGCGTTCCCTTAACCTCAGAAGGCCTGGGCTCACACAACCAGCTGCTCCTGAACTCCATCTTTCCAGTTCAAAGCTATTTGTACAGCTGAAAATGCAGAGCAAACACAGCAATCATATCTTTATCAGTTCTAGCCCTCACAGCTGTGAATCTTTCATTTTTATTGCTGAACAGTTTGGGCTTTTTTTCTTTAAGCCACTCTAATTAACTGAATTTAATGAACTATTTCCAAAGATTCTCCATCAGAAACCCAAGGGCTACTATTTCAACTAGAGAGCAATCTTAAAAACAGAGTTATCATTGGTGGGGAGAGTTTAACATGCCTCCAGCACCATCGGAATGCTAATAGCTAGGGGCATATGCACAGCAAGCAGACAACTGTGGCTTGAGAAACCAGCCAGGATTGCAAATAAGGTTACACTGCCAATGAGGAACCAGAGGAATCAGAGCAGGAGGAAAAGCCAATTTACTATGCTTTTCTGTCTCAGCACCGCTCAATTTAACTGCCTCAAAGGGCCAAGTACCTTCAAGTATGCCCATTAACAGCATTAAACTTGCTTCAAGTCTCCCAGGAAACTTTCTTCCCTCAAACCTAAGTCCATACTTTTTTTTTTTTCCTTCTATATCTATAAAGTTGATGCTTGTATTTGATATAAAGATGTTACACAAATTAAAAAAAAATCAGTGCTAGCAATATATTATATGTGTATAACAAACAAAGACCTAGGCAAAATACACATTGTCTTCTAACTGTCCACAAATTCTAACATTAAATATTCAGAAAATAATAATAATTTTAAAAAATCAATGAAGGAATTAACCCAATATTTGAAATTTTTTCCTCTTTCTTCTCTACAGAGGAAATAATTACCTGGGGTAAAAAATATGTTAACACTAAAACTCAAAACCTATAATACCTAAATTACATGAATTATGATTTGCATCCTCACAGCCACAGTACCTGTAAGAATGCTGCCAGTGAAGGAAAGAAGAACCAAAAGGCAAAAGAAAAAAAGGCAGTTTTATACCAGAGCGTTCTCTGGTATGTCATTTTTTGGTGAGATGATATCTCAGAACATGTTTCATTTTTATTTTGTGGTTAATTTGGGACCTCCAGAGTTATTAAATGTTGCTTGAAGTCTCTTCTGTTAGGCCTTAAATTGATATTTGTAATGTGAGACAATAATTACAGGGGAAGAAGAACACGATGTAAAGTGTCATCAGATGTTCTCTGGAGCACATAGCTCACTCAGGGGAATAGACAGAACAGGACGCATGCACAGATCTCTTTTCACAAGCTTTTACATTACTGCAACACTGGCTTCATTTCTCTCTTCTAACCTTCCCCAGGAGAAAGAAAAATATTTTTCACTGTTATTGGTAAAATCCATCAGAGACCAAGCCTCAAAGTCTCCTACTGAAATGATCGTGCCACGTTATGAAGCACCTGATGGCAAGACAGAAACTACTGGAGATTAAGATAGGACTAAACTGTATTTATTGTTCCTCTGTAGGCCTCAGATGAAAACAAACTGATCAAGAAAACTCCCTCTCCACCCTCCACTACTTAATACCTTCTTCACATCGAGCATGTCAGCTGACAAAGCTCCATGTCAGTCTCGATGCTTTAATAACCCTGATCTAGACAAAGCTTTAACCTGATTTTACTTTTGCAGTAGGAGCAAGGGACAGCCAGAAAGCCTGTGAGCAATCTCAGCCAATCTTTTTGGGGTGAGGCAAGAAAAGTCTTAGTTAATTCACTGGGAATCCCCACTTTCAAATGGTTTGACTGGAATGTCAAATGAGTCTGGACAGTTGAGCAAAAAGCAGACTACCAAACGTTGCTGAGCAGAGCTTAAAATCCAAACTCTGGGTAAAGTGTTCTCTTTTTCCTCATGTATGTGAATTCTGCAAATACTATTTGAATTGTTCACATTAATTTGCTATTTACTAAATTGCTGAAAAGCCAATTAAGTGCATTATATTTTGGAAAATTTTAATGATGTATGATAATTAGAGCTACAGTTGGTCAAATATTAATTGCCAGTGAAATCAAGACATCAGTTGACATATACTGACTTTGCTCCCTTTGAACACACAAAGCAAGCCAGGGATCTTTGTAGAGTTCAGACTTATTAAAAGCCTTCTGCTGTTCCTATCTTTTTTCCTTAAGCCTTTTAATAATTACAAACATCTTTCAGCTAGTAAATTATCACAAAGTATTCATCACAAACATTATGTTTTCAACCAGCTACTGAATGACCACAAGAAAAAAGTAACTGTTTCCTGATGGGATGGATGATTGTCCAGTTCAAAAAGCTTTCAGGAATGTGACTGGAACAACTCTAGTTCAAGGACCTGTGCATATACTGGCTTACACAAATATTTGCATGCCGAGGTATATTGACAAGAATTCTCACAACCCACTTCCTATATTTCCTATATCCTATACTAGCAAGGTTTCATTTTTGAAAAAAAATCTACTAAATGCTAATTTAATCACTATGATTACTGCTGGAATAAATTCAATTTACATGAAATATATTTGCTAATGCTTTCACTAGTAACTATCAGATGCTAATTATAAGGCAGAGGCTGAAGTGCAGACAGTAAAGAAATTAAAACCATGAAGGAAGAGATAAATAGGATCCTTCTTTAATCTCCTTTTTTTTTTTACTTTTCTGTTTTTTCCTGTCTAGAGTTGAAACTAGTCTAGAAACTGGGGAAAAAAATAGCATTTCTTAGTTCATTTTGTTCCAGATTGTCATACAGCCATTATACAGTCCTGGGCTGAACAAACCTAATGTCTCAAAGCTGCAGAGAATGATCAAGATATACACTGTCTTCTAACTGTCCACAAATATTAACATTAAATATTCAGAAAATAATAATAATAATAAAAATCAAATTATCTCCATATGTTCTTCCCTTACTTCCAGCTGCATGTTCCTATGGTTTCCCTGCAGCTGTTCTAGAACAAATACACTTAGCCAAACAACAAACAACTTCAACTCACTAATTCAGTATATATATATTAAAAAAAAGCTCTTAAATAAACCTGAACAGTGAATTAATGTGCCAACCAGTCTGGTCAGTACCACTGCCAGAGCAAAGCAGGATGAGAAGACAAATCCTTATGGCTGGGAGCAGGGGATAAGCAGAATCCAAAGAAAGAAGAAAGGATGACCCTTCAGTAACAGCCATTACATGATTTGATGTTCGCATCATTTTTCTGTACTTACAGTAAGGCACCAGAAAGGACTTCAGTCTTTTTTCTTATGTATCTAACATCAGGAGCTGTAGCGCACACATGGTAACATAGACTCTCTTGAAAATATCTAATAGATGAAAAAAAAAAAAAAAAAAAAAAAAAAAAAAAAACAAGATGTTTCCAGGAGATTCCCTTCAAAAATATTTACAGTCACCCACGCTCATACAACGTCCTGTATGGAGCCCTCTTTGCATGACAGGTAGGAAAGCAATCTGTTAGAGTAGAAATTACACTTGAAAAAAAGACCACTTCTTTCTTACTTTATTAGTTACACTTCAGCATTCCCAGTGCTGCCTTGATGTATGAAAGTGTACTAGACTCATGTATACAACAGCAGCTATAATGCAGGTGTCACTCAAACTACCCAAAGCCAAGAGAAACATTCCTCTAAGCATCATCACTGTTTTGCTTGTTTTCAAGCAGGGGAGAACTAGTTTTCCCTCACTGAGTCATGAGAACTTAAAATGATTCCTTTGCACCCGAAAAGCCTTTTGAAATAAACATCCCCAATAATCAAATTGTCCAGAGCGCACAAAACTGAAGAGCAGACTTCACTCTGCACTGAAGAGTGCAGCACAGAAAGCTAAGAGACAAAGTAGGTAATGCCTTTTTTTTTTAAACTTGCTCTGTGAAGCAGCTAATTGCTTAGAACATATGTACCAGCCATCCCAATACACTTAGTGCATCCTATTCCCAATGGAAATAAACATGGGGAATCAGACAAGAAATCAATGAACCAAATCCTCAATGAACCCAAATCTACAATATCATGATCACTTTCCTCTTCACCATAGAATTTATCCCAGCTGCATTTCAGGGTTTTTTTTTTTTTTTTGTGCAGTTTTACATGTTTCACACACAACACCAGGGTCAGTGTGAAGCTGCCCCTGCTCCTCCCAACCCATGTCACAGCATTCTCTCTGATCTGTGAAAGGCTATGAAGCTTTGTTACACACCAGGGGATGCTGATCAATCCAGGCTGTAGCCCAGATCCACCACTGACTGTATGGTACAATTCACAGGAAATCATTTGGGGGTTAGGAAACCAATAGGTAGTGTTGTACAGAAACTTGCTTAAACTACTTTTGTTACCTAAGCTGTTGCATGAAATTGCTGTGGAGAAGATATAGGTCTCCATTGCCATATACCTTTCTTAAAGACTTATATCTCTGCAAAGTATTTGCAATATGTTGCTGTTACAATCAACCTGGGAATGCCTCTTGTTTGCAAAATCTTTCAAATTTTACTTTGTTTTACTTTGTTTTTTCACATAAATTATTTCACAAAAATTTCCAGATGATCTCACCAAAAAAGAAAAAAAGGGCAGGTGGGGTGGAAAGGAGGTTTCAAGGATCTATGTTTCAGAACAGAAAGATCAGATTTCCGTTCCAATTTCAAAGGCGTGTTTTTATTGAAAATTGAATTAAAATAAAAACTTTGCTGCTTTAGTGAACAAAATCAAAACTGCTGTAATAATCTGGACGTGGCTCCTTTTACCATCTTCATTTAGCAGCTCTCTTAAATCTCTGTGACATGTTAAACATTTTAGGGACATCTAGACTTTTTCTTCTCTTTGAAGTAGTCTTGCTGATATGGCACTGCTTCCTGTAGAGCTCCCACAGCGATGAAGTGCCAGCTAGTATGCCTTCCCCAAAAGACTTTTCTACTCCAGGATAAGAAAGAAAGAAAGAAAAAAATAATCTACTTCTCAGTTCCAGTGGGATTACTCTGAGAAATCTCTAAAGCACTGAAAGGGCCTCAGAGCATTCCTGAGGCACTGCACGTAGTGCGACATAGCTGCAGCTCGCTCCCAGTTTCACCAGGATGGCTCCACCTTGTTCCAGTGTAATAGAGATAAATTAATCAGGAAGGTGCCACAAACAAATTCCTTAGCACTGATGGCATCAGGGGAGATGTGTCCTTAAGCATTTCATTATAATTCAGCCTGAAGTACTTTCTTGCGACACAATCCTTCGATCCTCTTCCTTGTAATGGGAAAAACAATTGTCCATATTGTTTGAAGTTTAAAAGATAAGGCTTAGTTATTCTGCTATTAGAGTTCAGGTATCACTTCCTTCAACATCTTAACGGTGCAGGGAGAAGACTAACACTTGATAACCTGGCATCTGACATGCTAAGTCAGGATAGTGGAAGAAGGTGAAATTAGGTTTCTTTAATTAAAGAGTAGCTACTCAACACACAGATCCTTGAAGAGTGAAGACTGCCATTAAGCTTGCATATTGTGGAAAGAGAGGATCTTTAAGGATAACTGTTCAATCTTTTATCTGTTCGTTGTGTTTATCAAAAAAATCCTCTTTCTGGATTCCATTTGACAAACCAATTGATGCTACTTATCTGGTTACTCCTGTCACTGATGTAACAAAATAATTCATAAAGGGATTTTAAAGTGTATCTGATTTCCCTCCAGCTATCTGTAGTCAGTAGCACTAACGAAACAGTGGTATGAAAGTACATAAGGTAGAAAATAAACATAGTTAAATAATAATATTGTGTCTAAAAAATTTGGAGTAACACTGTGGGGTTGTACTCAATGATCTCTTGAGGTCCCTTCCAACCTCTACAGTTCTATGATTCTGTGATTTCTACAGTAAGTCTGGAAAAAAAAATATACAATTCTAGTTGTATTATCAAGGGATTTTTTTTTTTTTTTTCTGAAGAGGCAGTTAAAACTTTATCCTTATTCTGTTGGTATGATTAAAATACCACTTTAAATTCTGAACTGAAAAATGTGAAAAAATCTTGTTGCATACCAAATTTATATTTGTTTAAATTAAGCTAAATATATAGTTGTCTCCAGAATATTCCTGAAAAGTCCAATAAAGAATGCAGGTGCAAAAGAAATACTCAAAAACCAAAGCTGTAAATTGACCATACCCAAAATGGTACTGCATGCACTGTTTTTGTGCATGAGTTTGGGCTGAACCCCAATACCAGGCCCCTATCCAGGCTGCACAGAGGTTACTGCTCCTTCACTAACTCCCACGACACCTTGCCCACTAGGTCAGCCAACAGAATGTTTATCTTATTCCGGCAGATTCAGATTCCCCTCAGAGAAAATGAAGTTGCTGATATTTATTTAGGGAGCCTTGTAGTTCTTACATTTAACATAACAGATGAGTGATTTGCCACCAATTAAGAGATGCGTATAGGAGTTAACACCTGTGTGGCTGTTTTTCATGAGAGTGCTTTTCTACAAAGATCTTTTTTTAATAATTCTGGTGAAGCTATTCCTCTCATTCAGAGGAAAATACAATGCTCATGGGAGTAAAAGGGCACTAACTGTTTAATTTCTTGTCAGACATTCACTTACAAGAAGGCAGGCTGCTGGCCAATCTTTATTCCTGGAGCAGCATATGCATTTTACATGATTTTCACTGTCATTGGATGAAATGACTGAACCATCTATAAAAGATTTATTTCCTAATTTCCAGGTCAAGATTAGCCAGAAATCCCCTTGAACTTACAGGTAGGGAAGGCCAAGGGGGACTATAGAACACTTCAGATGCTGGACACCTAGTCGCCATGCAACTCTTGTACGAGTAGGTCTAATGGAAACCCAAAACAGTGCATAATGTATCTTTAAGGACTGCCAGATCTGGCAAGCAGACACACACTGATCCTTGCCATGATTTTCTGCAATCCTTGATTATAAACAATTCTAACAAAGTAAAATGAAACCTGCTCTGTTTAAGGATCTCACACTTACGTATTATAAAGTTACCTGCAATACTTCTCAGACATGAAGACACAATTACCATTATTTTAATAGATTGACTTGTATTATTTAAACTTTTTGCCATAAATGAGAAGCAAAAAAGAAAAAGAAAAAAAAAAAGATAGTATCTTTACTTTTCTTCCAAGTCTAATATTTCATATTAGAAAACTTTAATATTTATGTTTGCTGGGAGAAGTAGAAATTATTTTCTAACACAATAGTCTTTCTGCAGAAGAATACCTTGTTTTTTTTATAATTACACCTAAAACAAACTAGACTGAATACTTCAACTGCTGCTATTATTATTATTTAAAATTACAAAACTTACTCTTGTGCATTACTAGGCATTATTTTCACTGGCAGATAAAAGACTACAGTTAGAAATTCAGCCTCGGCCATTTCCCTTACCAAATCTAAGATTTTGATTGCTCCTTTTCTTTCATGAAATCAATTTAGTCAAGTTATGATCAAATACTAAAAAAAGAACTACTCAGCTGATAGCAGAAACCCCCACTATCCATACAAGCTCAGAGGAAAGCCCTGCCAAAAAGGACTTGGGATTACTCATGGATGGCAAGATGGACAAGAGCCAACAATGTGCCCTCACAGCTCAGAAAGTCAATCGTATTCTGGGCTACATCAAAAGAAGCATGACCAGCAGGTCAAGAGAGGTAATCTAATCTGCACAGGTGAGACCTCACATGGAGTGCTGTGTCCAGACATAGAGGCTGTTCAGCTTGGAGAAGAGTAGGATTCAGGGAGACCTGACAGTGGCCTTTCTGTATCTAAAGGGGAGCTGTAAGAAAGAAGGAGACAGGCGCTTTAGCAGTGTCTGTTGTGATAGGGTAAGCAGAAATGATTTCAAACTGAAAGAGGAAAGATTTAGATTGGACATAAGGAAAAAGTTTAGCCTTGTCTTTTACAGTAAGGATGATGAGGCTCTGGAGCAGGTTGTCCAGAAAGGTGATGGAAGCTCTGTCCCTGGAGACCTTCAAGGTCAGGCTAGACAGGGCTTTGATCTAGCTGTAGGTGTCTTTGTTCATTGCAGAGGAGTTGGACTGGATGGCCTTTAACTGTCCCTTTCAAATCAAGAGATTCTGTGAAATACTGTCACTGACTTTATTAATCTTGACCAGAGAAAACCCTTTATTCTAATAAATGCAAACTAACAATTTTTCTGTTGTTAGTAAGAGTTTTTGTACCAGATATCCCAATAGTACAAACCAATATAAAACACTACTAGGACTTTTATTACCATAAAAATGATAATACAGAGAACAATTAAGTCTCCCAGATGAATCTTGCCTGATAGTATTAGCTCATGCTGCTTTGGTGTGACTCTTAGTGCCCAACCGAATTATCTGAGCACCAGAGTGGATTACTCAAGCAAATATTCTTTTCCGGAAGTCCTGAAGAAGAGCTTCAAAATTAAGGACTTCAGCAACATTTGAACTGCAGGTTCCCAGATTATCATCATGAAGCCTCTTATCCCAACTAGACTCTCGAACGGCCATTTCAAAATTTCCTCTTCCTTGACTTTACGCGCTGGAGGTTTGGGAGTTCAGCACAGGCAGCTTGAGACAGCTGCATACTCCATGCACTGACTACTTGGGAGTTTCAGAGTCAACCACAGGTGCTGGAAACAAACCTTTGCTGAACTTTTACATCTTACACAACATATTCCACATCCCTGCCAAAAATTTCCTGCCTTGGCATACAGGAATGTGTGCCTGCACCATAGCTTCTGCACTGCATGAGTTCCAGCTAGCTGAAAGATCTCCCATTTTCCCTCATCTACAGATAAAAGAAATGTGTAATTCATTTTTAACCTACATTGAATTGACTGTGGTAGTGAGACACTCAAAAACCCAGCATCATTAACACTACTCAAGTTGGATTTTTATTCTTGCATTGCCATTATAGCTCTAACACTTCAGGCCTGTAAACATAGAGACTAAAGCAGTAAAAATACACCCTGTGTGGACCTGCCTGACTCAGCCTGAAACCAGCTCAGGGCATTGTTGCACTGATGCTTTGAAACCATGCTGCTGTGACAATGAGTGAGCCACACTCCCTGCTGCTAGTCCAGACTCATAACTAACTTTCAGCTGGACCAGGATGCAGTCATCTGTGAAATCACTACTGGACTCAAAAAAAAAAAAAAAAAAAAAAAAAAAAGAGGGAATGGCCTTCCATCCATGTTAGTCAAACATGAACACCACAAGCACTATCAATACTTACAAGCACACATCAACTACAGTACAGTTCATAAGAAAACCAGGGTAAAAAGCTGTCTGGAAGCTAAAAATGCTTAATGTTGCCACATCTCTTATTTCTTAATTTTTTTTTCAGCTTCTTTCAATCTAGTTCAGGTACTCTTGGGCAACATGTAACCACTCTTCTGACTACAGTATGAATTGTGTAAGTGCAAGGAAGAACACAATAAAACAAATGGATTTGAAATGCCACAATTCAGGTTAGAGATATTGCATTACCTGCAAAGATAATCCAAAAAGAGAAGCAGAGGGGAGGGTGACACTTTCTACAGGGTTGAGGACAAGTATGTTTAAAAATCATTAAGTTTCATTCCCAAAGTTTGCTTATGGTTTTGTTTTAGTTGTTTTAATCTGAAGATAAAGTTACAAACTTTTCACAAATCTCTTCATTATTCTCTACCACTTTGTTTAAAGGAGACAGATATACCACGCAAATTTCTCATACAGGCTCTACCAAGAAGCAGATATTGAAAGAAGCTTAGGATTGAAATTCCTGTCTGGGGAAATCTGTTCTGCATACCTTTCAGTTAATTACGGTCTCTCCAAATTTTTCCTCTTCATTAGCACAGAAATCAACTGTCAACCAGTTCTCCCCTCCTTTCTACAGTTTGTTTTCCAGTCTCAAAGAGTATACATGGATGTGGTAGATGTGATTGCAAATGCTATGACATTTACTTTTTTTGTTTCCTTTTTTTTTGTTTTTAATGGAAGCAGTTATTAAGTATGAAGAACCTGTGAACAATTCAGGATCTCTTCAGACTAGATCTACAACTCTAGTCAGATAAATATTGAACTCAACTTCAAAACTTTGTTTGCATTTGATAGCTTGAACTCTAAGATACTTAGGTTTGAGGGAGCCAGATACCCCAGAACTTGGAAAGGAGCCTATTTACAAGTAAGTTTTCTTTCATTATTTTCTCCACAACAGAAATTATGTTTTCAGCCTCCACATCAAGTTAATATATGTAATATCTTTGTGAATACTGAAAAGGGAGAGAGGAGTCTAAGAGACCTAAAACCTTCACTACTTTGGCTGTGTGTGTTAAATTTTATGTATTCTAAAAGATCCATCTTCATGTACAACTTATTTTAGAGAGTTCACTCCTTGTGAATTTTAATGAAGTCTTTAAATTTTGCATTAGAATATGTCTAAAGGATAGTTATGGTGATGACAAGAACAGGTCAAGATTCCCTCATATACTGCAGGAAATTTGCATTGATAGAGATAGAATCCTTTCTGCATTAGTTCTCCTACTAACAAACCTAATAACAAATTTCAGGCATCAGATATTCTTTAGATGTACAATTAATTAATCCAGTTCAAGCAACTATTTCTTTCCACCTTTAAGCATTCCCAGCTGAAAGTTTATTTCTGCAGTCTTTTTCATGTAGCAGTTATTCTCAACTGCCAGAAAATGCATATATTTAAAAATAATCCTTTTCTAACCAGGCATAGGTTAAAGGAGCCTTGTACAAGTGCACTAGCTGGTGATCAACGTGCAATTTGATGTGAGATGCCCAAGAGGCTTTTCTTCACCAAAAATCACGGGTAAGTCCATTTTTGTTACAGGCTTTACCAAGTGGGTAGGTAGCTTAGCAGATCTGAACACATGAACTAAAAGTCTTGGTGTAAATAAACCATGTCTGGGATATGCCAGTGTCAAAAATGTCTCTTATAATTGCATTTTTACCCCAACTGATTTGCCAGCAATTAACAGTTCTGCCTCCCCTTTTTCTGACACTGACTTAATCCCTCAAGAAGACAGATTGCCATAAAAATTACTCTTGGCTCCAAGAAGGCAGATGAGTGACCTTAGAAAAGGGCAGAGAGAGGAACTCCTTCCTGCAGCCTTGTAGCAGTGCAATAATACACATACACTTGCCTCTCTGTAGAAATGAAGGCAGGGGAGTTCCCTGGTGGGTAGCTGTTACCAGCCATATACTATCATTTCCCTCCAGACACCTCATCTCAGATCTACACAGATAACATGCACTTCTCATTTAGTACATCCTCATTTACATAGAGAACAATGAATTACATTGACTCCGAGGTCTCAGCCATTTAAGAGCAAAACTAGACAAAGCTATGTTCACGTGGCGTTTAGCTGCAAAGACTTGCTTTGATGGAATAGCTTTGGATACTTCCCATTATTTCCTATTTCCATAACCCTTACCAAACTGTGCTGATGCCAGGTTCAATTAATCCATAATAAAAAGGCACAAGTGGCAAAAAATGAATTTAATAGCTATGTCACAAGCAGCTTCATTTCTCCTCTTGCAAGCACAACAGAATTCACATCCCAATTTCCATACAGTAGAATTAAGTTAATTCCCTCCTGCACTGTGCTGTTCTGGACCACAATGCTGCCATGTGTGCTGAGGTAGAGCAGAAAGCAGCAAAAGAAGTCTGAATAAGTATGTCCCTTGACCAAGCAGCGATTACTTCACTGCTTTCTCTGTCTTACATTTACTCAGCATGCACAAATAAACAAAAAGGAAAAAAAAAAAAAAAAAAAAAAGGGAGTTTCACCTTACTGTGTTTTACATCTGATATTCATGATTAAGACCATAAAATGGTCTCACCTTGAAGCCTCAATGGAAGAGAGATCTTCCAAGTTTCCAAGGCCATCTTGCAGTTTACATTCAACCCACAGTTTCCAAACATAGCCGTGCTTCTAGGGGCCTATGAGTTTTCAGTCCTGTGTTGGACTACAGTCTGTAATGAGGGATGCTTGTTTAGGAAAAACTCTACCCAAGAACACTGCTGAAAGCAGAAATCCTTCCCAGGTCCAACATGAAGCAAGCCTGTGAACGTATGGAAGGTGATCAAAGAATGACCTTTTCCAGGTTCATGTCAGTGCAGAAATGTAGTCTGAACAGGATTATATGTGAATAGCAAATTCTAACTGGCAGGCTGGGGGTCGTCCAATTCTATCTTGGACATAAGATCAAGTTATATTTTTTGTAACCCCATAAACAGCTTTCCTAATAAAACCCTATCTTCAACCTCTCCCATACACCTATAGTTACCTTGTTTACAATTCTTACTTAGTTCTGTATTCAAGGAGAATGAAAACCAGTTTTGATAAAAGATCTCTAAGCTCATGTTGTTTGAGTAATGAGCACTAACTAGGCAACAACAGGACTGCTAAACTAACCAGATCAGACACAGTGGGAGTCAGTCCTCCCACTCCTCAGCAGGCTAAAGATAGGAGATACTCATTTAATGAGGTTGGCAGCCACTACTACAATAGGGTGGGGAAAATGCAATTGGTAACAGCACGCCAGCTTTAAAAAGCAAACACTGCGAAGTACACACAGACAATGAGCCTCTTCATAGCTCCTGGTTTTGGCTCTTGGACAGCCTGCTCCTCCTGCCATGACCACCTCATTGCTGTGACATGCCACTGGACACCTCCCATCTATGCCCAGCCACAACAATCACACTGCTCAGTGACACAGTACCACACCAGCTATGATTTTATGAAGGATACCACCCATAACTCTGAATTGTAACACTTTAATGAGAAGAAAATTACTTTTTAAAAATATCATAAAATACATCTCCAGGCCCAGAGCATTCATAAGGATAAGAAGGGACAGCTTTATTCTGGGGCTAAGCTCTCAGATCATGGTGGATTTTTGTTGTGATGCCTTCCCCTTCACCAAGCTGGAAAGAAAACCAACTCACATTAACAGCCTGCCAGCTCTGAGCACTCATCCCACGCATGTTGTAGGGCAGTCCAGGAAGAAGTTATCTTCAGCACTGCTCTGGTACTCCCACGTTCACCTAGGCTGGGTGCCTCCCAGTGCTGGCTGGCACCAGCACAATGATGCAGGGCAGGAAAAAGGGCCTAGATGAGTCACTTGTTATCAGCTTGCAATAGGACAAGTCTCAGAGCAGGATGATCCCTGCAGAAACCTGCCGACTAAGAAGGATCCCCATCTACAGCTGACTTCTGTCTTAGGGGACTGAAAAGCTATATAGGATGGGGTAGAATCACCATACCACTTTGAAGAGCTTTTGCTACACTCTGTAGTAGAGAAGTGCCAGTCAAAAACAGACCCTTTTAAAAACTTCAGTGAGGAGGAAGTCTAGTAAGTCTGTATTTACATATGTGCAAGGAGACTGTCAGAAATCTGATCTGGCCAGTGTCAGATTGGGAGGTTCAGCTCAAAACCTCCAGAGGAAAGTAGGTCCTGGGCTGCTCAGAGGAACTGAAGCCAGCCCCGGCCACAAGTTGCAGAAATTTCTGGAGGTGCTCTTGTCCAGATGATAGATACTGCCTGTGCAAGGCAGCCACCATTGTCCATAAGCTCAATTATACACAGCCAAAACACTGCAGCCTCTCCTCATCCCATCTCTACAGCAAGGCATTGGGAAGAATTCTGAGCGGCAATATGCTGGAATTTCCTTAAAGCAAGAGGTTTCCTGACACCAAAATGTCCAGAAAGCAGAAGCCAGAACTGATGTCTCCAGGGGTGAATCCACAAAGGAAGGAAGTTTAAGAGAACCCCTACAAATTGGCCTTCATGCTTTCTATCAGCACCATGTTCTGCTCCTCCATTGAGTGCTGTTGCTTCCAAGACAAAAGCAGATTTCACACTGCTAGCAGCATTTTCATTTCACAACCCTTTCATGACATCCACTGGTTGGCTTCTCTCTGAAAATTTGTACTTTTTGGCTTCTATTTGACTTGTGTTGTAAAAGTACTTGGTACGTGAAAATAAAACCCACACAAATAGGCATCCAAAATTTCACAGCCACTCCAAAACCAAAAAAAAAAAAAAAAAAAGAAAGAAAAAAATTAGGATTGCTTCCTTTACATATTTCTCCATTTTTTAAAAAGAAAATTGTTTGTTCTCCCCCCACAACAATATAAAAATATTTCCAATTGAAATTAGGTTCGGTTTAACTCAACTCCATACTCTGTGAATACAGATCTGTCTTCAGAATTCCTCCATTCATATTACTAAATAGTTACATGGCCAAAAAACCTCTGTGAAGTCCCAGTGCAGCAGTACGTAAAAGCTCTGGATTTAGAACAGATAAATGTCCGGGTTTGTACTGTCTTAATGAAGGGCTTAGGAACCGAGGCCCACATTCTCACACTGATGAGCCTCCCACAGTAACTGAAAGATCTCACAGATGAGATTAAAAGCTACATCTGACAGCAGATGACCTGGCACAGGCAGACAATCTGTTATAAACTCCATGACCTCTTTGGGAGTTTTGGATGGGAGCAACAGGATCATCACCTGTCACCTAGTATTGACATTAAAAACCTCAAGAGAAAAATAGAAAAACATGCTTAACATCCTTATTACATGTAAAGTGTGACAAGTTAGGAGATAACAGAAGTAGAATTCTGCTGAATTGTTTTTCTCCTCCACTTAGTACCAGCTTCTTTGCTTTGCTTGTCAGTACAGCATGTTTTCTCCTTTCACTTTTTTCATATGTATGTGTCTGAGTGGAAGCAAATTGGAACTTCATAAAAACAGCACATGCTCACACAAAAGAATTAGGGAGGACTGGCAGATATTTGTGCTTTCTGAGCATCAGCAGGGTTTTCTAGCTACGAATTCTTCAGATGTTGTGGGCTTGACAGAATCTATTCCAAGCTTCTTGTTTCCCTGCTCTTTTTCACAGATTTACAGTCGATGGTGAATGCTGTGTACCAACCCAGCTGCTCTGTTCAAGCTATAAAACAGTTTTAGTCAGCTAACTAGATAAGAGAGCTTAAAATAGTGCAACCCTTTACTCTTTATCAGCTTAACATTTTCCAGTACACAACATTAGATGCTGAGAAATAGAAAACAGCCCGTTCAAAATTCACATACATATTCTGGAGCATTGTTTGATATTGGTTTAATGTTGGACTGAAAGAAAATAGGATTTAACACTACGCATTGCCATTCTAAATAGTGGCTGAGCTCTTTTCTCTAACATCAATTACTCACTAATTAACCGACTGTTTGCAAGGATTTTGCCCTTCTTTCAGTTTTAGAAAAGACCCCTTTGGGGGATTTGTGCCTTGTTTCCTAAGCCAAGTTGTATTTTCTACACTCTCTAAACACTGGGAAGAGCCTCACTGTTCACTCTTTGTCTGGTTTTAGATAAGAGTGAGATTCCTTTATTCCACAGCTGCGTAGTTTGACATAAAAGCACCAAGACCATTTATCTGAACCTCCAAGGTTAGGAACAAAGATTAAAACCTTCTCCAGTTCCAATGACTGCAGAATAAAGTAGTATCAAATGACGGTTATTTTTAAGACCAAAATCATTTTGACATGTTGAATCCCTCAAATCCCCCGTGGCACCATGCCTCTTGGCAAAGCCTGCAGTACGAGTCATGCCAATAAAACTGTTTGAATTGGACTGCCTTTTTGCCCAATCCCCCTAAAACCATAGTAATTGGTTCAGTTATAGTTGCTTAATTGCTTCACTGAGTGCTAAATCTGCCAGCCAATCCCAACAGCATGTTTCAAGACTGGCAAAATTAAATGTAATATAAATCTTCCCAATCATGTCACTGGCCTGGAAAGTTTATGCATGACCATTCTGTCTGGTTTTCCATGTGTGTCCCAGGACTTGGTGGCCAGTGCCAACCAAACCAGCCAGAACGGGAGAAAAGTGTTTAGTTCCTACATGTTTAAGAAAAGAAAAGGAAAAGAGAAAAGCTGATTAGACCCTAACTGAAGCAGATTGCATGAGTACAACCCAGAGATCCTTACAGGAAGGAGACAAACATCTTGAAAGACAGAAAAATATTCCCTCAAAACCCAAACATCAGAAAAACCAAGAGACGTAAACCTTAGGAAGACACAGATCAACACAGATCTTGTGTCTCGTGGAGCTGTTGGGCTTAATAGTAACTGTTTTTTTCCCTCCTTTATTCCATCTCTGAGAGAGTGTAAATATAAATATCAGCATGTTCCTTAACCTATGTAAAGTAGAAACACAGTTTGTGTTTTCCTCATAGTTGGATAGCTTTCACTGACAGAAGTCTTGTATCAGAAACTGTTGTCTTCTGAACAACTTCTAGGTATCAGTCAATATGTGACTAAATATATACATTTTTTTCTTTAATCCAAACCAAATATTAACACAAGCAGTAATAATTGCTCTCTTCACCAGTTTCAAGTGCTATGTAAAAATGTGTTGCCATCCTCATGCTTGTTATTATTATTTTTTTAACCACAGCACAATTAACATCACATCTGAACCTCCAATGCCAGGAATAAGACATCAGCAGTTCTTTAAATATTGAAACAGTGACTATATTTTGGCTGATGACTGTGATCCCCGTGAGAAGGAAATACAGTTTATTTCCACAAGTCCACATTTAGAAGAAAAAATAAAATATAGTATACTAGTTAAATTAATCCTTCATCTTAAATTACATACCAGAAATTAAAAGGGAGCTACAAATTCACAAGCAGTGGTAAGAAATATTCTTCCCTTTTATGGTGTTTGACTCCATCCTAAACAAAGAAAACAACATCCTTCCAGTTCTCCCGTATTTGGAGCTGCTCCATAATTTATTTCTTACAGAAGCCTGAGAAGGACTGAAAGCTCAAAAGATTCTGCAGGTATAGTAAACTGCAGTGTTAAGCTTTTCTAACCATCAGAAGAATATGCAGTTATACCACAGAAATTTTGTTCTCCCCGTGTCTGTGTTAAGAAGGTTCAACATCATTTTAGTTACTAAAGAGTTTATAACATAACTGTGATTTCTTAAGTGTTGGACATACGGATTTCCCCTGGCAAAGCTCCTAATGATGTACTAGTTTTACTGTAACAGCAGAATAATTTCCCTTATATGCTTTTAGTATTCAGTATGCATAACAGTCAGGATTCTCATCTCATTTACAACTCACCTGTTCACTGATTACAATATAGTTGGTATAACTAGTGCAATGATTTTCCAAAAGCATACCTCCAAAAGCGTACCTCCATACCCCTGAAATAATAGCAAAGCATAATTTTGAATAAGAAAAGGCTGACTATCCATCTTTTAAAGATGATTACAAATATGGAAACTGCAAATAGCTATATACTTATTTTCAGGCCTCAAATGTATGTTACTCCAGTGGAATCACTATAAAAACTGGTTACAATCAGTCTAATACAAACATTTAGCATGCTCTGTTAGCTTCTTTTACCAGCATAGTATCATCTCCTGAACAACACAGCAAAATACAAAAAACTACACACCCCCAAACCAAATATTGGATTCCAGATCTTGAGCTTCAGAAAGTTCGTCTAATCTCTGCAACAGTCATTTTACCCTAGCAGAGGCTCTTGAATTACAATAACATGCAGAGCATGCTCTGTGAGGAGTTTGGAATGATAGGATTTAGGTTAAGCAGCAAGTCTTTTTGTGCTTTTAAGCTTTTGTTCACAGATTATTCAAAAGAACATGATGCAGTTGTATGCCATTTCACACTTCCCATTTTACAGAAATAACATAACCTCAGATTTATTGTAATTAGGATTTATAGAGCATGACAAGTAGAATTAGTGATGAACCTCATCTGTGCATCAATTGATAAAGAAAAATGAGACTGAAATGGAATAACTTGGCTACCAGTAAACAATTGGAAAATATGCCTGAAGGAACAATGGGTACAAAGTGTACAATGACCCTTGTAAAGGTAGAAGAGACCTCTGCTTCTTCCCAGCAGGGTCTTAACATCTTTCAGTTAGGGGGTAGTATATACAACCAACATCTGAGATGCAAACATCCTATATGTCTGCAATCATCTATTCTCACGTCTTTAAAAATCAAATAAAAAGACTGAAGGTCAGTTTTTAAAAGGAAACATGAAGCAGTTTGAAAATGATGATAGGGCAGACAATGCAGAGCACTGAGTGGCAGAGAGTAAGAAAAAAGATTTATTCTATCGCAGTGTGCTCCTTCTCCTGCAGCCACATACTTGTCAGTAACAGATGGAATACCAAATATGCCTTGGGTGAGCTAGGCTAACATTTAACATTTTGGAAAATGGTTTCCTTTAAGCTAGTCCATGGAGGTAGGTGTAACAGCTGTAGTCTTAGGGGACTTTATCCAAGTTGTCTACAGTCTTATGCAGAGGGAAGCAGGAGAGGAGTTCAGATAGAGCTCAGTAATACATGAAACTAATTGAAACTAAGGAGGGGAGAAACTGAGATTAAGCTGATATAAATTTGGACTGGTTTAAACCAGCTAATAAGAACCTACATCTTTCTTCTCACTGGAACAAGAAGGGAAATGTCTGTTGATGCTGTGCATCAGAAAGATGCTTCAATTTCATAGCTTCTTTAATCAAATATCATTATTCCAGTATATTTTTATGTGCCTATTATTTAAATGTAAGGCATAAAATACAAGAGGTCTTGCATTAAGTCACAGTTTATTCATTCCAGTGAAGATGTTGCATTATGTAAATGCAAAGTTTTGAAGTTGGAGCTGAATTTGCCATAAGACCCTTCTGAGATCCATCCTAATTTCCTCAGTATTTGCTCTATTTCTATATATTACTGATGGAATTGCACCAAAATAAGTGTTTCTTTCTTGTTGCTGATGCTAAAGGGAGAAAAATAGCAAGCAAAAGAGCAATGCAACAAAAATGCCCTAAAATCAGGCACTACAAAGAATATAGGCAGGATTCAGATGACTTATTTCAGCACTATAAAGGTACACGGATCAACAAAGCAACTCAAAGCACTTAGGCTAGGAATTTATGTTTCCCCTACAGTGAGTGGAAAGAAATGGATGCCTCTGAGGAACAACTGAAAATGTTTCAGGCTTTAGACTGTGGCAGCTTTAGCTCCTAACATGAGTGAAAATGAATCAGGCTATTAGATATGGAATCAACAGAGTAGGCTCTCACTTTCAGCAAGTAATTAAAAAAAATAAATAAATAAATCATCACACATCAAGACACAGCCAATGGGCACAAATTACCACTTGTATTCACCAACACAAGTCCCCAGAATTAAGTACAACAGATTTGTGAGAAAAGTTGCTATGTCATCCTTTCCCCCAGTGTCATTACCATGAGAACAAGCTGATGTAGCTCAGGACTTGTCCATACTGCAGAAGTGAACACCCATAGCAATGCCACCAAGTCAAACCCAAGAGTGTCCCCTACAAACACTCAGCATAGCACAGAGGGGCATGTATCTCAGTTGCAGTCATACAACTGATACAGCTGATACAACAACACTCTACATGGAAGAGTGTATGATCAATGACCACATATGGTTTCTCAGCAACTTCCAGATGTGATTTGAAAGAGTAAGTCAGAATCAGAACTAGGAAGTTAATCAGCAGATTGAAATAAGCATGTGTCAAAGCTGTGGAAGTATTTTTTCCCAATAGCATTAAGACATTCCACAAGAGGAACATCTATCACTGTTTCCCTATTCCAAGAAGGACTGACTAACTGAATAGCAGTAGCTGCTCTGCTGGGCATATTGCTCCTTGACATGACTAAGAAAATGCTCAGTCCTCCACTGGAGATGAAACTGATGTACAGTACTGAATGTTCAAAGCCCTTCTGACCTTCCACTGAGAAAACAAATACAAGTTCCAGAAAAATACATTTGAACATTCCCCAGGGGCTGCTGATTAGGTTTGTACCAGTCCTCCAGTGCAGCAGTCATAAGGAGAACTTGGAAGCAAATTAAGAACGTTTTTGCGTTATTGCTTTACTTCCCTCCTCTTGGGAACAAGCACAAGTCTGACGTGGAAAGGGAAAAACAACATCCCTGCCAGGGATAAAGTATAAGGGAGTGGCAAGTCATGGTTCACGTACCAGTATTTTTGACTGATTACATGACAAACACAAAAGAGAATCCGTGCATCACATACAATAACTTTAAGAAACTTGGCAGGTTCCTTCGATACGTCTGGGAAGCAGCCTGCTGCCAAAGTGATTTCCTCCTGCAAACTGACGCTGCTGGGAAGGAGGAACATTTGGAAATAGAAGCAGAAAATCGCAAAGACTTCTAACCAAAATCTTGAGTGTGTGTTGGGAGGGAAGGTGGGGGCAGGAGATGGAAAAAGTTTCTAGCTCTTTTTAAAACAGCATTCAGAGCGCTAATCAGAATGTTCGCTTCTGAATTTCTAAGTGTGGTTACAGCACAATCAGGATTTTCATTCTCCTAAAGTGATCCCCACCGCTGCTACTACAGGAGCATCTTGAAGAATGAAGGAAGTGCAACAGTATCGGTTTGGTGCTTGATTTTAACCCCAAACCTCCTGTAAACATTTTTGGTCCATCTGCACAAAGACAGGAAAGTGCTCAGAGTGGGCAAATGCAGCAGTAGTGGAGACGCATCTGTGCTCATACTGAAGAAAAGAGGACATCCAACAACAGAAAAGCAAAGGTGATGTGTATGGTATGGAAATCAAAAGAGAGCTGCTTGCAGTCAGATCCAGAAATCTGTACTTTTTGGTTTTCATGTCAAGACTTCATAACCTTTATCAATAACCAGTTAAAATTAATCTCTGGATCAAGATACAGTTTAGCAGGTTTGAAAAATATTTTTATGGCTTTATCTATAAGAAGAATTACCACTGGGGATTTCTACAAATACATTATTTTGTTTACACATTTAGAAAACCTCTTAACTGGAGACAATTATTTAAATGTTTGATTTTCCATAGTACCTCTTCATAATTATTCCACTGTCAACACTTTAAGGGGGATAAAAGGGAAGGTCAAAAGTCGGAAGCCAGTCACATGTTATCAAGAATGTCCTCTAGAGACTTAGTCTGCTAAGAGTCTTACCCTAATCCTTCCAAGGTATTCCTTAATGCTCATCAATCTGCACTGAACCCTCTGCAGGAAACTCACATGCAGAGTGTAATGCCTACTCAAGCAGCTATTTATTGCAGAAAATACAAACTTAAAAAAAAATGATAGTAATAATTACACTTCCTTCATACAATGAGATTTTATCCTCTCTATGTAGAATCACTATAAGCATTACTTAAGTTCGGATATCAGATTTTTCTTCTAGTCAGTCTCTAAATCATACTTTCCCAACATAGAATGATAAAAAATAATTAGTCTGCTATTTTCAGCCACAAAGACTCCCAGAATAAGCAGAATATTGATGTCACACAGCAAGTTTGAAACACAACATCTTCATCACACGTGACTCCCAAAGAAGCCCCTGCACATAAGATGGAGCCAGAACAAAGCAAGAAGCTATTATTCACCTCAGACATTTTTTTTATCCTGGGACACACATGAAAAATCACATAAAAATATTATCAGGCAATATTTTCATTTACTCTCAGCTTCAAGATCAAAAAAATTTGAAAGGTCTAAAGGCCATCAAGAATTGACCAAATATAGCTGTATTTACTCATTTTAGTAAACCAAGAGATTATAAAACTACAAAAATGATGTACCCAAAGGGGAAAAAAAAGAGGTGCTGAAGAAGGAGGATTTAATTGCAAATTATTTGGTAAGAAAAAAATACCAATATAAAAGGCAGTCATAAACTGAATTCACCAGCAGAGTCAAGAGGAAGCTGCTTTTAGTCTAATTAAAACAAAGCTGTGTTGCAGTCGGACTTGTTTTCTTACTGGCCTTGTAGGCAGTCAGCATACTGTTCAGAGGAACAGACAGCAAAGTCAACATGGACCATCCATCCATTACCACTACTGACAGGTGTGTGCCCCAGGATGCAGCAGAATTTCAACAGACTGGCCTGTTCACTTCCTGATCTTGGTGTGCTGTCGAAGTATCACACTGTGTCCCAAATACTGAAGAATTTAACAGCACTTTTCTCCTGGTATTTTTTTTTTTGGTTGGTTGGTTTTTGCATTTGATTGGTTTCTAATTCAACAAACAGAGCTAATCATATTAAACACAAATCATATTAAATTATGACTACTACGCTTTGTCTCTCGGGGTTTTCAACATGGTTAGCAGCAATTTAAGCAAACTTCTTCAGCATTAATGAGTTTTGCTTCTCTTCCCTCTGCATTACAGTTTCAGCAGTCCTGACCCAGCTAAGCCCCCTAGCTTCCAGCTTTCCATTATGCAAGTTTAGATGGGGCCAGTTATACTCTGTCTCATTTACAACTGCAGACATATGCAGAGGCTCAGGGAGATTCCAGAAAGGTGTTTTATTGTCAGAGCAAGGAAGCAGAAGGTGTATAAAAGCTGTTATTGAAGAGAATCTTGGGCATTCCCAGACTGTTGCTGGGCAAGAACTCCCCGCTGCTCTTTTCTCTCTTCACATGCATGACTGCATTGAGCTGACACTGGAAGGTTACTGCAACACCTACGTTTCTTGCTGCAAAAGGGTTTTCTGCTGTAGAAAGACTGGGAGGTGGCACTGAGTTGGTCTTTTTGGACTTCACACAATTTATTTTTGAAGAAAATCTACTGCCAGAACAGCATTTTTATTTATCCTGGCTACAAAAACAATTAGGTTCTCAGTGGGCAGTTTTGCTAGATATTGCTTTTGACTTACATTTCCTTCCTTTGGATTTTGAAAGAACTAGAAAATAAAGAAAAGGAAAGTGGGTATATTTAGTTCTCAAGCAAAGAAAAGGACTACAAAAATAATCTTCTAGATATCATGTAATCAATATCAATAATAGCATTTAATCATATCATATAATCACATACCAATAATAGCATTTAGGAAAATACATTTCTTAAATATTTACAAGAAAATGCAAATACAAGGTTCTTTGCATTTCCTACTATTCCTACTACATAACTCCTAACGTTATTCTTTCAGAATTTAGTAAGATGAATATGAAAAGTATCAGGAAAAATGGTTGGTACATTTGAAATTGAAAATCTCTTAGAGCAAAAATATCTTATATTGTTACAGAATTGCCTATAGTTAGATTATTTGCTACTAATTTTCGCATCTGTCAAAAAGGATATTGACAAAGTAAGATTTTCATATACATATATCATTTCCCTGTGAGAAACAGGCTTTTTTTTTTTTTTTTTTTTTTTTTGGTGGAGAGTGGGTTAAGCTTATATATTTCATAAATAAAATACAATTCAGAAACACATGCCCACGAGTAAGCATGAAGAATGGAAGCAATAGCTTGGTGTAACTTAGCTCCCATGCAGCACAGAAATCATTTGTGTGAGTAGGGAGAATAGAGCCTTAGAAAAAAAATAAAAATAAAAAAGAAATTTGGAACCAGAACATAAAACTCGAGGTATTCAACTGTCTGTTTTACTGGAAACAGAAAGTAAACAACTGTACATAAAGCAAAGTGGCTTTTAGTAGTACCTCATAATAAATACTTTCCTTCCAAACCCAGCAAGAAGCACAAACGAACTGGCAAGAAGATGAAATCCCTTTACACACAGCATTTACGCTGAAAGCACAGGCAATAAAGAGAATGTCAACCGCAGCAGCTCCAACCTTGTTTGCCACTGGATTAACTAGAGAGCCAACAAGGACAATGACTCAACCATTCATGCTTATTAGGCTTGCTGTGAAAGGCTCTATTCACTCACCAGCTGGCATGACAGAAAGCTATCTAAAGATGCGAACAAGTGCAAGGGGTAGAGACAGCCTGGCCCCACAGCAATCTGAAACCAAAGCTGCAATTAATTATATATGGAATGTGGCCAGGCACTCCTGGCATTGTAGTCAAATGAGACCACACAGAGAAAAGAAAATCCTTCATCACCTAACACGCATTACAAAAAGACAGTTAAGGTTCTTGCGATAAATTTATTTTAATTTTTTATGGCACTATTCCCGTTGACAGGCTGTATAGCTTTATAGCTCAAAGCTACAAGTTTGCTGCTTCTGTCATACTTCTATGTGCCTAACTATACTTTCATTCTTCTTCCTCTAAAATCTTTATCCCCTGTTGCTCAATCTTTATTTTTTTGATTAATATTGCAATACTATTTCCTATAATATTATGTAACTACCTAATTCCTATTCAGAACATAGCACTCTAAAAATCAATGGGAACCTGAGGGGTTAAACAGAAGCAAAATGGTCCGCAGTCTTTGAAGAATGGGTTACAAGTTATCTGAGGAAGGGATATTACTTCAAGTGTATTTCTACGGTGCCAGCATGGATGAGATTTCAAGGTGCTAAAATATTGAAAAATAATTAAATATTATTTTTAATGCAAAACTGACGGCAAAGTGTGCTAACAATACAGGTTGCAAAGATACACAGCTGCCCAGTTTATCATAAATTATGCACAACTGAGCTGAGAACCCTCAAAAAATAATATTACTGCCATTTCTTGTTATGAAAACATCTTAAATATTCACCATGCAAAGAAATCTATGATTAAAAGCCATACTGGAGAACATAAAAGGCTGAACCAGACCCAATTTAGTGCTTGCAGTTTGTCTCTTCTTTTACTGCCCAGCATACTTCTTGTTGGCAGATGTTATTTTTGTGGACTGTCACTGTATATTTTGACTCGGGGAAGAAGCAGGATGATTCAGTGTGCATTCCACTAAAATACACAGAGAACTGCATCGCTACATAGCGCAACACATAGCATCAGTTAGCATCTTTGAACAGGAAGCTGGGTTCCTAAGAACACTGGGCTTTATCTGAGGTGTTTGGGGTTTTTTTGGGTTGGGGGAGCAGGGACAGGATTTGTCATTGTGCATGACTGACACTTCAGGTCTCTAAAGCCACAGCATGCTGGAAGAAATAAACTTGAAATTGAAGAGATGTTTTATTTACCACGTTTGCAAGCACCAACATCAATTCTAATGTGGAAAGAGACAGCATAGGACTCTGCCAAGCGAAAAGGTACAAAGAAGATGCAAACAGGTCTCTCCAGGTTTCTCTTTCCTGGCAGTAGCCCTGTGCAGGTACTGGGAAGTGGCACAGGCAGCAGTGCCAGTCCATAAAAGCACCTCTAGGAAATGGAGAGCCCCAAGCTGCAGCAGGAGCACAGTACTCAGACAGAAACCTGAATGAAGGGGAAGGAGAGACACAAATGAGTTTTCTGGCAGCAGCCTGAAGTTACCTCATCTTTCCTGTTTTATAAAATTGTAGATTCTCCTCAGAGTCAGAGAAACGCAAGCACCTCCAGTGTGTGCAAAGCCATGTGTCCCCACCACATGGGGAAAGGACTCATGCCCTGGGCACAGCTGAGTGCTCTGCAAGGGACCCTGGAAAATATACCTGTTCGTTGCTTGCTTTTTAACCTGATACTGATTTCTGGGGCAACCCAGGATTGCTCAACTGCGCAATGAGAGGTAAAGAAGTATTACCATCTTTCACAGATGTAAAAAGGCTAAGGGCTGTATTTTCAACAAGATTTCAGGAAAGTAAATAAACACCAAGTGGGATTTTCAATTGCCTGTAGGTACAGGCATGTAATGATTATGAAAGAGAGTGGAATCAACAAGAGAAGATATCATCACAAATCCCAGGTGACTGATAATTTGAATCAGTTGTGGTAGATTTGGAGCATATTGAAGAAGCAGATCATTGTAATCTTCTCCTCAGGAGAACAGAAGCAACATTTTGACTATAAACGTACCTATCTATTTATAGACAACACAGAGGATACTTTCCTTGTTAAATAGGACAGACTCCAATAACATGGAAAAACTCAGATACCTGCTGTCCAAGGATTCTGATAGAGAAGGATAAATAAACACAACCACATGACACAAATATTTCACTTCTAAAAATTAACAGATTGCCATATTCAGCTGGAGTAACTGAACTCCCACATTCTGCTTTAGGATTAAAACTCTTAAGGTCAACCTTCAAATATCAACATGCCACGTAATGATAGACAAATCCATTCTGTAGGTGAAGTCTGAATTTGTAACAACTTACTGAAAACAAAGTGTGACTGCTCATGGCAAGTCTGGTAGGGATGAAGGGGTAAAAAGAAAGCAGTAGCACTAACTACAACATGGACTAGCACCAAACACCAGCCAACTTTCAGCCACCTGACGACATCATAGTTTGTCTGCAAAAGTCCTCTCTATATTGGATTCCAGCTTCCACAATGCAATATTATCTACTGTTGCCCATAAGACCAACACTCATGCTGGACATGAAGCTGAATTCAAAGCACTGCAGCTTAGACTCACTTAAAATGCTGAGAGACCAATTTTATGGCAGAAGGATTCCTCAGGCAATTCTGTAAGTTTTATTGTTTTTTCAACATCTCATTTACAGCTATTTCATCATTTCCTTATTTTCTATAGAAGAGAACACAATTTGTGAAGACAGAGAAAAAAATACACTGTTATGTACCGATAAAACACTTTAATTTGTCAGCATTACTATTGACAGTAATCCTTCCCTTAGCTTTCATAGAAATGTGTGCGTTTCGGGAGGGGGTTTGGTGTTTGTTGTTGTTTTTTTTGTTGTTGTTATTGCTGCTGTCGTTTTTTTATCAGTGCAAGACAAGTCTTTGTTTTCCTGGTGACCCAGCGAAGGCACTCCAGGAACACTAAGCTTGAGTGCAAACAATCAGCTTTCCTGTGGATGGATCATTCTCTCACCCTGAGCACATCCCATCTGCACGCTGCCTTGGCCATGACTTACTGGCATTTAGCAGGCCTGTACATCCAACCCTGAATAATGTGTTTATAATATCTAAGGAAGAAGAAAAGAAGTGTCAATGAGAAATCAGCTCATTGTCATCTCTTTTTTTCCACATATTCAGTTATTTGTCATTTGCCTCTGTCCTGACAAAATCCACGCCAGCTGCTAGCTGAACAGGAGCTTTCCTGTAACGTTAAACAGACTGTTTGTCTTCATTAGCGCTTTGTAGTAATTCATTCAGTGAGGGTTTGCAGACTGTCACTAGGCAGGCCCAGTCTTTCAAGTTCTTCTGTCACAAAGATGCACGCTTTACAAGACTTTCCCCTGCCTTTGTTAGCTTGGCATAGGAGAATCTGTTCCAATTACCCTGAAGTTTTTTGTAGTTCTTTCTATCGGTAAAGGGAAAATGCACACACATGTCTTGGAGTAATAGCTTTAGTAGGACTGTATTTATTAACTTTCCACTTTCTAAGAAAAAAAAAAAAATTAGTCCATATCAACTAGGTAATCAAACACCAAGAAAGAGAAAGTTCTTATCTCATCCTTTGATTTTTTTACATCAAGACACTGATGAGATGATAATATTGTATGATATCTATCCACCTGACATAACATCACTGCTTGATGTTGAATTGTTTTTTAAAGTGGACGCAAGACTTACAACCGTATTTCAAACTCAAATATCCTTCCCCAACCAATCTTGGGAAAAGCACATATAACACAAGAGTCAATCTTTAGATACAAAACATTCAAAACATTGATATTTAAGAGTAGAAGAAGCTGCTTTCAGTACATTTCCAAGAGAAAAACAATCCTTCAGGACATGGCCATAATCTGCTGTTTTGCCACATACCAATGCAAGGCATTGTATTCCTTCACAAACACATGGTAACAAGTGCTGAAAAAGTATTCCCAGTAGCTTAAAAAGAAAAAAATAAAATAAAAAAAAGCAAACAACAGCAACAAAACAGCACAAACACCCTGTTACCTTGAATTTAAAAAATATAGGTCTAGAAAGATTATCACATCCTGTCACATATTGTTCTAGACAAACATATTAAATAGCTATATCGACAACTATCCATTATATCCTTATTGATTTCAGGAATGTATTTGAGCATTGCTGTAGAAAATGGCTTCTACTTTGGATCTCTTCTCACACCAGTCCTTAAAAGTCATCCTTAAACGTCTTGCTAACAGTATATTGACTTTATTGTTAATCTTCTGATACCTGGAGTTTGGTGGGATGTAAAATTTTATTTTCAGTCTTCACAAGAATATTCAGCTTTATTACTTCTTAGTCCTGAAGAGACATTTGAAAGCGTTGTTGTCAGTAAGAACTAATCTTTGTACAAACATTTTTATGAGTATCCTTAGCTATAGCAAATATGTACTTTTATCTAAGGCAGGATGTCCATCCTTGAAACTGCTAAAGTGATCAAGGAACTCTTAATCACAGTGCAACAATTAAGCTTGTCTTTGAAAATAGAAGCTCCTTGAAAAAACATGTAGTTAATTAGCATATCTAGCTATTAGATAATATTTAACTGTCCAGTCGTAGGCTAGAGGCTGCATTGGAGTAGTAGTCAAGCCATAAAAGATATGTAGAAAGCACAGCAAAAATCCTGGGGTGTCCTTGTGGAATACTACTTAGCACCCAGTCTTGTGTAGCTTTGTGATAAATCAATCTCTCGCCTCCATGGGTGAGGTTGGCTTACTGCACACTGGGAAACAATAGTGTCAAAGCACAGCTAAAATTAGTCATAGAGAACACAGACATAATTTTAGGAGACACATTTTCAAGAAGGTTCTGTATAAGAGACATTTTGTTGATAAAGGGGATAATACTTTAAATGTTTCTGCAACCTACTATTCAACTTATTGCCATTTCAGGTACAAGTAACAGAAGAGGACTCAAGAGAGTTTTCTAAAAGATGACAAACACCAACCAGTTCTTCAGATCTGCATTTTGAGATACATACAATCTGAGCTTTTATGTGAATTTTGAATTTCTGCATACACCAATCAAAAATTCATTCCTCATACACAGCATTTTATTTATATAAAAATCACTGTAAATAAGGTGGGTTGTTCTTAATAAAAGACATTTTAGAAGACTTTTAGAAACTGCAGCCTTTCATTTCAGCATTCTCATTCTTATTTCAACGTTAAAGTAAACCAGATTAATACATATAAACAACAATCCAGTTTTTCACAAGGAAAAGACAGAACAAATTTTAACAGAATTGTTTGTGTGTGTGAGTTTCCATACACATAGGATAACATCTGCATCCAAAAGCTGTGGCTAGATGCTTAGTTAAATGCTATGTATAAACGCCTCATTAGCATTTCCTTTTAAATCACTTTGCCCAATTTAATAAATTTTCAACAATTTCTTGTCAATGTGAAGGAGATAAATTATTTTTGCAGTACATGAACCAAAGTACTTCAAGAAAAACAGCAAAAGCAACAGATTGTATGTTTCTGAAAATTAAAACTATATTTGTATTTCTATTTTTACAATTCCTTTCACTTTTTGTTCTAGCAAAAGGCTTGGAGTTATGAGCCATGTAAAACTGTGTTTTATTCAACAAAAGGGCAATTTCAACATGAGTAGTAGAAAAATAAACTTCAGAATATTACCCAAGCTATACTTTCTCCCTTGGAGACAACACTCTGGAAGCCATTTTTTAAATATTTCTTATTTAGTGCATAAGCTAATTTAAGAAATAGCATTTACACCATTTTGGAGTCATATTACAATATTACTCATATTCCTTTATTTCAACGTCAAAAAAGATACAAGCATTGAAAAATGAGCTTCCTGCTGATACTCAGCAACATCTGAACAACCATGTTTAACTCCCAGTGATTGAGCCTCATGTTAGGTGGGGTTGATTCATTCTGGTTTCTTTAAAGATCCCCCCATCTATAATTCATTCTAGAGATGAATTATATATGCATAACTCGAGATTTTAGAGAAGATTAGGAAAAAAAAAAAAAACCACAAGAAAACATACAGCCTTAACATTCTAAAGTTATTTATGATTATTCAGCTCTGGAAATTTATTGCAGTAAATCAAATCACAAAAGTAACATGAACTACTTCCTTCAATCACAAAGGAACATCACATTTTCTCCCAGAGGGGTTCCTGTGTCGCACCGATTCTTAAGTGTCTCACAACTGTCAGACTCATCTCTTCTCATAGAAGAGATGGAGTCCCCATTTCTAAGAGGATCTTACCACATGCTCTATCTGTCCACTTAAACATAATAGGATATTGGACAAAGCAAAGCAAAGTCTGAAGAGTTCTGATTGAAATCAATTCTATTTGGTAATTTAAGATTAGTTTTCTTGTATTAAAATTTATTTATAAAACATCTATTCTCCCATTATTTTCCTCCATAGATTTAAGTCCTCAAGACAAAATACTTCAAGGTTTAAATCTTGATTGTTAGAATACAGAATTACTTCATTTTTATCATTTGGTTTTAGAAAATTTTACCAATTATATAATTCTCTGTTTTGATGGTTTAAAAAATTAGTTTAGCATACAAACATAGCCCTTAAACTGACTTTGAGATATCAAATTCACTGTTCTGATCAACAGTGTGAAGGACACAAATAGAGTAAGACTATTACCTTCCCATCCCAAGCAGGATAAAGGACATAAGGTCTGGCAGATGTCTAATTCTTTAATCTATGAAAGACTGTGAGATTGAGCAGTGGGAAAGAAGGGAATGAAGAACTGGAAAAATTGTAATGGCCCTAAAATTTGTTGCCACAATGTACTGTTAATTCTGATGTGAATTAAAAAAAAAAAAAAAAAGGTAGGAACTAACATTAAAAAAAAAACAGTTTGACATCTAACTGCAAGTACAGTAGGCTCTTAGAATAGTTTGCCTAGAAAAGAAGTGGAATTCATATCCTCCACGGTTTCAAAGAATACAACCAATAACTGCTTCTGTAAAGCTTTTAACAGAGTTGTAACTTTCACATGTTCCTACTTTATTTGAAGTCACTGAAAACATTTGCATATGAAAATTGGAGTGTCCTGTAGTCATTTGAGTAATCTTAGATCAATAATCATTCCCCACAAGCCATGCCTACAGCTGGAATAAAAGAAAGTATTCCAAGTTATTTTATATATATATATATATATATATATATATATAGTGATAATTTACTTACATGACTGTATTGCAATTTGTTTCAGTAGAAAAGGTGCAAAGCCAGCAATTCTATTACAAATTTATTTCCAATATTTTTGCTATCATTTTTCAAATAGACAATTTTCAGAAGAGCAGAACAGCTGGTCTCACTCCCCAGCCACAATAGAGATGAAAAACGAACAAAGAAAATCCTGAAACACTGAACATCAAACTCCACAGAATCACAGAATTGTAGGGGTTGGAAGGGACCTCCAGAGATCATTGAGTCCAACCCCCCTGCCAAAACAGGTTCCCTACACCAGGTCGCACAGGTAGGCATCCAGGCAGGTCTTGAACATCTCCAGAGAAGGAGACTGGGAAGAATTTCTTCCACAGGGAAGAAATCAAGAAAACAAAACCACCACTCAAAAATACTGAAGTAACAGTTTCAAAAAAAGAATACTCATTCAGAAGAAACATATAGGATTTTTAGCATTGAAGCCAAAGACATAATTATTATGAACAACACTTCCCCACCCTAAATTGACGTAATAAGCAATTCATCAGACACCTCCCACATCACAGAAGCAAAACAATCTCTACAACCAGCCTAAGGACTCTCCAGGAATATAAATTCCTGTGAATGTTAAAATCCTCTACAAAGTATTTTAAGATGGATAGGTGAACCAGAAGAACAAGAGGAAAAAAAAATTTAGTAGTGGAGAGTTAGTTGCATTAGTTTAGTAAATAACACTGGGCAGAAATGTGTCACAAAAGATCCTCAAAAGCCCCAGCAGCAAAGAGTGTCAGAAGGAAGGACTCAACATTCAAGACTTGGCAAAAATTTAACTTAAAAATGTACAGTGACAAGAGGTTTAATAACCCACATATTTAGGCACTCATCCTATCTCTCCTCCAACAGAATTCTGTAATTTTATAGGTTCCTCCAGGAAATGATAGCATACATGTCTTGTAAAACTATTTTTTCCCTACTCTTTATCACGTATCACACAATTATTTGCACCCAGACAACACTCTGGAGCAGCCTGGCATGATATTTCAAAAAGCAGTAAAAATGCTTATCTGAGAACTCTGAGATATAAGTTTCATCAACTGCCACTCTTCAACTGGAAGATGACCAGAAGCATACTACACTGACTAAGATTTTTAAGAACTCATTAACGCTATAATTAAAAGTGGAATAAACAATCTGTACTGCTCCTAACTTCATATACTATTAACAGGGATGCATTGCATGACGCCTAGAAAGTTTGATAAGGGCAGTATATAAAACTATCAGCTCATTCTTAGCTACTTTGCTCTATTTATGAGTCAACATCTTCCTGAAATAATGCTACATGCTGTCAAGCAACACTGTATTTGTTACATAAGCACAATTAATTACTTCAGCACAAGGAGAGTATTAATTCTGTTGTATGCGATGGAATGTCAATACTCATTTACCAAAGCAGCATTTCCTACAACTACTTCTCATGCCTCTCTTTCCCTACTCCTCAATTGAATGTCATTTTGCCAAATTTGCCTAGTTGCCAGCAACGGCTGCACTTACAGTGCCATATTCTAAGTGAAAACAGCCTGACAAATGTCATGGTGTGGCTTTCTTATTACTACCTGTGGTAGAATTGTTATTTCAGACTGTGTCTTGAATTACACTTACTGCAGAAATAAGAGCTCCAAACCCTTGACACTGCATAGCATGATACTGTCTGATTCTTGCTACCTACCTGAAAAACTGTGCCAGCCACACTACGGCATAATTTGCTGCCAGTGGAGCCCTCAGTATGGTCAGTACCTGGAGTGCTTCACTGGGTCACATCCACAGGTCAGGAAGCTGGGAGCAGTTTCATAGCCCATCTCATAACAGCATGACTGTTAGAGCTACTTCCCGATACAAGAACATTCATCTGCCCTTTCCGTCAGAATGCAGGTCATTTTCTTGCAGGCAGGCAAGATTATTTAGCTATTATGTGTGGCAAGATGATTGAAAGCCTTGGAGACCTACTTTTAGCAGGTCGGCCCTTGTGTTGCAAGGGGTGCCCTTAGGGATTCACATGCAAATAGCTTGAGAAATGACTGACTTGGGTGAAGGGGGAGAAGGGGGAATTGCTGTTGACACGGCAAGGTCCCACATATCCATGAGAATACAGACAGCAGAAGAACTATACACGTTTAGACTTCAGCATTATTCATACCCATCACATCTCACTATTGTATGAAAGCAAACCACAATCAGTGATTCAGTAACGTTGATTCCACTCACAGGCTCTCCTGCTGAATACAAATGCAACAAACAATGAGTAATTTCAGCTCAGCTTTGTCCTTATTCTCCTTAGGAGGAAGAACCGGCAGTTCTACTCACACAGCAAAATGAAATATTTTCTGAAGTTCAACACCAAGAACTGCAAGAAAAATTCTTAGAATATTCTGTCCTCACTACAGCTGTTGTTCACAGCACAGTGACACAGGGATGAATAGGCACGATATGCTGTCAAGAAAAGACAGTCACTTAAATAACATATTTTAGTCAGGTTTCTCTATTTACATCAGACAGCCTTTGAATCTTTGACTTTGCTGCTAACAAATGCTAAAGCTTTATGATAAACCTTGACCTCATATATCCTGGGGGATTTCCTGACCTTGTAGATGATTTAATACATATCAGCAGTGGGAAAAATGTAAGCGCTGTAAGTGCTCCCAAGTGCCAATAAAGAACATAAAAACTGGAACAGAAGAGAAAGCAAAGTAGCAAAGCAAAAGAAAAAGACTGGAAACCTCAACTAAATGCAGTGCTAACACTTTTTTCACAGTGGTAGCTGATTACATAATCTACCTGCACAACAATCACTTGTACTCTAAAGAAAGTCAAGTAAACCATTTTTGACTTATTGCAGTTGGGAGATCCAAGACAGTTGTAAGAAATACAGGGAGAACAAAATAGCAGAAATTGGAGCTGGGGGGCAGTAGAAATGGGATTAGAAACCAATAATGCCAAAAGGCAGATATATCAGTTTTCTAATCAGAAGTAGTCAGCAAGTAATTATTTGTCACAGAACAGAAGAAAAATAAAAATCTTAAGCTTAATTTGTAATAAACAGCTTAGATACAGAAGGAAATTCAGAAGGCACTGAGAAAGAGATTAAACACAAAGTTAGACGTGCTAGGGAGACCGAAAAAATTGAGCCTGAAGGATTTCAAGTGTAGGTACTGGCAAAGCATACGTCAGGGAGGGCTGAATCCATTTGACCTCATATCAGCACACCGGCATGGACAAATCGGCTCCTGGGATTTCCCTCAATCCACAGCTCAAGACTTTGTATAAAGACAGAACGGAAACTGTCTTTATGTGGAGAGCTAAGCAAGATTCTACTCCTCCTTTTCGATTAAGAGAACACAACAAGCCTGTGTCTGCAATTATGACACCTTTTAAAGCAGCCAAGAAATTATTACAATTCCCAGCACTGTAGCAGGAAGAGAATGATCATTACTGCTGATTTGAAGTCATGTTCTTTACCAGACATTCCTAATAGCTCAAGAGATACAGTACATGTTTATATTGTAAACTACAAGTCTTTTATGCAAAGCTTGTAGTGAAATCTCATCAAGATATTAAGAAGATTGTCTCGAGGTCTTAAGCAAACCAGAGTAGCATCCAGACCTCTCAGATTAAACTTCCAAACAGGACTTAAGACCAAAGACATCTGAAGCCTTCCAACAAAACTTTCAAAATTTTTGTTGTTTACACTGGATCACCAAGAACACTTGCTTTCCTTCTCCATCTGTTGCAGCAGCAGCTCCTAGCACTTTGAGGAACACCAGTCAAGCTTCGACAGTTGGTTTCATGCCTTTTGCTGCTCTTTTCCCTCTGGTTTGACCTTCTGCCCTACCACTCACAGAAGATGTGCATTGCCCTTGGAATTCCAGCTCCAAACCATCTCATTCACCTACACCAAAAGTCAGCCCTTCTTACAAGGTCTGTCACCCTCCATTGTCCTACACAAGCTTCAGTCCATCCCCACATCTCCCCATCAGCACACGCCCTGCTTCCTCCTGGTTCCTGTGAGTTTCTATTCCGCAGCCCTTCTCTGCTCCCAGACTGGTGGAGAATTTTTTTCCACCAGGGCTGAAGTCCCACACCATGAGAACATCCAGGAAGAAAAATTCCACACTCCAATAACCCAGCACACACATCAGCAGCTAAAACACCACCAACTCCAATGGAGTCCAGGTCCAGGCTACATTTCTGAGCAATCTCCTGCATGACTACAAGAATTGGAGTCAGGCAAGATTTTGCATAAACAGTGACAGCACTGAGGATGATTGCTATCAAATACTTGTACATAAAGGACTTCTTTGTGGGCAGACTTTGCCTTACTATGTGTTTTCAGGTCAACAGTGTTGTCTCCCTTAGTGTTACAGAACTGCTTGAGGCCAAAAGTCGAAGTAATCTCTTTTTGCCTACATTTTGCTGTGTGTGAAATATACAGACATTTATAATTTAACTTGTTTTTCTTGTTTTCCAGACATGTAAGAAGTCTTGAGTAATATTTCTCACAGTCCTCTCCCCAGTCATCAGTTTTTGTTTTAATTGTATTATAAAAGAAAAAAAAAAAAAAACCTCCACAGATTCTTAGCATCCAATGTTACTGTTTTAAGAAATTTATAAACATTAGAGATTTTTCACAGCTAAAGTAAATCACTTTAACTTTCTGTAGTACTCTAATACGTGTTTTATATGTTTATAGGGTTAAAAAAAAAAAAAAAAAAAAAAACCTTTAGTGCTTTTATACCCTCTATACCAACACAAATACAGCTCTGCTAGGCAAAAAATGCTGATGTGTTTTCAGTTTGGTGAGCACCAGGGAAGTCACTACTGAGAAAGCAATGGCTATTCCAGCTACTCAGATCCAAACGTCCTCAGCTGTTCCATCCTTGAAGCTGGAAGAGAGGTTAGTGTTCTGTTAAGATGAATTAATTTACAGTAGAAAAATAAAGAACATAGTACATACACCTGAATCATTCAGAGTGTCTGTGAGAAGGAAGATGCACATATTTTTATCAAGACTCTCTTCGACAAAAGCAAATTTTTGGATGAAGCATTTATGCTTTGCACAAGTATTCTCAAAAGCCTCGTGGCTTACAGAGAAGAAAACCATATCTAATGATCCCTATAAAAATAGAGAAAGAATTACTTTATTTCTTCACCCCTGCCTAGCTTATCCTTCTTGCCTGCATTTGGGACACATGGTGAAGAGGGGGAGGGGGGGGGAAAGAGTGTTGTTTTTTTTCTTTTAAATCTCAAGCCATATAGTGGTGAAGGATGTTTTCTGAGCAATGGGCAAACAGCATTCCACCTCTAAGGGAGTGGCATCACTCTAACAGAGCTCTGGGCCACTCAGCACCTGGCCCTGTAATTAACAAGGGTGCAGGGAGGTGAAAGCCCATACCTTTGCCTGAGCCAGCCTAGGAACTGGTAACTCAGTGCACAAGAGTTTCTATTGACAGCTCTCAGCCAGGAGCTCCTTGGCATGCAGTCAAGGCTGCAGGGAGCATGCCTGAACTCGATTACTCATGTGTGCATGAAAAACAAAAACACGCAGCAGTAAACTGGCCATTCAGGATGCATTTATTGACTTTACACCTTTCTGGAAAATTTGGTGAACTGCTTCATTTGAAATCTAGGTCCTCATCACAAGAAGAAACTGTCAAGGCTACACAGCAAAAAGAAAAGAAAAAATCCCAATCTCTTTACTATTTCAGCAATGATTAGAGATGAAAACAAGATAAAAGCTTTCCTGAGTCTGACCTGCTGCCAATCACCATATTTTACCTTAATCACCAGTTTCACCCCATCACGACACAATCTACATTCAACATCAGATGTAAGTCTTACATGAGACCTTGGCCCTGCAACCACTGGCCACACAACCATGTGTGACACTTTAGCAGCAGTCATGGCTAAATACTGCTGTTGATCATTTAAAGAAAATGCTTTATGAGAAGAGCTTCCATAGTGAAGGCTCAAAACTGCTTCTGAAATACATCTGTTGTGTTTATGGTGTGGAGTACAAACACAAGCTCAGATCTCCTGCTTGAGTCCGAGTCATAACGCTGCACCAGGCTGGGGATGTCAGGGTCTGGAACGTACCGTGTTTTCCTTACAACTATTACAGATGAGAAATTCCTCATCAGGCTCAAGAAAAATAAAAACCATTTTACAACCATACCTCAGGTTTACTGCCTGGAGTTGGAGTTAGATGCAATGAAACAACACACTCCCAGCTTCCCAACAGGACAGTGGAAGACAAAAGCCAAACCTTACACTAATTATATGTTTGCCTGACTCAGGAAGAGGGATCTTTAAGGACAAAACCAAACAGCCATGACTCAGTGGTAGTAGCAGCAGCATGCAGCACTGCAGCCTTCACTAGTATGCTGAGTAGTGCTTACAGCCACACACATTTTAACATTGAAATATTCTGTTCATGTACTACTGAGGAAAAGCATAACCCAATAGTGACACAGCAAGAAGGCACGCTGCTTTGTGTTTGTTCATCAGGTTGTTCGTTTCTGCGGTCTTGGCAGCATCTCATTCTTAAACTTGAAAGTGTTATTTCTGCTAGCAGAGAACAGTATGTAGCAAGAATTATAACACCTCACGCAGGAGTCAAGTAGCAACTTGACAGGCCACTAACACGAAAACAAGTCATAAATTAGCTGCAAAATGAAGTCCCTCTGGATGCAGTGCCCAAGTGCATTTGTTTTGTAATTTATTTTGTTAATGCATACAGAATTATTCAGCCTTCTAGACTTAGCAAAGTTTTTGTTGTTTGTTTTTTGTTGTTTTTCTTTTTTTTTCACAAATGATTTCTCATTGTCCCTGTTCTAATTTTTTCTTTTTCATAAAATAAAGACCCTGAAGTCTTAGTACATTATTTCTTAATTAAACATCTAATGGCAGTGTACTAGAAATCATTATCTGTTATAGTCAGAGACTCCGTATTGCATCTCAGTGCTTATAATGGGAGAAATTACTGGGCAGCTCAGGCTGCAGACTGTCATGAAACCCATAACTCACTTTATTTGAACACAAGAAAAAATAAATTGATTTCAGTGACCACAGTTCCTCTATATTCCCCATATTTTTGAGCTGTAGAGCACAAAGGAGAAAAATACTTCAACCTACATCCCCCCAGAAACTTCAAACAAGGGGAATAAAGCAATATAAGGCAAATGAAAAGTAAACACAATTCATTGATGTCTGTAAAAACTTTTCAGTTTGAAGAGGTTTGTTTGTTTGCATTCATATTTTATAAATAGTTGGCAGAGTAAGTTTGCCAATGTTGACATTCAGAGTACATTCAAAGCAAACATTAGAGATCATTCACAAGCAAGAATTTTTGATGCTAAAATGTAGGGGATTTTTACAGTTACTGCATGTAAATCCAAAGTTCCAGACTGTTAATAGCTGAGCTGCAAAAGACAGAGAAAGATAATATTGCTGAGAAGTGGTTCATTTTTAACACTTAGACACTTCTGATCAGCTACCCATGTGATTTATGTAACTGATCACAGCAGTTAAGCTTTCATATATCAAAGGTTTTAGCCCCACAGCAAGCAGACCAACGCCTTTTCTCAAAAGTCACAGAATACCTTTGAGAATTGACCATCTCTTTGTGGAAAGTGGCTCAGGTTGCAACTTCAAAGAAAAAGCTCCACGTGGTCTGAAGCAGATCAACCTGAGACCCCAACAGAGCCCAACTACCCACAAGAGCACTCTTGAGGATCAGGCACAAGAGATGGGAGGCAAGGGAAACATGGAGCTGCAGCACAGCTCCGCTCAGGACTTGCAGCCAGGGTTATCATTCATATACTCCCTCCCACCTTCCTCTTTCCAAGCACAAGAAAGTGAAAGGAGAGTTTGCCAAGAGAATTCTCTCCTCGCTGCAGGCGCTGCTACCAGAGGTACACCCCAGTAAGCAGCTTCACCACAAAGAAGATAGGAAATATTGGAGCTGTGTCAGGAAGCCCATGTAACCACGTTTCTAAAAGCGCCATCCACAGAGTGCTACAGCCACCCTGCTCAGCTTCAGGAGTGGGATGCTTGCTTGAACCACAGCCAGCCATGCTCTAAGAGCAGAAGCAACATGAAGGGGGCACAGTACTCCAGACTGAGTTTTCAGCACTTCCACATAATTCTGTGGCCCTAATCAGGCAAGTCAACTGCATGAAGACTACAGCTTGCAATTGAAAAAAACATATATTTGTAATATTAAAATACACATGTTACATAAATGTATGCTATTAATGTAGACATATATATGACTGTGCTGGGTTTTGCTTTATTTTTTGAACATAAACAACTTCTTATCAGCTTTAAATTGAAAATAAATTTCTGTGGCTGTTATGAGAAAAAATATTTATTAAAGAAAAACATTTTTTAGGCACACCCAAATAATAAACTCTACATAGCTCTGCAAGTATTGGAAGAGCCCAAACCCAAAAATAGACAACCATAACTTTAACGAAGAGAAAGGTATGGATTAGAGATAGCCATAGCATTCATAAATTGCAAGGAAGAGAGAAGGTTTTCATTCTCTTGAGGTTTCCAGGTAGCAGAAAACTACAAAAGCTATGCAAATAATTTTGAAGCTGTCCTTGGTATGAATTTACTCTCACTGTAGAACTGCAGTGTTTCAGCCTCTAATTCTATTCAGCTCTATTAATAAATTCTCTTCAGAATTCTCATGAGAGACTTTGACTTTCCATAGAAAATCAATCAAGAAATCCTATGTATTCATACAGCTGGTTGCATGTATGCATACATGGAATAATGCATGCTGAGGTCCTAGGAGGGAAAAAAAAAACAACACCACCAACAAAAAAGCTTAGTGAGGTTGGAAATAAGTAAAAGGAATAAGTCTGCAATGATACAATTTTGTATGTTCACAAAATTGGTGTGTCTTCTCAATTTGGTCACGGAAACATCACCCAAGTTCTGTCTTTTAGAAGCCACAATCACTGTTATTCATATTCATACACCCAAAAAAAAAGAATAAAACAGCATAAAAATCAATTTTTAGGAAATCCAGTCCTGCTGAATAAAAGGTCTTTAGTCTAAAAGAATGAAAGCCCACCAGGTGCAGCTATCTTATATTACCTAAGAAAACTGGGGTTCAAGAACACTCTCATCACCCCACAGATTCATTCTTCATTTTTCATTTTAATGCCTTTCTGCATACATATACACACACACGAAAACACACTCCAAGAAAGTCAGTGTTAGAATTAATTCAGTTGCCAAGAATTCAGATTTCTGTACTTCCCCTAATTCTACTTCTGTAGTTGCTGTACCAAAGAGGCAGCCAGCTGACCAAACAAAAACACTCTTTGACCTTGAAGTCATCCTTTGTTTTTGACATTGAAGAACAGGCTCATTCTGCAAGCAGGTGGGGACTTTGGCTGACACATGCTTACACCAAATAGACCATCTTCAGTCAAAAGGAACACCTGCTTCACACCTGCATCATGTGGGAGGCAATACCCTTAGGAAAAGCAGTTGAGCAATAGGGAAAAGTGGAAAAAGGACCAAAGAACTGAAATTTACAATAAGAGCAACCATTCTGCAGGAAAGCTGGCCTAAAAACAGTCTTTATATTTTCCAAAATTATCTACCATTGGCTACCATCCAATTTGAAAACACCAAGGAGAAAGACATGCCTTTAATAATAAGTCCTGACTCAGAACAGAAAGACACATCAAGATCCTGGAAACAAACACCAAATACAATAACTAATCTGATAGAAAGGCTGAGGATCACAGCTTTTGGAGGAGGCATCTTGAGGATTAGGAAGAAAGAGAGCAGCAAGAAAAGTGAATAGTGATTACTATTAAACAGCACTAAACAGAAGCTAAGGTTTTCTGAAAGCATTCAGGGGACCATGAGGGATAAGCACTGCCCTGAGTATATGGAGATGAGATTTGGCCAAGTAATTATGAAAATGTTTAGTACATGTTTCCAACCTGCAAGCAATTAACAAAACAATGAGTTTCAATAGCAACAGCCTACATCTGAAAATGCTCTGCCTGATCATCACCCTCAACCTGTGGCATCAGATCATACAACGATTTTGGGGAGAAAAATCATTCAGCACTTCCCTCATGAATATCCACTGTCTTCATTACTGAGGTAGCTCACCATTTTGCAGGCTCTACTCCTGATCTCTGCATTCCAATGAAAAAGAAAATAACTTCTATTTTTATCCACAACTCTCTAGTACACTTATTTTTGCAATTATATAAATTCCTTTTTGGAGGGATTTCCCATCACCAGACACCTATAGCCCACTCCTAGAGCAACATACCTTGTAATGACTGACTGATTCAGTTCAACTTACCTTTGTTATCTACTTACTTACTCATTCTTTCAAATAAATCCTGGGGGGTAGGGGAGGGGGAAGAAAAAAAAAAAAAAAGGAAAAAAAATGGAAATCACATTCCTGTTACATAGTGTATTGCTGGAAGTATATGTTTGTGTTGGATTTATGATAGTACAATTATCTATAGTTTCAATTCAAGAGGGTAAGTAAAGAGCTTTAATGTCATAACACCTAGAAGAAGGCAGAATTTACACTGACAAAAGAATGATCCTTCTTGAACTAAATTCTCCTCATATAAAAATGATTTCAAGTAGATGCCCCCTGTTCTGGATGCATCTTTATTTCATTTAATATTAGGAGGTAGCAGTGAGATCCTTAGTAGATGCTAATTGATGCAGTTTGAATATAATTTTTACTCTCCATTAGCACTGTGAAGTTTAAGCAATTAAAATAATAATGATAAATGCCTGGTCCAGGCTCTCTTAAAGTCAGGGAAAAGTCCCCAGTTCACATCAATTGTTTTAGAAATAACCCCCACCATGAAGACTGGGAGAAGACTAACTGAAGGTGCAACTAAGGTTTAAATGTATTAACTAAGTTCAACTGACTTTAAACACAGGTTTAAATGAGCTTTCTTGTCATGCATACTACACACCAAACCACTTGTTAAAGAACATCTGCCCAGATCTCCAGTTTAACAACACCAAGTCCTGCTCCAATCTGTACAACAGCACTACAGAAAGCCCAGTGTCATGTTCTCTACAAAGCACTCTCAGATGGACTTGCCAAAGCACAGCCTGCTGAGGGCAGCCAACATTGCAGTCTGAACTTCTTAATAACATGCATCTCAAATGAGAAATTAAATGAAAATAACTGTTTTTCTTACTGATTAGAACTGAGAAAACAAATAAAGAGCTCAACTAAGTTACTTGGTCATTTATTTTTTAAATATTATATCTCAAAAGGTTATAAATTTGTGATTGATAAACACTCATAATTAATGAGGATAAGTCTTATGTCTGGCATCGTACAAATAAAGTTTTCCCCAAACTTGGAAACATTATAGTTCCAGTGAAACTAACTTTCTACCTACTCAGACAGATGAAAATATGGAAAAATTTATATTTTATCAAAATAAAAGTGTAGTTTTTATCGTAGAACCTTCTACAGGACTATATTAATGCAGAAAGTAAGTTTCCAGAAGCTTTAGAATTCTGTTGGAAATACTTGGACTAATTTCATCGGGTTATCCAAGACATGTGCCTAAGGCTGCAAATTTCATCTGGTTTATACCATCCTGGGACAGCAGCTAGAGGCAAAGCAGGGATAACTTATGTGCTTGGTGCTATTTGAATTATATTATGCTAGGCAAATGATCTGGGGACTTTTTGGATAGATTATTAAAAAAAAAAAAAATAGAAAGAAAGAAAGAAAATCATCTTTTTCTGAAATACAGCCTTGCAATTTCTTTTCCTAGCAATTCTACTACCCGCTGGAGTATTTTCCTGCAAAAAAAAACCTGTGATATTTCTTTTTATGCAGATTTTATTATTCCACATCTGTTTTCAAGAATATAATCAGCATTTCTAAAGTTATCAGCTTTTAGCTCCAAAAACTGATGTGGACCAAATGCAAAGGCTATGGTATAATTGCACGTGGACTACTCATGGTGAGTTATCATCACAAGTCAGTGAAGGAAAATCTCTGTGTAGCCTCAGCCATTCTTTTAACACATCCAGTGTTGCTAGAGCTAACCTGAAGCTTGGCAACTGCGAGGAATCTGTATGAACATGCACCCTATGCCAAGCATGCGACAAATTAGTTACTACTGTGACTATTTATACAATCTTGTATATGTACTAGTATACATGCTAGCATTTGGTCTATAAATATTGTAATCTACTTCAGATTCAATTACTTGGTGACTCTGCAAATTGCTGCAAAGCTTATCAGGCATTACTTTCTTATTCCTGCTTTAGCATCTGCGTCACAGCTTACAAAATAGCAAGCCAAGCCAGTGAAAGTGGGAGTCACTTAGGGCTGCAAAAGCCCTGCAGGACTACTTGTTATGACTTCCATCTCCATCCCAAAGCCTGGCTTGCTTAGCTTTAAGAGCTCCCTCAAACCTCTGAAATACCACAGGGGCTTTTCTAATTAACCCTTGGTTATATGATTATACATAATAAGCACCTGAAGGCAGCATTTCTCTTAATTCAGACACCTTCAGGGAGACCCAAATTCCATTTCTTTCTTCCTGGAGCTGATGACAGATACTAGATAATGACTCTTCTGATCAAGCTCTTCTGGGACCTGCCAAGAGAGGAGTGCTGCTTTGCAATCCTAGCAGCTGTCTCACAACATCACAGTGCAGCCACAGGGCCAGGGCAGAAAAGAGAAGGACTGGAAACAACTGCTTATAAAAATTACCATGGTAAAAGGTAACATTTCTCACACCTTACCTGCCCCAAGACCTCTGACTTTATCATCAATGCCTTTATGAGTAAGAAACACATAGGAAATAAAAGGTTCTGGAGCTATCCATGCCACAGATTATAATCAGCCAATTGGATGTGATAGGTACTTAGAGCTACTGCACATACCCTCTAAACATACCGTCGGATGGGATTTTGTTTAGTGGTTTTGCCACCCATTATATCCTACAGGAGAAATTTTCTGTCTGAAAGCTCACCTGGCTCAAAAAGAAAAAAAAAAAAAAAAAAAAAAAAAAAGGTGCAGCTTTGTTCACAGCTGAAGACAAGGAAAGACTATTGATATCATCCAGAACAAGATGCCTTCCTCAACCTCAAGGAGCAGCATCAGAAAAGACAAAGCTATCAGCTAGATAAACTAGACAATGTTTCAGAGAGGAACAGCTGTCCTCCTTGGTAGGAAATTCACCCAAGGGTGAAGTTTAAGCTTTACTGTGTGTTAATCATATATGTTTAATGCTGACAGACATTAGCGAGAGCTACTTTGATTGTCAGGATTAGGGAAAGCATTAGAACAATTGAGCTTGCTGCTGGTTTACCACCCTTGTGATCAAAGCCATGAACTCAGAGCTATCGCTGCATGAAGACCAGCCAAAACTCATTCTCTCTCTCCCTGGTGTAGTGCCTAAGAGGGAAAAGAATGTACAGCATATTAACAGCATGAACAGCTGGAAGAGATGAGGTACATTCCTAACAGTAACCCTTTACTCCAATTAAGCACCTTTCACCCAAACCATCTTTACAGAGGAAAGAATTACCCTACGTTCACTGAAAGATAGACTAAGGAATGCACACTTGGTATAACTTGTTCAGATGTCACACAGTGCTATGTTTACACTGAATACCATGGGCATGTGCCAAGCAGATTAAAGTTTTTTCAGTTCATGTGCCACACTGGAAAAAAAAAAGTAAGCTGTGTGAACATGTTAGGGCAGCATCAAGCCTGACTGAAGAGAAAAAGCCTTTCACCATGACTTTGTAGCCTTAGGCATGGTATATCTCAGCTAACATAGTCACTTGTTTTAAAGTTAAAAGTGTACAGACAGATGTGCTCATATCTGCCCCTGCACTGGAAAACAGATTAAAAAAGCAAGATTTTCAAACCTGGCTGCTGAAAATAAGAGCCTGGCTACCAGCCCAAGCCAGACTTTTACAACCAAGTTCTTACTTGCGTTGGTACTATCCAAAGAGAATATGATGGCATAACACACAGTGAACAGAAGTAGTTTTCAAGGTGAACAGACCAGACCACGCTGGAGTCCAAGAATAACTTCAGTGTGAATCCTGTAGCATAAATATGAGAAGTAGCAATGGTCTTAACCTCATCCAAGAACCAACGGAATTACATCTATACTATCGTACTAGAGAGGTTATTTTAATTTAAACAGACAACTGGTGCCAAAATGGGAAAATCCACTCAGAACACCAAGCACAGAGCAATAATTGAGTAATAATGTAATCTAAGAGAAGAGACTTTTGAGAGAAACTCCTAGGTAATAATCAAGTGAGTTAATGTACCGGTAGTGAAGAAGCTTGGCTCTTTGTTAAAAATCCATAATGAGTAATAAAAACCTATTGTTAAAAGATTCCACAAAAACCAAGCGAATACTTCAGGTCATGGGAGTAGGAGTAGCAACTACACCGCCTGGTCTCCACCGGAATACTATTCCCTAAGCATTTGCAGCTACCTGCTCCCATGGAAGACAGAAGTCAGAAGAATCACTCTATCTTGATGACATTCTGATATAATCTAATTGAAGAATTCCAGTTCATTTTTTCCTACATCTCCCATTACATCTTCTATGACTTTTATTGTTGAATCATACAGTATCACTAAAATATCCAATGTAAAACAAAACAAAAACACCGATCAAAGAGCAGCTTTGCATAAGGTTTTCGCTTCAGCGCTACACTTTGATGTGCACTGACCCCAGGGAAGAGTTCAGAGCTGCTTTAACATGATTTACAAACTAGAGTATGGCAGCGGTTAGCCTGATGTGTGAAAAGAGGCCATGCTCGCAAACAGAATAATGTTACTTGAAGTAAGGTGACACATCAGAAAACTAATATGCACAAAACAAACCCATCTTGGTAAATGCAAGAACTTTTAGCTGAACTACAGCTACGTAAGAAGTCTCCCCACCAGAACCATAGTATTTTTCAGCTATACTTAGCTTCCCTTTCTATAAACATGGGAAAAATATATTTGTATCCCAACGAAAGGATGCCCCCCTCTACTCTACCCTTGTGAGGACCCCTCCAGAGTGCCCAGGTCTGGAGCTCCCAGTACAAGACAGAGAGCTGTTGGAGAGGGCCCAGAGGAGGGCCACGAAGATGATCAGGAGGTGAAAAACCTCAGTAACAAAGACAGGCTGAGGTTGCTGGGTTTGTTCAGCCTGAAGAAAAGAAGGCTGTGGGATGACCTAATTGCAGCCTTTCAGTACCTAAAAAGAGCCTATAAATAGGAGGGGAATCAACTCTTTACAAGGGTAGATAGCAGCAATACAAGGGGAAATGGTTTTAAGTTGAAGGAGGGAAGATTTAGGTTGGATGTCAGGGGAAGGTTTTTGTATGAGAGTGGTGAGGTGTTGGAACAGGCTGCTCAGAGAGGTTGGGGATGCCCCATCCCTGTAGATGTTCAAGGTCAGGATGGATGGATCCCTGGGCAGTCTGGTCTAGTATTAAATGTGGAAGTTGGTGGCTCTGCCTGTGGCAGGGGGATTGGAGATTCATGATCCTTGAGGTCCCTTTCAACCTGGGCCATTCTGCATGTGATTCTGTGTGTGTGAAGGAAGGAATTATATTATTTACCTGGAGAATCTTTCATACCCTGAATTGGCTACAAACTGTACATACAAACGCAAATGTTCAGGAGGTAAAAAAAAAAATAGGCACTGTTGCTTCTCTGTATCCTTGCCAAGGAGAGTTTATGATTCAGAGGGCACCAAAGCCTTTGTGTGTGAGCACCATGTGCGTTTCAGGACGCGTGCTATTCTGAAGTGCACACGTCTCAGAACAGTCCTGAGATGCCATAGTCCATCACGTCACCCTGAGTCACCTTGACATTTCTGAGATTATGCATCACTGAGATGATAGCCTCAAGACAATAAACCTTCTTTTTAATACATTATTAATGATAATGTCTGTTACAGACTGACTGTATAGTCCTAACAACTCTCTTCCTCTCTGAAATCTATCCAAAACTATTGCATGTACTTCACGCGGTGATATCCTGCAGGACAGTATTACATTTTTTCAGGATCACAGAAGACTTGAGAGACTCCAGTGTCTCAGAATTATCTTCTGTCTATACTGAATATTGGAGGCTGGGGCGCCAGTTCAACCCCTTGACTTTTGTACCAAAGGACACGAGAACTACAAAGGCTCCAGTAGCTTTATGAAACACCAAATGCAGATCCTCAGATACTAAGCATGAGGTTGTTGTTTCTGATAGCCTCACTATTCATCTAAGTCACCAACGACACCTGTAGTGAAAGCAACAAATCTATTCTACTTATAAACACTTACTCTGCTCTCAGATTGTACATAGACTGAAGAGTAACATAAATAAATGATAAAGCAGACGGCGACAATGTAGGGTCTCTGCAGCATGATGTATGCTAGGCAAAAAATAATTTTTAAAAAAATTGCAAGTGTCTCTCCCAAAGTGCGGGTGGTTTCCAAGAGCAGAGATGGCATCTTTCTGCAAAGCTCCACATTCTTGGTACTAAGAGCAAACTCTGAATTGTCATCCAGTTTTTCCACCTACCTTCTGTTGGCTAAAGGATTTTTTTAAAGAGCTTCATCCACCCAGGGAACATGAGGTCATGTATTTTATCCTAGAGATTTAGAGAGCTGGTTCTATTCTTGCTTAGGGTGGTGCCCACACATCCCGCCTCAATCCTTTTGAAGAATAAAGACAGTAAAAAATATTCCCTCTCTCCATCTGTAATTAAAAAAACAGCATCGCCATATACACTTTCCAGGGCTCTCCTAGCCAGTTTTCTCAGCTTCTCTGTTAGTGAGGAATAAAATTCTCAGAACAACACCAGTCAAATTCCTCCTGCTTGTACGTGCCTTGCTTACTTGTGGGCAGCGATACAAGGCTCTCTGATGTGGAGCCTCCCTTTTGCATGCTTTTTTTTTTTTCCTCCAGCTACCTTAAACAAAGCTCACAAATTTCACAGATACCCCTTTTTCTAAGTGGGTTAGCCCAGCCTACGTGTTACCAGCAGCAGTGCCTGCCTGAAAGTCAGCGTTATCTGAATATTAACAGCATTACACGGATATTCATCTAATGCACTGATAGCATTATCTCCCAAGCTCTCCTCTGTAGAAGCACATGGCTCACACTCTGTTTTGCACATCAAAGAAAGACGCCAATAGCACAGCTTTGAAAAAATGCCTCAAACCAGCCAAAGTACAGAATTCATAAGCAGACAAAGTGTTCTGTTTATCTGGCCGCTGGGTGCGGTCCAGGCGTGCTGTAGAAGCACAGATACGAAGGCAGTGCACGCCTGGCAGGAACACCCCTCTGCTGCACTGACTCAGCGGAAAGCAGTGGGAAAGGAAACGTGCTCTTGGGTTTCCAGACCCCACCAAAGCCCTGCACCCCCTCCCTGCTGCTGTCAGAGGAAAGGGGCTCCACCAGAACACACATATACAAGCAATAATAATAATTAGAAAAGATCAGAGAGGAGAGGGGAAAAGAATGTTACTTTAGAGGAAAACAAAACAAAAAAGAAAACCAACCCAGACTGCACAGCATCAGAGCACTTGACTTTCTTTGACCTCAAGCTGAGCTTGCCTTGCATAACCGTAACTCAAGGAGGGGGGGGGATGGATGAAGTCATACACCCTCCACCCTCCAGCAGGGACAAGAACCCGCTCCTTCCTATGCTTTCAGCAGCTTTAGGACATGGGTTCCAAGGAGGGGAAAACTGAGCTGCCTCAGCACCAGGCTAATTCCTGTAGCACGCTGCTGTCAGAGATCAGAAATATAGGGTCTAAATATTTCTACCTTTCTCAGTGTTACTCCATAAAGTCTCATTTTGGGTTCAGACAGCTTCCCAGTGGCTGCTAGGCAGTCTGCGTTCTCCTATATTTCCTCTGAAGTACAGTATTTGTTTAATATACTATGCGAGTAGACACAGATGCAGAATTCTTCAAGGAAAGAAAAACCCACATCAGGAAATAAGAGAGCAATATAACCTCACATTTCTTCCTGTCCGTATCTATTTTGCTCAGCAGAACACCATTTTCAGGTCCTGCTAATCAGCATTCATCAGTATAACACTATAGCAGGGAGCAGCAAGAGCACTAGAGGTATTTATCTTCCTCTCCTCCAAATCATGCAGCTTTTCAGTGGGTGTTTTCACAAGACAAGAGGGTTGTTCATGAAAATCTTGTCGATCAGCAGCATGACTTTGGAGTGACTGCTGAAGAGAAGAAAGGACAATAGAAACACTGCATCTCTCAGGAGCCTTTCTCCCTATCTGTCTCGTTCTAGATACGTGATCTTTTTGTCTCATACCAAAAGGAAAGGTCTGTTAATAAGAAGATAATAAGAGATTTTTGAAATGCTGTGAGCAGCCATAGAGGCTCAATGACCAGAAAAGCAGCTGCTGTGTTTATACCCCAGGAGCTCAGGCAGAGGAAGGCAGTAGTTGGGGTTTATTTTTTTTTGGTTTTTTTTTTTTTTAAAGGTGAAATGACTTTGGCACAGAACAGTTTTATTGTAACTAATTTTCACACAATTAAAATCTTGCATATTGAAAAAAAAAAATCAAGACAGCTGAAATACAATTTTAGACATCCAGACAGGTTTTATATAAGCAAATTTCAGCATAAATACGTACAGGTGTGGTCACTAGCTGTAACAGAAAAGGCCTTTTTTCTTCTTTCGCCAAAATGTCACAGTGCAGCATTATTCTGAACCTCGGAGTTGTACAGGAATCTTGCAGAGCCAGATTCGAGCTGCACATTGCACATTACTGCAGTAATGTTATGTACTTCAGAAGTCTGCTTCTGCATAATGCTCTGCTTCCTCTCCTTTAAACTGCTCTCTTGTTTTCATCCATTCACCCATCCACAACTTCTTGGCAAATTTTCAGTTCTCCTCCCCCTCTCACCTCATTTATTTTTTTTTATATACAGAATAGGGTGCTTCAAGTTCTCACTTAAAGCTTCCTGTTCATTTTGTTTCAGGTTCACATTTGAGGAGGGCTAATTAAAATAAAAAGACTTACATCACAGTTGTTTTCAGATAAGAGCTGCTTTGTGAAGTCAACAAGATTACAGCTCTATTAACAGTGTGCACCTCAGAATGACAGCATTCTCCTAAAAGAAAGGGAGGACGCAGTATCCTGGTAGCACTTCTTACCACAGTCTGTTTTTAGATTAAACCCAGCTTCATAGCTTATTTACACATTTAAGGGCATACAAAGAATAGTTTCCATAATATCCCAATACAGTAGTCTACAGAGGCATTAAAAAGCACTACAGTCTTTTACCAGAAAGATCCCATAGCGCAATTCTTCCTCCTAGAGAGATCTCAACAGAGCTAAGAAGATGCGTACACTATTTCTAAGATGATATCCCTGTTATAAACAAGCACATAAGCTATACCTTGCCTTGATACACATGTATTCATTGGTATGCATAGTTCAATATGTATTTGGGAATATACATCCCGATCAACTAGAGCACATTGAGGGAGAGAGCTGTCAAGCAACTTATATGTTACCAGCATAGACATAGTTGAGGAATATCATCAGTTTAACATGGCTGTCAGCAGAGCTGACATGGCTTGTACTATGATATGTGGCCATATCAGCCACCTCGAAGCCAAACAAGGACTCTGAACTTCACTCCCAAGTGGGGCTACACCCAGGTGCTTGCACCAAATTACTGTTTGCTGATGGAGGAGGGCAAAGTACACTGGGGAAGTTAAATCTTCTACAGAGAAGCTTCTGAATTCACCAAGCTTTTCCACTGAGATTAAAAATCCCACAGGGTACTTAAACTAAATAAAAGTCATTTGGCCAAGGGGAAAAAACAACAACAACAAAAAGGCACAAAACCATTGTTAACGTCAGATGGATCAACATACAGTAAATCTTAATTTTCAGTGGTTTAAGGCAGGGTCACTGTTTGTACACATGCATATATATATATTCCTATCTACTTTCCATTGGTCAGAAGTTGATAGATAAGGGCATGTTTTGGCTTTAACTAGCTCAGGTGCCACTACCAAAAAAAAAAATAAATGAAAGCAAGGTTTTTGGCACACGAAGTTGAAGTCTGCTCTATATTAGCACAAAATAGGCATGGTTTGGGAAATAAATTTTCTGTTAGAAGAATGCTTAAGCAGGCATTACTGCTTGCTCCTGCCGAGGCTACAGGTTTGAGCCTTGAAGTATTCCTAATTGTTACACATGCTTTGCTCTATGTCATTTCTAGTAGGACACTGGAAGAAGCACAGAGGATGCTAGATGTAGCATAGCTTTGTTTGGAGCTACCATAAATTGAAGTAACAGAAAAAAATACAACTGGGTACAAGCCAACATTTAACAAAGGTGTTGTTTCAGCAGTGCTTAAGTACAAAGCTGGACTAACAGGACTTCCTAATGACAAGCAAAGCTATGCAGCACAAAAAGGCTGCCTACAGCACTCTAACCAACATGATATGGGTAAACTTAACACGATCTCATCCATTCCAAGTTGGATTAATGTTACTTTGAAAGCAGGATGTGACAAGATCAAAAATGACAACTGCATAAGTACAGAGCAATTTACTTCCCAAAACAACCACATACATATTGCACAGACCTGCGTGAAAAAGAACTCCTGGAGCTAGACCTCAGAGGGAAGTCAAGGAAAAATAGTCTATTAAGAACAAATCCAACTCCAAGCATATATTTTAGGTTAGTAGCAGCAACTAAATCGTGTGTGACCTGCTAGTTGCTGCAGGTCATTTATAGCTTACTACTTCTCAGAATTAATGCGAAATGGGAAGACTCTCCCACAGACCTAGTAGCCATCTGGTGCTACTGCTGTACTTCATGAAAAATTCATTGCCGCTTCATCACAGTGGCTTATTTCAGAGATTGTAGTGATTTGTTTCATAAGCAGAATATTCTCCTCACTTTTGGTGTTTGCAAATTTGTTTCAGCCTCACATTTGAATGGATCATGATCTTTCTGGCTTCATCCTGTATATCCTTGAAGGCGGCAGCAGCAGCTAAAGAGTCATAGCTGCAGTAAAAGCTTTAGAAAATGGAAAAAGTATTCTGTTCTTCCCATCCCCAATAAATAAATAAGTAATAAAAGCATAAAATAAATTAAAAAATAAAAATCAGTTCCAGTGAAATGTGTCCATACTTTAAGCACTGCATTACAGCTCCAGACACCAGTCCAGCTGTTCAGTTCAAAACAGAGCTAACTGTGAAGTAACATGCATCCTTGTTTGATACTCATTCTAGCTCTGAGTAATTTTACTTTTGTATTGTGTTCTCTCAGGAAACTGTGCACCAAGGAACTTTTCAGGAAGTTCTGCAGAGACTGAAATAGAATGGTTAAGGAGTACATGGGCTAAATCCCACCTCGCAAGGGCTGCGGAAAGCATTGGTAGTGCAGCAAATGAGTGAATTCCCAGCTAGTCATCAGAAGCCTGGTGCTGTCCTGTACCATAGTGATACAACTGCACCTGCTATGGATTTTGTGAGTTTTTGGAGTGCTCATTAAGATCTATATATATGCTTCCCCCTACTCCCCTTCAGGCTAGTATGAAGAAGTCTAAAAGAATTTAGGAAACATAGCCAAGCAGCTCCTTTAATTCAAGTGAGACTTTTTGTGAGAGTTGGCAATACTTGAAAAGTGGGAATAAAATATGTCCCCAACAATTCAATACACAACAGAAAGAAGTTACTAAAATTGAGAAGGAAATGAGTGAATATTCATAACTTCTCAACAAAACTAAGATAATATTTTTAGGTCCTTTTAAAAATATATATATATATGAACAGATATACATATATCTGTGATTACATTATCAACCTGCACAAGACTTTCATCTTCAGCTCCACCTGTTACATTGGTCATGAATATTCATATATGAGAGAGTAGGGCACCATTTTTGCCTTAAGAAAATCTTTACTTAAATTCTCAAGGCAGTTTATCCTGGGACTTAAAAAGATTATATGACAAATCTGAATGTGCTACTTGATGAGATCTTCTGGAAACATACAAACAGCGAAAGGGAAATGGGAACTGTGCCTGAATACATAGGGATGGCTCTAGGGAAGGTGAAGTTTCCCTGAGCTAAAAAAGTCAGCATGAGCTCCCCGAGGCAACAAATTTCTGCTGGTATGAAGACAGCAATGACAATTTTTAAGAAAACATGAATTTATGCTGAATGGACAAGGGGAATGTGTGGCAACAGAAGCAAAAGAGACCTTTATTGACAAAGTTTGTTCTCCAGTCTTTGAGACTCCTGTCTAAAAGTAGAGTCTGAAAGCAAACAACACCTGTCTGGTCACACGGACTTGTGTGACAAATGAGTGCAAAATCTGCAATCCAATGCCATTGAGAAGCCACTCTAAGAAATCTTTAAAAGTTCAAGGTGATTGCAGGAGGTGTGTAATAGCCAAAGAAAGTGGGGAAAAAAAGAGTCATAGTACTCCTCAAGAAGGATGCTCTTGGTTAACCACTGACCTAATCACAGTCTCTGGAAAGACCAAGGAGCATGACTTCAAAACAGTTTTCAAGTATTCCAAGTTCAAGGACGTCCTGAGAAACAGGCAGCAGAGTTATCAGAAAAAAAAACCGTACTTGACTGATCATGTCTCTTACACTGAAGAAAATAGTAATTCTGAGCAAAAGAAGAGCAATGGAATTAATATGCCTTGACTTTAACAAAGCTTTCAGTGGTCTCCCAGAGTACCCAGATTAGCCAGTCGTAGGGGTATGGACAGGGTGGGTGGCATATGAAGGAAGTAGCTGAATCATTAGGCTCAAAAAGGTCAGTAAGCCAAAATCGTTGGCAGCTAGCAGCAATCCTCAGGGTTGACCCTGGGGCCTAGCTTACAATGACAGGCCAAAAAATGTGCTGTTAGTTTTAACCTGAAGATTAGGCTGAGTGGGGGATGGAATTGTTGCCCCCTATTTTAATGGCAGGTTATAAAGAAAAAGCGTATCAGAGGTACAGAAAGGGAGGATGAGAGTTGACAGGCACAAGGTTCAGCGACAGAAATTCAGATCAAATTAGGAAGGAGAAGGGCAAAATAAACACAGCCAAACACTATACTAAGCTAGCTGTGGAGGTGGTAGAAATTAAGCCTTTGTAAATACCAAGTTTGACTCTGAGCAAGGCTCTGAACAACCAGGCAACCTGAAAAAATGTGATTTTATGATCTTGAGTGTCAAGATCCAGGCTGTTCTTATTCAGAAGGCAAGATGATATTCAAATACAACCACATATGAGCCATCTTTTATCTAAAAGGAGGAGAGAAGTAACATGCAGTAAGATTGCACTCACTTTCCCCTACTTTCCATTTATTTTTTAAAACAAAATTCCAATCTCTTGAAGATTCCGAGCAGAACCTGCAGATACATCATAAATTGCCAAGTGTACTTCTTAAACTATGCATAGTGCAGAACAGCTTGAACTTTCAGCTTTTCTGCCTTACAGATTCACATGAACTTTCTGAAGATGAACTCAGAACCATTTAAGTGCAAGACAGTCAGTCAAACAAATCCTCAACTATGAAGTTTGGAGGGAAGAGGTGTTCTGCTTTCAATCAGTCCCGTTCTGCTAAGACAGAAAGAGACTGTAGAGTTCTGTTCACCTATAACCTTCCCACTGCAGCACTACTAACAGTTGCTATGGTATAAGGCAGGTGCTTTTGTTTGTCATTGCTTCAAGACACTGATATATATTTCCCAGGGGACAGAGCAGAACCATTGCAACTGCACAAATTTTCAGTGCCTTCAAACAACTCTCTCCAAAGTTACCCGTACACTAAAGTTGCTGACAGCGAGAATTGTCCTCTTTTTTTTTTTTTTCCTTCAGTACTTCCTCTGAAATTTATTCACCCATTCTAATCATCAAGGGACAAAGAATAAAGAAACTGCAGCATGGTTTTCTAGGACACTTAAAGCTTGTGGCATGAAATAAATAAAAATTCAGTGAAAAAAAAAACAAAACAAAACGAAAAAAAAAACAACAAAAAAAAAAAACCACAACACAGTACGCCCATGGGAGTTTTTCTGATTTAGATGACATCAATAAGAAATTTCAGCAGTCAGAAGCAATCCTTCATCTTCTTTTATTACCAATAAGCTATGGTTGCTTCACTGTTCTGAAGGAAGCTGGCCTTGCACAGGGCTACATAACGCAGCAGCATCTGATCCCACTCTTAGTTTTCTTCTACTTTCATTCATCCCGTATTGGTCTTTTCTACCCATCTCATTTACATTACAAGGCTGAGTACGGACATTTGGTCTATGTTTGCACAGCCCTTTGTGTGAACACCTACTGTGCATAAAAACCAGCATATCAGTGTGCAAATTAGACCAATTAGGCAGCAGATTTCACATCCACACCACACTGTTTCTACTTCAAATTCTAACATCGTCTTCTTTCTTATATGTAAGAGTAATTCAGCTACTGCCCCAATTCTGACTATCAATCCACAGCAGTGTAACACAAAGCTGCAAGATGATAATATCTCACGTTCTAAAAATAGAATTCTTCTCTCTTTAAAAAAATAATAATAATAAAAGGAAAGATAACTAACTTAGGAAAATAAAGCAATTTAGTCAGCAGACAACAGGGCTAAGATTTCAGTCAAAAATCCTTTCCAAGGAAAGCTAGCTGTTGCCTTCATTAACCTGAGTTCTTTGGCTTAACTATCTGCATTTTTGTCAACTACGGCTGCTTATTGGTATTCCCAGTACTAAACAAGCTTGGTTAATAGCCTCGAGAACCTTATGTGATAAGCAGCATTTACTTAACAAGGTGATAGCCAGCAGGCTTCAGTGAGATTACTTAGTTCTTCTCGTGCTGTAGCAAGCCTCAGATACTTTGCACAGATGCAAAGGAAGATGATAGGATCTGGTCCTCCTTAGCAGATAGATTCTCTCACATCAGTTAAGAAGGAACAAGAAACTGAGTTGGCACCCACTGAAGTCAGTGGAAAGTCTCCTATTTTTTGTACTCATTTCCCTGCTTTCCTTTTAAACTTGAAGCTTGGTCCAGGCATATGCAAAGAATTAAGAGATCAGTTTTATTTTGGGCTGAACATATTGAATGAGACACAGAATTTAAGTTTTGGCTTCTTCAGTATATTTCATTTTGTTTTCCTTAGCAGAAGCAAGAATGCAAATAGTTTAATAGTTTTTTTTTTTTTTTAATTATTATTGTTCGGCTGCATATGAAGGTATTTCAGACACTTAACTGGCTTTTAAAAACCATTCTTCAAAAGCCTCCACGCATGCAAAATTTGTTCATAATAACATCAAGTTAGCTGCAAGAACATATCTTCCAATGCAATAAATTTAAGCACTTACTTTTAAATGGTCTTAGCTAAATTGAAACTATTCATGAATATATAAATATAATTTTCAAGATTAATAACTTCTTTGTAGAACTTTGTTAGCATAATACATAATTGTTCCTCATCACAGTTAAGGAAAAAAAAAAAAAAAACATATAATCAGGCAAGTGCCGGAGCAAAGTACTCGGATTGCATCCAAAAAGAAGCGGTCACATTAGCTAAGGTGGCATCAGGCAGCATGACTGATAATTTCAGTAACTCACTTTGGTACTCATTAAGCAAGAAATGCTGATGCATGTAATCTTACTGTCAGGTTTAGCCAGCTAAACAGCTGTAGGATCATTTCCTTAACTTAAAACTGACTGTGCAAACAGTGCTGGACAGTATTAGTAGTCATTTGCATGAAACAGAGCAGGTAGGAGTCCAAGGCATCAGTCCAGAGTCTACTGGAGATGTACAAAAAAGGGCAGCCTCAAAATTCAAGCAAAGAGAAAATATGCATATACTGTTCATCTAAAGGAAACATTAACCCAAATTAACTAATTTAAATGTACTGAGGAACAGTGTTAAGTCCACAGCTTTTCTAGAGACCAGCTGCATCACCTTTCTCCAATGCAAACTTGGATCTGTCCCCATGTGCCTTCCTGCAGTAACTGATCTTCCATTTGGGCCATCATACCTGCCTGAGCCCATCCTTTGGTGTTGCAGAAACAGCCTTGCCTTTACTACGCCCTGGCATGCATGTAGAGGAGGTGGCCAGGTGTGCCAGGTCTTTTATCCAGGTGTGCCTCAGCCATTCAAAGAACATTCCAGTGAGTAATAAAAGATCTGGTCAGTAAATAAGACTTGGATACAAGGCTGAAGTCCATTGTATCCATCCCAGGAAGCAAGTAGACACAGTGGAGCAGTAACACCAAGGCACTGACAACTGACAGTACTACATCTCTACAGGCATCACAACACATGACAAGTTGAGGATGTTGGAAAAGAAAGAGCCAGCTTCTTAGGCAGTGACAAGAGGACTCATCAGTACGCACAAGAGGCCATTCTTACAGATGCACCATTGGTTCTACACACCTACACAAACGTTAGAAGGAAAGAGATTTGTAGATCAGATTTGTTTCAAGGAGAAGTGACAATCTTTCCTTTGAAATTAATTTTTTAAAAATTGTTTACCACTATTAGTTTATATGATCTGATTCAGAACAGGCATGATGAGAAAGACCAACTAAAAATCACAGACACACTCAGGATAGACTAGTTAAACTGGAAGGCTCTTCCTTATCTGCAGCTTCAAGTTATGAACTGAAGCATTTGTTGTGGTATAGTGCTCTAACTTCACTCACCAGCATAATTACACTAGCAGAAACCCCTGCACTGTTGTGATCAAGTCTACAACACTGGTACATGTAACAACAACGCTAAGACGCCATTTTGCACCAGTGTTTAGTCAGATAGAATTTCAAAGACAGAAACACCAAGCCTTGCACGTGAGAAACAATAGAAACAGAAAGAACTACATTCTTGTTGGATCTGGCTGTTTAATATTCCTTATCACTGAATGGTTGCTATAGAAGAGACTACAAGAAGGACAGGGATATAACATACTAAGAGATTGAATGCAATGGAGTAACGGCTGGGTACAGAAAGCAGGTAAGTCTCCCACGAGAAGGAATATGGGAAATATCCCCAAAGGCAATACTGATTCTTTATATTTGATCTTATGCCCACGTCATAATTTACACATTGTTTTTCTGGCAAGATGACAAGCAGAACAAGCAGAGTGGCTTGGCATGGTACAAGAGGCAGATATCCTCACAACTACGGTCAGAAAGCTTAGCTGAACCACCTTGTTTACTTAATGAAGTGACGTAAACTACACAGCCATGGCCTTTGTTCCTTCCTTCAGCTATCCTTGCTTTTCCTCAAGGCCCTCCCACTAATTTCAAGGCTAGAAAAGCAGTATGTGAACCCTAAAGCACGTACTGCGTCTTTTTAGTGTGGGCTGGGTAAACACTAGAAGAGCATATAATCCTGATAAACCTGAATATAATTGTCGGCAACAGGAATGTTTCTAGAAATTCCATTTGCAGCAGTTAATAAGCATTTCACTACTGTTAATAGATTTTGCTTTCAGAAGTTTAGTGCTCTGGAGAAAGTGGTCCTGCTTTACAAAGTGCATGTGAACATCTCTTTATACCAAGTAGTTACTAAAGAATTAACAGATACTTGTAATTTCTGTTCTTTGTGGTGATGTACACAGAGATGACAAAGTCTTCTGCTGATTTGCTTAAGACATGTTGCAAGTGTGATCAGCAAGATCATGGCATCTATTAATCAATTCCATTGAAAATAAAGTCTTGATTTACAAAGGGTGACAGAAAAACAATTACCTAATATGATAGCAGACAAAGCAGAACATAGCTCAACTGAACTGTAAGATATTTGTCTGTATATCATAAGACAGGCAATTAAGATAATAAAGAGAATTACAAAAGCTTTTATCATTATATTTTAAGTCACAGCAGGGTTGTTTTCAGTCATGTCAGGATCTTTCTTGGATAGTGAAATAAAGTGAAAGAAGTCATGATACAACCGGTCAGATTTAAAATCAGGTCTCATGCTTCAACTAAGACTGTTCTTGCTTTAGATAATGCAACAAAATGTCACAGTTTATCTATTTTTGTCTAGGTAAATATACAACAAGCCAGACAGGACAAAAGGCTATGAGGGGGTAGGAAGTACAAGTTGCAATTGTTTTCATTTTGAATGAAAACATGATTTTGTTTTCCATGTCTAAATCAAGGTTTTCAGAGTGAGCTGAGCAAATGAAACGATAAGTAGCTCCCAGCACCATGGGATGCAAGGGTACATGCCCCAAGTCAGGGGTCTTGAGGGGATAAGAAAGGATGGTGTGTACCACAGGCAGTCCCCTTGGCTAGGAGAACCACCAGGGAAGTCAGGGAACTTGCAGCACCCCACAAGGACAGCGCAAACTGCCAGTGCTGTGGTAACAGCGTTAATTTATAAAGGAGTGAAAGAGGCTGAAGCTTCCTTAAATACACACACCCACATCCCTTTTGAACCCTAATAAATCCACACACAGGAAGTGAGACAATAGTTTACCATGAAAAAGGGAGCTCCTCTGCCTAAGTTCCAGTTTATGTAGTCACCAGAGCAGTAAAGGCCAGACTGATGACTCATAGTTCCCATGGGTTAGAGGTGACCCAGCAGACAGCTCTCTTGGCTAGAGCATCTCCTCCTGCTGTAGGGAAGGCACTTGAACTCAAGACACCTTGCAGAAAATGGTGCCCTTATGGCCAGGAGTTTATACACAGCCCAGCAAGCACCTCCTGCTGCCCCTCCTCCAGCCAGAAAGATGGAGAAAACAGCAAGGCTGCTAGGAAAAACCAATTGCACCCTGCTCCTTAATGTTATTAGGTAACCTAATTACCAAACTAAGAGTAACACAGACTGACAGCCATTATCAAGACTTTAAAGAATTTATTTTTATCTCATTAGAAGCTACAGCTCACCTCCTCCTGAAAGGAGAATAAACATAATTTGAACCAAGCAACTAATGGCTCATTTAAATATTTGATTCAAAAACATGATAAAGCTGGAAGGAAGAGTGATTTATGCCTTATTGTCATCATGAGCTCTCATACCCATCTAAGATTCTCCAGGTGAAGATTGTGTTAACCAAAGAGTTGTCAGTGGACAATGACATTCAAGGAGCAATTAATTCCTGTTCTCAGCCAGTACAAGGTCTCCAGGTTTTATTTGCCAACCTTCAGAGAGCAAATAAAACAGAGAGATTAACTTTTCTCATCCTTTTGTGCTTACGAGATGAGGGGGGTGAGGGAGAGAGAAGGAACACATAACTTGCCATATTTTCCAACTCAAAGAGTCATCACTTCTAATTGATTTCACGCTTCCTGGTACCCCCAGAAATTGTCATATGTAAAAAGGTTTTTCCACACTCCACTGTCCCTCTTTTTACTGTCCAGATAATTGTTCTAAAACTTACTGTGAGTTTTAACATTATAGCACACAAAACTCTCCATTAGTTCTGCGGAAACAAGATTGTGGATAGACTGATGGATCAGATTGAATCACCATGTGAAGAATTATAGCAGCTACACGCTTAGAAAACCAAGAATTTCCAAAAAACATAAACACCTTGCTTTGAGGTTGAAATAATATGCTATCAGTACACTGATGTAATAGTAGCAAGTATATGTTACAAGACATTGAAACTAACTATGGGAAACTTCTATAGATTAAGGCAGATATTCCTGAGAGGTGAACTTCAGCTCCTGCTTCTCCTTCAAGTAATTTCAGCTCTATATTTCAGAACTGATGACACCTGTCTAGGAATCCTTACGGAGTTTCTAATTTTTCTTTGTCAGTATTTCAAAATAAATCAAAACTATCTTCTATTGAGTTGTATGCTTTGTGCATTTGATTTATTTTTTGGCAAGTTCATAGCTCCAGCTTCAAATATTAGAGTTCTTTCAGTAGTAGTATTAGTTTAAGATACTGCCACCATTCAGCACCACTTGAATCTGTGCATGGCATCCTGCAGTTGAGCTGGCATACAAAGAGACAGTTGCAGTCTGAACTGACATACTGTGGGAGCAAGGGGGAGGAGAGGATAATCTGGAAATTTTACTGAAACCAGATAAATTCAGTGAAAGGTTTTTAATACATCTGTACAAGCAATTGTACCAACACAACTATAGGATGCAAGGTGACTTTTTTTTTTTAACCAAATACTTCATGCTATGAAGCTACAGCAAAAAAAAAAGTTAAACATTATCATCTAAACATAAGAATATACTTTCTATATACCTTCTACCTCATCTTACGAATCTAAGTCCAAGATTGCACTTTCAAAGAAATTCCATTAATACTTAATACTGTAGAACAGCTTTGATACATTATAATCCAAAGACCCAAATAAGTAGTAAGAAACAACTTATTCTTAGGGATTAAAAAAAAAAAAAAGGAATTCTAATACATTCTCAAATAAAACTGTAAAATTTGGCTACAGGATTGCCTTATATGTTCTCCTGGGATAAAGTGTATCCCATTGATCTCCTTTCACTCCATCATAGTGAAAGAATTAAGGTGGAAAGAACAGTTTTTAAACAACTGTAAGCCAAAAGAAAGCCTAATAGACAATGAAGGATCTTACTGTAACAAGAACAGGTCTTGTTTAAGTTCACGTAATTGACTTTAGCCCAGTGATCCAGCCTGCACAGACCCGTCTGTGGGGTCTTCCCACCCTTAGGAAGATCAGTATTTCCCCCTAACATGATGTCATGTTAAACTTACTGAGGGTGCACACAATCCCCTCATCCAGGTCATCAGTAAAGGTATTAAACAGAGCTGGCCCCAATATCAACAGCTGAGGAACATCACTCATGACTGTTCACCAGCTGGATTTAACTCCATTAACTCAACTTTTCCACACCCAGTCCATCAGGAGATGGATTGTATCACAGAACTGACACTCAGCACTAGGGTGCACACAAAAAGCAAAGTATCAACACCTGTGACTCATCACATTCACCTCCAAAACCACCAATCCTTGAAGGACAGAAACCTCACTCTGCTTTTTTTCTTCCCTTAACGCGAAGGCCCATGTCAAAATCACTAGAATCTCTTTCATCAGGAGAGGTTTTATCAGAAGAGTAAAACATTTTCAAGTCCTCAAAGGTCAGAGACAGCCCCTGGCTGCTCAGACAGAAGAGTGATGAGGATAGCATTTCTCCTCAGGCACCCAAACAGCAGTTCTAACACAGTCCTGGCCTCCAGGGGGATTATCTCAAAGCAGTGCTGCTGATCAATCACAGAAATGCAACAAATGACTGCAAACCCACCACCTGCTGTAGGAACTTTGCTACTGGAAACCACCAAGTGGTGCAGTCCAATGGAAGACATACCTCAGTAATTCACCTTGCACAAGAAACAAGTAATCCACTTGCACCCTGCTATGTGGTACCACTAGTTGCAAACAAAACCCGGAGTCACTCGTTTACTGAAGTTAGTTTATTAGAGAGCAGAGCACAGCCTAGCAGACAGATTAAAATTTTCTGTAACTAAATGTAGCCCAGCACCTACCAACTGACATTTACCACCTTTTTCAGTAGCATTTTTTAAAATAATTTTTTAAAACATTGTAGTATTTTCCAGTAAGCCACTTTTTTTTTTTTATTCTTTTGTTCGCATATCCCCACTCTTCAGCTTGTAACAGTCACAGCAAGCTCAAGTATCAAAGGCTCAGTGAACAAGACCACTTTGCATACTAAAAACAAGATGAGTGTTCACGAGATTTCCATCACAGAAACGAGAAATTCCAAGTATTTCTCCCCAAGATAGTGGTGTTTTAGTCCTCTGTAGGAACAAGCTCCTATAGCATTCTCGTCTTCCTTCAGAGGACTGAAAACTCATTGAATCGTAACAAAATCAACATTGCTAAGCAGTTGTGCCATGTCATATATTATTAATTCGCTGCGAAACAATAGATAAACACCTTCTACAGATACCCATAGCAGAAGAGAGAAAGCAAGCAACCAGGCAATACACAGCTTTTCAGCAAATGTTTCAGTGCCAGCCTGGATGTCTTTGCAATCAAGGATTAATTCACACAAGACAGAGAGTCAACAGTGTTTAGGGAAGCAGATAACATCTCCTTTAGGGTACATATACAGTTATTTTCTCACCACAGATAACTGATAGGAAATCATAGCAGCTGGTCTCATATTACAGAGAGAAAAACTTCAGAAGTTACACCTTTGCTTTCAAAGGAGGATATGGTGATTTCAGGAATGCAGATCTCTCAGTTGTTCAGCATACCAACTTCCTTCTTAATATGAGGCTAAGTGAAGTCTAGCACTTTTCCCAGACTACAAACATACACAATATGCCCAATTTACTCATTCACAAAAATTCCAAAGCTTTTAGAGCCATATCCCAGATCTCTGCTTTCTAGGCCTCTTCCTTCCTCATCTACTCCTCCCACCATTTTAGCTTCATTTCCTAAGGAAATCACTAATATGCAATTTCAGGGCATTGCCTACAATGGCTTTTAATTTCTTCAGCCAACAAAGAGTTTGACCGTGTTAGATGCTTAAGGAGACTTTAAATCCTTACCATTTTCACAACATAAGCACAAGCAAAACCCCTTCTCATGTTGCATTCTCATAAAGTAGAAATACCTCAGAGAAAACGTGTCACTTAATCATACCTTGTTAGACAGAAGGAAAACTGAAGGCCATCAGCCAGTTCACAATCTCTGCTCACATTATTCCTTGTTCACATCTTGCTTCTCTATTCAGGCCACCTCCACAATACCACCACACAGGGAACTTCCTTTTGGCAAGCCTCTTCCACCCTCTTAACAACTAGAATGTGATTGCTCATAGACTTTTGGTGGTCACATGACTGATTGCAACCCCCAGCACCTACAGAAACTGACACAGATGTTGCTAGACCAAATTATAGCATCAGGTGGTAGGTCAGGATCTACTTGCATTTAAAAAAAAAAAAAAAAAGAAAAAGAAAAAAAAAAAAAAGAAACAAAAGAAAAACCCACTTTACTATCTAAAAGCTATTATAGTTAGCAGGTTTGTTGCACAATTCTACAGCCTTATCTCACTCCCACTGAATGCAATGAAAAGTTACCTTTGCATATACAAGAAGCTTGATTGGAGCCATAAAACGTCCTAAGAGAAAGTAATTTGGTTTACTGATTTCTCTAGTGAGAATATCTGGACTTTGAAATGTGGTATGCACATTGTGTGCAATAACAGCTCTCACTTTTGTTTTTCTCAATGTATAGATATTACTTAACATATCAGTCCTTACGTTTTCTTCTTATGAAAAGAGGACTATGATTTCATAGCATGCAGAAGGGCTATGGTTAATTTGTTAAGGACTGCAGTAGGCTCTCAGCTGCTGCAGATTGACACAGATTTCAAATGGCAGACACCTGCGTTTTGCATCAAGGTAGCTCCCACAGATTAGGGGCTATTGTTTAGGATATAAGTATAAACAGTTGGTGTAAAAGACAGGTGTCTATGTTTGAGTTAATCAGCTTATGCCTCTGTATGGCAGATAGACTCACTCATACGGTGGCTTTTCTGACCTACCTTAGATCCTGTGCCTGAATTAGGATAAAGTATGCCCTAAACAAACACCTGTCTTTCTATAGACAAGAAAAATATCTAGAGGTGCACAGATCAGACATGAATACCTAATTTTTAGAGACGGAATGCTGGATAAAACGAATCCTGATTGTTGTGCCTCTGTTACACTGAAAAAAGCACGGTGCTGCTAATAGAAAAGCACTAGGCATAAGGAAAGCTTTCCTTTGGGAAGTAAATGAAAAGCCCTGTGGAGTGGAAAGGTACGCTAAGCTCAACCCAAAGCTCTCAAAGTGAGTATGCATTTTCTGACACACAATAGATTGCTATAGCTACTCATGCTTTCAGTTGGAAGGTCATTTGAAAGGGAAGAAAGAAAAAAATATATTGTTTCTGTTCTGTTCAGAATGGGCTGGGTGAAGTAAGAGTGGAGAGCACATCCAGAGTTGAGTGCACTGGTTCTCCTGATGTGCAAGATCTGCTTTATGCAGGGATGTATGCTCGGCTCCACTGAGTGCAAAAGGAGGATAAAGCATTGTGGCTTCAAACTGGCAGATTCTGCATGTTCTGTGCAGAGGATAAATGAATGCACAAGGAAAAAGACTTATTTTTGATTTAAGTCAGAGCAGAGCAACCATTAATACAGGATCTTTGTGTTACTGCTACCTTTCTGAAAACAGAAACAAAAGAGAACAAAAACAAACAAACAAACAAAAAACCACACAAGCATTTATATGCAAAAAGATATTGTGCACAGACAAGTCATACCCTTAGTGACTCCCAGGATAATCTCAGAGTTATAGAGAAGGGGTGAGCAAAAATTGAAAGACTCGCATCAGAGCCTTCTCCAAAGATTTCTATTTATTTGTTCATTTAAAACAAACAAAAAAAATATCCTGCAGCTTGGAAATTTTACAAACACAGGCTTTTCAACAGGACAGAAGAAACCCTGCATTTGATTTACATTATATATCATCACTGCCTAGAAAATGTACTTGCATAATCACAGGATTTGAAATTACATATGAAAGCAGCTAAGGATAATCATATCCATGCTTCTATTCTTTGTGTATGTCCTCTCCCACAACTGCTACTTCCTATATATTGCTGTGCTGACACTGATAGAGAACTCGACTTGCTGCGGGTGAGATCTACAAGCTCATGAAAGCTGATATGCAAATGTTAATGACTGCAGTTTTTAACTTAAGAAGAATTTACAAAGGCTTCCACTTGGAACAGTAAGTTTATGCCATTTCATTTCAATAAACAAAATTAACACTGAAAGGGAAAAAGGCAGTGAAATACAATGAGCCTATTTTTCATTTATTTACATTCACTTCTAATACGTATTTTTATTTAATGTGGTAAAAGGCCAAATTAATATTCAGTGCCAAGTTTCAGACAAGTGTGAAATTTCAAGACTAATTGGATTATTAAGCTCTTGAAACAAGGATTTATGATTGTAGAAGAAATGCTGACACAACCTGAACTCCGAGCAGTGGTAACGCTGCCACAACAGCAAGTTGTGTGAACAGCCCAGATTGCCTTGTCCTAGTAAACTGAAGGGTTTAAAACAGAGCAGAAAGTTCCAAACCATTGTATTTCTAGTGCTGTCATGTTTGCAGTCAGGTTTGGGTTCAAGTGATGTGAAAACATGGATCTGTTTATATATTCCGGAGTTACACCCACAGAACAGAATCCTAGAGAAATTTTTGCAAATGGGGCCTGCAAGGATACAAGAAGTGCGTGTAGGTGTGTGTGTGCCTACAGAGATTATGTATGTAATCAACACATTAAGCTCCACAATGCTGAAAATAATAAATTGTTGTGAATGTGTAAGGTGGGAAGTGCATTTTACATGGATTATCTGCCCTAGTTCCTGTTCTTATTTTTGGAAAGCAATCAGCTCTTCGTGAGAACTCAGCACCGTGCTGAGCCACCCTGGGGCTTTTCATGGCCCAGCCCTTCACTTTGCATTATCATCTGCTAGCAGCCACATCCTGTGCAGACTGATTCATTACAGCCAAGAGAAGCAGACAGAGCAGGAGACCCACTGAATCCCAAAGTCTGAAGCCACCGTGAGATACTTTCCTCACCGTACCATGCAAAATTGGGCTACCTTTCCCAAGGAATTACCAGACGTTTTTGTCACTGACTACTCCAAATGAAAGGTGATACATTATTTAAACTCAAGATCTCTGTTAGAAAACTTTCACATGCTTGCTCTGGAAGGCCAAATAGTCACTGCAATTGAATTCAAACGTAAAACCAAATATTTTTTACTACTTTTGCTTAACAGCTATAGTCAAATGCAAACAACAATCAGGTAGAGACAATAGACTTTATGAATATTTATTTACTGATGAATATAAAATCAATTATTATTTGCAGATATGGAAATATTTTTTGTTTTCTCTGAAGCTGCAGCTCATGGAGTCAGACAATACAGTATATTGAACTTTCATTTTTAAACTCTCAAATGTATTATCATTGAAACAATATGATTTCCTAACATCCTGCTTCTGAACACACATCACAAGAAATTCAGAATTGAAATTACTGCTGCACTCTTTCTTTTCTGTTTCACCATGGCTCTTTAGCAGGAATAAAATGCCCTGAGCTCTCAGTGGGTAGGGGCACCAAACTGCAGCTCTGGCCTCCAGCATTCACTCCAGGGCTTTACAGGTAAATTACAGGTTGAAGTATTTGTTTTCAAGCTGCAGCATGCAGCTGAGTCTTCGTACAGGCTCTTTTCCAACATCTCCTGTCGTGATTACAGCAAGAGCAGGACATAAGGAAATGCTGTATATAAATGAGTTACACGAGACAGTGGCAGAAATGCAGCTGCTGCACCATACTTCTGTCCCTGCCAGTCCTATTGCAGCACCATGTGAGGGAAGCGTATTGATGCGGCAATAGGAGATCTGTCAGAAGGCATCAGTGTGCCACAGTCTGAGAGACTCCTTTATCTCCAGCCTAACATGAGTGATTACAGCTGAATTACAGAGGCTTTAAATGTACAAGTCAATTTTCTGAGCTAATTAAAATGAGGGAGGCCAGTAGTCCCAAGGTTAGCATAATTCAGTTCCTACGCAAAATAAATTTTGATTTAAAAAAAAAAAAAAAAAAAAAAAAAAGAATATAAATCACCAATTCAAATAGAAATTCATTAGGTGTAATTCAATGGGAATAGTAATAGTCCATAGATTGTCATTTAACTTATGCCAATTATGATATAACAAGGACAAAACAAGGATAAACTGTTTGCGGGGACATTGTTACATGAATTTATGTTTCCCAAAAAATCAAAATTATCTTTGAGAAAACATGTTGACCCACAGAAGCACCTCAGATGCCCAGATAAAATATACACGATGGATATATAAATTCAGTATTACCATTTAAATCTGCGGAGACCTTATGCTCGCTGTCTGAGGACTGCATCTTGGAGATCACCATGAAACCAGTGCCAAGAAACACCAGTGGCCCACATACAGCAATATCCAATAATTAGAAGGTCATAGAGTTCAGCTAATGTTAGAAACAAGAATATATTTAGAATTTTTCCTTCTCTTATCTACATCCACATTAGACCAGCCTTACTAAAAGACTGCTTTTAGCTAAACAAGTCAGAGGTGAACACACTTTCCTGACCCTCTTGACCCACAAACTCATCCCTATGACAGCCAACATAGAGATCTCCAACATCAAAGCCTGCCAAAGCTTTCAGGGCAAATGACATTGGCACAGAAAGAGATGGAAATGCTGCAGTCTGAAAGAAATTATTTTTGTTTATCATTCATAAAATGGTTACAGAACATAAGTGCCAGGGCTGCACGGCAAGTGGCTGTTCTGGACCACATCATAGCACCAGGCTTCATGCATTCACCTTGCCTGAACCAGACTCCTGCTGTTCTTGGAAGCAACCCCAGACACGGCAGCTGGTATGCCAGCCAGCGTCCCTACACCCCCAGGCCTACCCTCTGTCAACTTGACCAGAGATGAATGAGTGATTAGGTGGCTTTCTTAAATAGGGCATTGTTTCATTCAGTAATAGGAAAACTTCAGTGCATGAAATAAAGATTTACAACCAATTAGGCAGCCTAGAAGTATATGTTTCCCTTAGTTTTCAATATATCTTGAACAACTACTGAGGTCCAACAGTTTCAAATACTCCCTTCCTGCATGCCCCCCAGCTCACAACTGCAGCGAGCCTCCCCTGGGATGGGATCCTGGACAGGCTGATCTCGAGTGGCAACCCTGCCACAGCAGAGCTGTTGGAACTAAACGGCTTTTAAGGTCCCCTCCAACTTAAACCATTCTATATGATTCCCATTTCTTTTCTAACATTCAGTTTTTTGTCTTCAGCTCTTCAGACTGGAGGAGCAGCTGTGTAGATATAGCTGGAACTAAGAAGGGATAACCTTGATGGCTCAAGGATTAGCATCTTACCTTCCTGAGCTGTTTACAAGCAGGCATTTAGTCTGGAAGCACAGTCTGGCCTCTTTGCCTAGATTCTCAGATGTTGGGCTTACCTTTCAATAAATTCAACATATGAAAAGTGAATGAATGTGCAGTCAGCTTGGCCAGGCAGTGAACATGCCATACCTCACATCAGTCACAATGAAACAGGAGATGACAAGGTAGGATGCTCCTGTATCTAGCTTGCTCCAGATATTTTGCTCATCCCCCCCACCCCCCTCCCACCTTTTTCCCATTTAGGTCTTGGGAACTGCATTTTTACTTCATTACAACTGATTTAAGAGGACCACCTAACACTTCCAAGAAGGGTATCCTAGCAGCTGTGCACTTGATTTTGTTCTCAAATAGAAGGGAACAAATGTAGCCCATATGGTAACCCCAGAAATCACCCTGCTGTGAAGTTCAGTTGCATATTTCCCTTCTGTTTCAAAACACACATGGTTTATCCATGCAGTTCTACAGCACTATACTGCTTCTAAAAATAACCACAGCCTGCAAAATTCTGTGAGAAGAACAGGGCTTCACATCGATAGGTCAGTCAGGAATCTAACAAAATGCTTTCCTCATCACCCAGACTAAATGCACACAAGACCATATCATCCACAGCTCCCCAGACATCCCTTCCTGCAGCAACAGCAGTGACTTTGGCTCAAGGAACATGAGGCTGCTGGCTCCCAGAGCATGGCCATGAGTTGTGATCATCTCAGATGAGTTACATCACAGTAACAACAATGCTCCAAAAAGCACTCAGCCATTCCTAGATTTCCCTCTCAAAACAAGCCAAAGGAATATAGCATTATGAGCAGGCATTACTAACCTCCCTGAACTAAGCCTGAAATCTACCTATACATGGTATACTCAGACTGCCTACATTATACCCACTGTGCCGTATGAATTCCTTCTTCATAGAATCAATGCAGTATCAGATCCTCCTTAGAAGCCACGAATTGCACTCTCTTCAGCAAAGTTTCAGCCTGCTGCTAATTAACACCCTGCTCTTTTTTAAACAACTGACCCAAGACATAGGCAGCTGCCATCACACAGCCTTGTTGGGACCCAGATGAGTTCATCAGCCACTGACAGCTGCTTGCCATTCTGTGAGCACCGCAACACAGGCAGCAGCCCCTGCAGGACTAGAGGCTGCACCAGGGAGCATCTCACCAAGGCAGCTCAAGGAGCAGGAGGTGAGCACTGCTTGCCACGTGGAAAGGATCAACTGGGTCTCAACAAAAGGTGAAAAATTCGGAGAGAAACTTTTCATCCATCACCTTGCTGGGGAAAACAATATCTGTATTTTTCAAATGTAAACACACATTCAGTCCAACAACTTACTTCAGTTGAAAGGGTTGGAAGTCAATATACAGTTATTCAGCTAGAAAACAGAGCCCAGACCCTGAAGACAAGCCAAATTTAAATTTTTTTATATCTATATACAGCTGAGGCAATGGCATAACAACCTTGTAATTCCACAACAGCAGCATTAAGACAAGAGCTTATGGCTTGTTTCTAACAGTGCTGCACCAACCTAAACACAATCCTATGCCTTCTTGAGGTAGAAGCAGTTTCAGGGTTTACCACGGCCAGTACCTTGAAGAAAAGAGTATCATTTGAAGCATATTTTTGCAACATTTAGCAGAACTGCAGCACTGTAACAAAATTACATCTACTTGTTCTCTCAAAGATTTTCTGACACACATCAGTAATGTATTAAATGCTCTACTGCAATTACTGCTTTGTTCATGACCGGTAACTCTGTCATAGTAACGCAGAACACAATTTTGGAGGTACCACTACCATCATATTTGACTACTTTACTCAGGAGTTAATGTAATATTACAGCCAAACAGTCCTAGCACAGATACAGGTATATCTTCAATGTAACTCACCCCCCATTTGCTGTTTCCCCTTCCAAAGCCAGCGTCAAACACTACGCGATAACAAGCAAGTCACTCAAAGAACACACCTTCTCCACTTTCTCTGACCATTTCCTCCAAACAGAAGTGCTGGGTAAAGATCAGTCATGTCTTTGTAGTTAAAATCGTGCACTGAAGCTATTATACGCACAGGAGTTCAAGGACACTGTCACTGTTAAAGACCAGCAGGTTCAATATGCAGAACAAAATACGACTGGCTTTTTTTTGGGTGGGGTGCCTTTTCAACTATTCCCAGTAAAAATTTAATGAACGTCTGAAGTAATAATTACTTTGTATTTTATAGTTTGCATTCTGGGTATGAAATAAATAAGTAAATAAATAAAAATCAAGCCAACCTGTCACACCAGCTTCCTTAACCTAACAGTGATATGCACATGATAGGAAGAAAAGCATTAGTTAGACGATACCAATTGCATCCTGGATTCATAGGGCTAAAGAACAAGCACCTCTTTCTCAAGATCCACTGTGAGCAACCTCCACTTTGATGAACCATCAGTGATGTGAAAGAACTGTGAGAGAGGTTTGGACATTCTTATTCAAACTTAAATTTTGATTTGTATGTTTCTAAATGAGATGTGTCCCGATGTCGTTAGAGGCCTAAAACTAACCAGAACTTCAATTTTCCCACATTCTGCTCCCTATCATAGAATCTGAGAAGAAAATTCACCCAAGGTTTAAGAATCCTTCAGACAGCTTCAGATATTTGCACTTGTCTGTACAAAAATCAGTACAACTTGTGCATACACAATAAATGCCCAACATTATCTGTCCAATACCAAACATAACACAAGAAAGGTTCACATATATAAAGGCTTTTTCAAACTATGCAAGACCCATCACTACAGAAAGGGTTACAGAAAGCACAGTTAATATTTCTTCTATGAGCATATTGATACATCACTGATTTAAAGGCGTTAATGAAGTACCTACAGTTTAGAAGACTGGAACATTTTTGACCCTTACCACGTTTACAAGATTTTGGTTTTCAACAGAAATGGTTCTATGGCTAATAGGATCAATATGTGCACAGAGGTTGAGGAGAATATATCACTGCAGCACAAGTCAGACACCTTCTCTATAGACTTGTTTTGAATTGTTTATTGAGGTTTAAGAAGTCATCCACATTTCTATAAATATAGACATTACTTGAGTAAGTGACTTACAATGTCACCAGTGCAGGTACATATATAACCAACATACAAAAGCTCCACTGGAAGCTACTTCAGTTTATTCAAAAAGGACCAAGATGTATTAAAAAAAAAAAAAACAAAATAAACAAACAAACAAAAAAAAAAAACAGCTGTCACTTTCATTTATTGAAGACACTAAAGTGCATTTTTGGTTACCTCCTGGACAAACAGCTGCTGGTTAAAAAATTTGATTTTTTTTTTTCCTAAAACATATTTAAGTTATATTGATTGACATTCAGGTTTGTAGCTGTCATCCTCCTGATACATGGCAGCATGTAAGAAAGTGGTTTTTTTTTTTTTACATTGCTGGTTGACTAAGAGGAAGAAATAGATTTTTTTTTTTTTTAATTTAATGTTTCCAACAAAAGTTTAAAGAGAATCTAACATTCTGATGAATTTTTACAGCACCACTAAAGTTAGTCCTAAAAATCCAGGCTCTGTTATAGCCCTTTTAGTTGCTAACCAAGTATCTAAAGAGTCACTTGAAGCTCTGTACCAGTAAGAAAAACTACCCTCCCTTTTCTGTCAAGCACTATCCTGCCCAGTTAACACTGTTTGCACACTCTGTAAACAAGAACAGCTTAAAGCATAATTAAAGCAGAACACAGGCCCATCTTGAAAATCTTCTTCCCCCACTCCCTCCCTCCCAGTAGTGTCAAATGGTTTGAGTGTATAAAGCATTATTACATTCCTAACCACAAAATACTTTAATAATTAGAGTCACAATAAAAAAAAAAAGCATACGTTGAAGTGACATAGCAATACCACTTTAATAAAATGGGATATTTTGGGGAGATACAAGAAGTGCTCTGCTAAGTTTAACTTCATCTTTACTTCATTATGATTTATTTTTATTGCCAAAAAAGTCACTAACAGAGCAAACATGTTGCGATTGCTAGAACCACAACAGCCTAAGTTGTTCTTTACAGCTTCTTTACTGCAATTAATTTACTTTCAATTGGATAGATCGAGGACGTAATACTTATCATTCAAAAATAAATTACTAATTTTGAGTATTAGCTTAAGTCTGATTTAATGTATAAGGATGAATAGCTACCTCTAAAAAATAAAAAACCTTATATATGAAAAACATGCTGTATATTGGGAAATCACTTCTCCATGCTCCAACGTGCTGTTTACATTTTTTAACTTGTCAAAAAAGTCTCTTCTATCAGTTGAAAAACCCACAGCACTTAAGCTTCAAGTACTTGAACTGAACATGAGTCTATTTCAAAAAGTGCCAAATTAAAAAAAACACCCTACACATGTAGCCAAGCTTCCATAGAAATCCCCAAACAAGATAAAAAACAGCCTCTTGAAATAATGGATTACTAGCTTCATACATGTTTTTAAAGCTGTATAATGTTCACCTAAATACTCCACTTATGAGCATTAGAAGTTCAAAAACACAGAACACCTTCAATGCAAATCGCTTGCAGAGGCACCCTCAAACGTAGGAGTACAACACTAAGCAGAAAACCTTCGTCATATTTGGCTATTTAGACATCCATGTCACATATACCCACCCATCCATCCATTTCCTGATAGTATTACATCATCTATTCGGGCTTCTGAAATAATGCAGAGCCATAAACTCAGAAGAGACTATTTAAAAAAAATAAAAGTTCCATGAGCACACTGCCTTTCACAAGGCAAGGTTGTGCAACTGATTGTTTAATGTAACTAAGCTTAACGGCATCCAAACAAGCAGGCCTGGGTTTGGAAGCTGTCTTATGTCAAATTTTGACCACGTAACTACTCTAAAATAGAAAGGTCAAAACAGAACTCATCTCTTCTTTTTCTGCTGCCTCAACATTTTCCTTCGCTTAATTATCATATCGTATAGCTTTTCCAGTCCTTCTTTGAGTCCATCTCCGATGATTGCACAGGTTGGCTGCAAATGCCAGGGAGTCGAAGAACTCAGCTCGCTCATCGCTAACATCTTCTCGATTTCAGAAAGAGAGAGAGAGTTTCTCAAGTCCTGCTTGTTAGCGACTATAAGGACAGGCACTCCTTGATTTTCAGATATCCGCGTGATTTTGTGAAGTTCCGTTTTGGCCTCCTCCATTCTCTCGACGTCTACAGAGTCCACCACAAACACAATACCATCGGTACACCTCGTGTACGACTTCCATAGCGGCCGCAGCTTCTCCTGGCCGCCCACATCCCAGAAGTGGAACGTGACCGTTTTCGAGTTGCCCAGCGTCACTTTGATTTTCTCCGTATTAAATCCTTTCGTGGGGACGGTGTTGACGAACTCATTGAACTGCAGCCTGTACAGCACGGTCGTCTTCCCAGCAGAATCCAGCCCCAAGATCACGATATGGAAGCACTGGAAAGAAGGCAGGCTGGACAGGATCGGCGTCTGATCCGAGAGTCCATTCCCCATCGCCGGGCGGCGAGGTGACAGCGCGCTGCCGCTGCCACTACCACGGGCGGGGTCCAACGGCCGCGCTCGGCTCCGATCCTGCGGCGACAAATGCAGCGTTACCCCCGCCTGACCCGGCCTAGGGCTGCCGCCGCCACCGCCCCAACCGCGGGCAGCGAGACCGTAACCACTCCCCGCCCAGCCCGGCCTTACGGGCTCTGCAGCCCCGCAACGCTGCGGTGGCCGCTACCGACACTGCGGCGCGGCGGGCATCCGCATTCCCTACCGCATGCCGCCACTACCGCCGCCACCGCTCCCAGCCCTGCCCCTCCGGCCTACCGCTCGGCCCCGTCCCTCAGCGCAGCAAGGCTAAAGCCGCCAGCGCCTCCATGCCGCGCACCTCCGTGCCGCCAACGCCGCTGCCGCCGCCACTACGACTCCCAAACCTCTGGCAGCAGAGCAGCACCCAGCCCGCGCCTAGCCCCGCTCGCCCCGCCCCGTGCCCCTCATTGGTCTCTTAGTGCGGCGGGGGCGGGGATAAAAGCGTGCTCCGCCTCGCCTATTGGCTGGCGGCTCCGGCCACTCATCGGGGACCCTGTTCCGGCACCCTCAGCCCACGAACAGGGAGGTGAAGCGCTGCGGGCCTTGGCGGTCGCTCTGTACCCTCCACCCACGGTGCGCGGGCGGTGGCAGCGATCTCGCCGTTTCTCTTGAGCCGCATAAGCCCATGGGTTGCGGCTGCTGTCACTCAAGCCGGCGCCCCGCCCTAAGCAGCTGAGAAGCGGCTCGGTGGCGCCTCACAGTGCGCGGTCCGCACCTCGCACCGGAGCTCACCTAGCACCACCCAGGGAGGAAACCCGTTAGCAAGGCTCGGCCCGGCAGCCGTAAGGCGTCCTCAGGGGGTGAGTGGGCGGGCGGGCGTGCATCTCCGCTCTGCTCGCCTGGCCTTTGCGTCACCCCGCCCTGCCGCCGGCCACTCCCGTGGCATCGCGCGCCCCCCGTCGCCTAGCAACGTGCTGCACGCGCAGCCCCGCCACCCCACTTCCCCCCAGCGGAGAGCCTTGTGGGGCTCCCCACGTGACCCGTCGCCCCGCCCCCCGAGGGCCGCCGCCATGTTGAGGCCGGGCTTTCCTGGTGGCGCGGTGCTGTGCTGCGCTGTGGATGGGAGCTCCGTCAGAGCGTAGGGAGAGTGTGCCCCGCGCTTCCGGGTTCGTTGATGTAGCTGCTGAGGAGAAGGACTGTTTAAGGATGTTCTGGCAATTCCGTATTTCTCTGCTGAAAACATTGCGGTTTACATTTTAAATCGCGACTGTGATGTGTAAAAGAGCGAAGTTGTATAACGGGGCGTGGTGTAGCATCAGAAATGCCACAGCGTGCTGCAGACACGTGGATCAATGGTATCAGCGAGCTAAAACACCCGTTAGAATCCTGTCTAAAATAGCAACATTTTCACGTACTGTTTAAAATAGCACATGGAGCTCAGGCAGAAAAGCATCAGTAGAACCCGGCCTTGGTTTCATGGACAGTGCTCAGTGATTTGAAAGTGCTGGAAGCCAGGTGAAAACACCTTGTTAAGGAATATTACCACAAATAATGGATTTAGTCATAAAACCTGACCATCTGAAATAAATCGAATTGACCTTTATTTCCTCCTATAAAATTGTTTGCTTATTTTTATTTAATCAACCTGAAGATATAGCCTTTGAAACCTCAAACCACTTCCACGTAGCATTATAATAACCATTTGTAATGAATCCCACAAGGAAAACATGGGCTATCTACTACCTTTATTAAAGATATTCCAATTCTTGACATGAAATCCAATAATGCTGCCTTTATCTATTGTTGAAAAAGTTAATACATAAGAGCATATTTCAGTGCCCTGGAAAATGGAGTGATGCAGAACCAATGATTTTCTACAGCATGGCATATCTGATATCTTAAAAGATTATATATATATACATATATATATATATATATATATATATTTTTTTTTTTTTTTGGAAGAAGAATTTTATGATATCAGGGCAATAATTAAATGAGATTAGAGAGGAATGACCATCTATAGCAAACTGAGCATATCTGTGTTTATAAGTATGTACATGAAAATGATCCACTGTCTAAAAATTGATTGGAGAAGTCAATTGTTCTTTTTCTCTTCCCCTGCATTTAATTTATTTTATTCACCTGTTATAACTTGCTGTAAACTGAATTATGAACTCTTTGGGGCAGGTACTATTCTTCATTGTGAGTCTTCTTAGTGTTTAGTGCCTTGATCTTAATGCCTGTAGGCATTACTGCAAAACAGCTATTAAATTGCAATCCAAGTTGATCAGCTCCTCCTATACACTTCATGCTTCTTTAGAAGTCAAACGTGCAGACTGGGCAGGTGTTCCAGGTGCTATGGAGTAATGGTAGCTAAATTAATGGGAGGGTAAGAAAGCTGACACATTCTGCCTTTAATAATTGAAGGTAATGGTGAAGCAAGGCTTTGATTATCCTGTAGAAACTTAGACTGAGGAAAGTGTATGACAAGAAGTATACTTACTACCTTTTCTAGTATGTAGTTGAATGGGGTCTCTTATTTAAACAAGTGACCATAATTGCAAAGTACATTTATGAGTAAAACATGAACAGGAAAAGTATTAAGCTATATGAAGCCTGTCATACAAAAGAACAAATTACCCTGATTTTGTGTTGGGATATTTCACATACTGATCCTTAACTTTTCACTTCGTATCTACTGTGTGTACTATGAGTTTTGTTCTGACTCATTAAGAGAATGATGTTACTACCAGGTACAGCTGGCTACTTATGGCTGGCATTTGGTAATGGGATCCCAACACCTCTGCCTTGTGACACATCAATAGTCACAAAGAATGAATTCTCAATGTGTGAAAGCCAAGCAATGTGTATAAAATAAAATTGACTGTTTTTCAGTATAATGATATGACACACCTACATGAGAGTGCAAAATAACATTTTAAAAGTGTAGCTTAGTTATATATGTTCAAAAATTGAACCTATTTCTCTTCTGTTATGCCCTAAATCTAAGATTATCAATTAAAATGTACTGTTTTGAGGTGACGTGCTTTGTTTCTAAAAGATCTGGTTCCTGCTTAAAATATTATAGCAGTTTTATCATAGGTTTTGAAAATAAACAGTAACAATGAAATTGCTGACATTGGAAAACATGAAGTTCTGCTCTTAAGAGTCTCTTAAAGTGACATACAAAATGTTTTGCACAAAGAAGTCTTTTATCATCTTTCCTACATCTGATGAATTATTTTATTACTTGCAAGCTGCATGAATTATTTTGCTTTGATGATTAAAAAGTAGTTGGTGGTAGAAAATCTAATTTATTTCTTCACAATAAATAACGAAGCTTAGAGCAGCAGGAGATGGAATTGCTGTGTGTTACAGTTTAAGTTACAACTCTGATTAGACCAATTAATTAAACCTATTCTCATTTCATACATACCTTCACATGAAGTCTAACATTTGCGCTTTGCAGCTTTCATGTTCACAGATAAACATCATGCCATATAGCTGGCTAGCAAAGAGAAAGCCTTGCTCTTTGATTCTGATTCCGAGTTGCATCTTAAACGCTGCTTAGGTGTGTTAGATGAAAAAAAATACACACAAAAACACAACAGTACTAACTCTTTACTTTTCTTACTCCTAGAGAGAAAGTGATATGTCTCAGAGTGACTGATGCTATAATCTCCAGCTTCTGCGTTATGTGCAATTCAGTGATTTCACCCTCACTGTACTGATTTTTCATTTACTGGGAGCAAATAACTGAAGGTTAAACGTTGATCCTGTGTTTATAAATACAAAGGTTATAATCACAGTGTTTAAACCCAGGCATACAGCTAGTTAGGGGGGCAGTTGAAGGAGGAGAAAAAAACATTGTTTTTGCAGGTACCCCCAGTTTTCAGTCTCCATACCCTTACCTCACTAAAAGGCAGCCGCCTCTAAAAAAGAAATACAAAAAAATAGTTCCTACCTTAACCCCTCAGTTTGTGAGGTAAGACCATGAAAGACCAATCTATGTGTGATAGTATGTGCAAGCATTACGGCCTTGGCTTGCACATTTTCTTCAGTGGCCTCATATTGATAGGACTGTGCGTATATTTACCACAATAACAAACATTTCACCTGCTACTCCCCCACATCCACCATATTTGTGCCACCATTTCATGTTTCCTGGAACTACTGACTTGAGGCAGACAAGCTCTTGCTGGCAGCCAGGGCTACTGAATGCTGCCATTCAAAAATGTTATGGCACTGCTTCCAAGAGATTTATCTTTTCCCCAGCATTCTCCTCCCCACAAAAACTGTGTGCTCTTTAGAGCTTTATTTTTGTATGCTAGAGTTACTCTATTTAAAATCCTATCAAGTTGAGACATCACTATATGCTACTATTTCCTCACAATGCTTTCTTTGAAGAAGGTTGCACAGTTTTTAAGCATATCATTTTTCCTTAATATAATACAAGCAGTTTGCCAGCAGATTAAAAGTACTACAATTTCAAATGGTAGTATCTGCTTTACTGTGTTCTTGCCTAACTAAACTGAATACATGAAGATATTTTCCAAATTCCATAGTAAAGGAGATGCTTGGAGTAAATCAGATACTGCTGTTTGCTCTGTTAGTGCTAGCACAGAGCAACAATGAAGAAAACTAAACAGAAAACTGCAGTTACTTTTTTCTTCTCCAGAGAACTTTCTAAATATTTAGTATTAAACTTTTAAAAGGGTGGTGAAGTTTGCTGGATTTATAAAAGATGGGATAAACAGATTCTTAGTAGCAGAATGAAAGATTCATTCTTCTATGAATTTGTGTTTCAGTTGGTTAATTGTAGTGGAGGAAGGATGGAAGTTGTGGCTGAGGCTTTTCAAGACTGATAATGGTAAAGGGTTTTGCTCCTCTGGATTCACTAGCTTAATGTATGGTGTAAGCACAGGGCACACGTAGTTGCTAACCATGAATTTTCACAAGATTTGCAGAAATTGTATTGTCTTTATGGCATCAGTGTCTCTGTTAAGACGTAGTTTAATACTTATAATAAATTATGAGGAGCTGGGCATACAAATATGCACTTGCTGTGTTATGAAAGGTTGTTTCCACCGGGAGTCAAGCAAAAAAGGAATATAGCATCTCATCATTTGAGCACGTACAACTAAGTGGTAGTTTGTAGGATGAAACAATAATTTAAACCACTTATTCCATAATAATCCATTCACTTGCAATGGTTACTTTTTTAAAATACAAGTTTTGTGTTTCTGTACTGCATATATCCAAAAGGAAACTCGAAGATTGGAATCCAGTATACAGGCTCCATTGTAAAAACAAACAAGCTGTTCATCTGTAGTAACTTTGTACCAGTGTATATAGCAATAGAAAAAAAAAAAAAATTACATAGGGATTACAGTTAATGGAAATATTTTGTGGAAGATATTTCTAAAGTCCCAGGAGGGCTTTGAAAAATCTGCTCTGTCTGCCTCAGTGTGTAACGTTATATGTAATGTAGTGATAATGTTGCAGCTTCTTGAGCTAGATATTCAGAGGCAACAACTAATATAAATTGCTACTGAGACAATGAATAAGTGCACCAAAAATTTATTTCATGATCTCCAATTATTCATAGAATCATAGAATGGCTTGAGTTGGAAGGGACCTCAAGGATCATCAAGTTCCGACTCCTGCAGCAGGCAGGGCTGCTAAGCTCCATCTCTAATACTAGACCAGTTATTGTATGATTTACCAGCTCTCCTAATAATAGGAGCTTACTAGTGCTCCTGATAAGTACTGGTTATCTACAGAAAAACATATAGGGAATCTAGCTACTCTCTGGCACTCTAAAAGCACCTCTTTCTTAGGTGAGTCAAAAAAAGACCTACTGCCTCTGTAGGTCTGTACAAGAGGGTACAGTCCCTCTTGTTTTAATTTGTCGAAGGAGGCAACAATATATTATGAATTTCAGTCATAACTGTTTACAGGTGTAGCTGTAATTTATTTTATAACATAATTAATAGATTAAAGACGTTCCTGAAGATAAACAGCATAAGATCGGCTTTAACAGGTAATGGTGTAAGCCATAGATGCTCAATGGACTGTATCAGTTTTCTGTGAGCAGTTTGCTAGGCTCATCTTCACCAGCACTTGCTTCATTTCCCTCCAGCACTGTCTTTGTGCAGCATTTGTACAAGAGTTTTCAGAAAACACATCACTAGGCAGACCTGTGTCTCTCTTAATCAGTAGAGAACAGAAGAGCATAGAGGGAAATACTTAGTTGGGGCCAGTGAAACATCTCTATACATTTGCACACACAGTGGTATGTATTACAGTTCACTGCTTGCAGGGATTAGTGTTTCATTTGCAGATCTACTGGGGACTAAGAGTTCTGAGCCAAGGCCTCCTTTCCTTGTCCCTCTTCCAACCCAACTGCATTCCAAGGTATAATTAACACACACAGGCCATGATGTAATAGCAGCAACTCTACAGCTTTTATAGGTGTATGGCAGTCGCATCCAGTCTCTGAACAAATTCGGATTTCAACCAATATTTTGGATTGTATTTTATATCAGAACAGTGTTAAAAATCAGCTTTACAAGAGGGAAGAGAGTGCAAATACCCCCTTTGCTTTGATTGCTAGCATTAAAATCATACTTCAGTTAGCAGAACGTGAACCACAGGTAAGCATTGTAGATGGGATATTTCTCAAGCTGAAGAAAGTATTTTGGCTGCAGGTGATAAGAACTGCAACCAAAGGAGTTCTTTCCCCAGGGTCATTGACAGTTTCACCTACTAGCCGAAACTGTTGTACAAAGGTTTCAATCTCTTACACTGGGACACAGTGGGTGTCTGATACTTCAGGAAGTACAGGATATTTGTTGCAGTTTCTAAGATTTCAGCGAAAAATGTAGTTACTGTTCTCAATAGCAGTACTGAGAGTTCTAGTGAGAAAGCAGAGCCTATTATTGTGTGCTGTAGAAAAATAGTCCTTATCCTGGGGTGTTCACAAGCTTGTGATCACTTAGGTGAAAAAAAAAGTAAAAGAAAACAAACAAAAAAAAAAAAAGAAGAAACAAACAAAGAAAAACGAGGATTAAAGAGCAGGGAAGACAAACACTGTGTGGGTGGGGAGCTGTAAGTTCAGCTCATTGCTCATCTGTACTTTAGAATTTCAAGTCTTATCAGGTTAGCATTTCTTTTTACATTAACAGTAAATCTGTCAATCAAATGCAGGATTGGGCCTACTGTTTGCTGAAGTTTACAACCTAAATTAATTGAAAATTGATTTGAAAACCAATCATAGGTGTGCTGGGCAGAAAACTTTCCTTCATGCTCAAAGGTTTCAGTTTTTGGATGGAAGCAACAGTAAACTCACTTTGAAGACCTTATAAAAGCTGTCTCTACAAAGCCATTTTTGCTTTCATCTTAGAATATGATTCAAACAGACCACATTATACATTACAGCTTCATAATATTGAGAAAGACCAGATGTCTTTCAGAGAATTTGCCACCTTACAGTTGTTGCCACCAGCGTTATAAAATCTACTTATGTAGAAAACTGCCAAAATATTTTTATGCCTTATGTTGACATCATAGCTTTTTATTTGGAATCTAGGCTTCGCCTATTCTGGTTCTCATGGCCATGCCACACTACTTAACAGGGTTTAAATGAAGAAAGGGAGGCAGGTATATCAACTCAGGGAAAAACAGACTGTTTAGCTGAAATTTTAATCCTGCCACACCAGGTGGAGACAGTGGATGAAGAGAATAGTACAAGAGCAGGTAATTCAGATTTATGAAAGGGTAAACCCCATGATTGCCATCGTGTCTTTGGAGGTTTTCCTCTGCACCTTCTGCCAAGATGGGGCACAGAAGGAAGATTAGGAAGGGGTCAGGTAGAAATTATGGAAACAGAAGAAGCATCAGGATGCTGTAAAGATGTGTATAGATATTAGAATTAGTTATTCCATTTGAGACCTCTCTACTTTTAAACTATAAAAGGAACATAAATAAAACCTCTCTACATAAGGAAAAGAATAAGCACAAACATATCATCAGGAGAAAAGAAGGAACAGAATTTACGGAGTTCTTCATGCTTGGAATTCTTTGGCTTTCTGATAAAGCGATACGTGATGCATGCAGCACGTGAATTTATACAAGCCCAATCTGAATCTTTAACAAAAGTATGAGCGAGTATTGAAGAGTAGAGTGCCAATGGTTGCAACCCTTCTCCCATTTTAACAGTGGAACACCTCTGAAACTGTGGAGCTGTTTTTAAAAACTATGTTATTCTTAGAGGTCCCACCTATTAAGTCTCGCTTCAGAACCCAGCCCTTTTGCTTAGGGTTGCTGACACCTGCTTGGCATTTCATTTCAGTACAAATCCACATAAACAATTTTTTTTTTTTTTTTTTTTTTTTTTTTTTTTTGAGCAGCACTGCAGTTCAGATCATTGTTTGGCTGCGGACTGATTGAAAACCCAGCACTCTAACACAGTTACACCTCCTACATCTTTCAGACCTGTGAAAATTCATAGTTGAGATAAAACCGAGAACCATTTGTAATTACTGTGTACTCCCTAGTTCCAAGCTTTTGTTGTTACAGAATCACGGAATTCTCCCTTTTATGTGAAATAAAGCAGGTAGCAGATACTTCAATGGTGGAGATATCACTGAAATGCAAAAACAAAGCCTGAAAATGAACAAGACACTCAGCAGTCATCTTAATCCTTACATCTATAGTCAGTAGACACTTTTTGGTGCTCTCAGTTTTCATATATGTAGCAGCAAACAGAAGCCCTCGACGCTCAGTCTGTAAGTTGGAGCCATGTCACCGGATGTCTGCTCCCCAGTATAATTCAGCATTAAAAGAGGAAAGAAGTAAATTATTAAGTCTTGGAGTAGCCCAGAAGATACCACTTGCCAGAAACAACATTAGCTGCACTACAGAGAGGCCTTTTGGCTTTACCAGCAGCATCAGAAAAGTTTAAGGACATAGAAGAACAGAAAAACTGACATACTAAAAGCAAATGTTCTTACTTCCCATGTCAAAATAAAGAGGAGCCTGAGGATTTTGCTGTTCCTTTGTAAACACAGCTGAGCCTCATCCCCTCGCGCTTACCTTTCCCAAAACAGCTGCTTCTGTTCTGGGGAGGAATTCATTTGGACCCAAACAGATGCACCTGCAGTTATGACTTATAGGGTGCTCTGACAAGGCAACATGAACTGTGTTGCTAGAATTTTTGTTTGTGTTGGTTTATATCAAAAAGTCTTTATTCCTCAACTGAACTTGTTCCAGTCCTCTCCCTGCTGCCCCAGAATTCTCTTAATAAACCTGCCTAGCAGCATAGAGAATTCCCCAGGAAGGGGTTGACATCTTGCATTGTCTGTTTTTGCTCTGAGCAGGTCTGTGCTGCTTGACAGTAATAACCCAGCAGCTGTCTGGATTATGATCAGTACATACAGGGTGACAGCACTGAGAAGTGACTCTGTTAGGTCAAGCATTGTGCAAACACATGATAAAAGACAGCGCAGTTTAAATAAACAGTGGAAGGATGGAAGAAATCCCCCTATAATAGGTAGAGAGGGAAAGCACAGAAATTGAGTGATTTATTTCAGGTTACACAGGGATTTACAGGGAATACAGATTATGAGAGTCCTTGTCTGCTGTTTTACATGTGCAAAAATTTTCTACCACCTTTCTTCACACAGTCTTGGTAAAAGTCACTTGAAGTTTTGAGTACATTAAAAGCTCATGGTCATGCCCTTCTACTAAGCTGAACAATTGATTTAAGAAAAAGCGTTAAGAGAGTTGGTTACATGCCTTGCAGCCAATGCTAAGATCTCATTATCCCTGAGCCAGCAGTAGAGCAGTACACTGGGCAGGGCAACACTTGGAGGAAGGAGAGTAATCACAGGATGAGTAATGGACGCAGCAGTGCCCCAGCACCTCCTCAGGGATGCTCCCATCTCATCCTGGGTTGGGGCAATTCCATGGCTTCTCTATGAGCAAACATCAGCCAGGTTGAATGTTAGGAAAAATTTCTTGTCAGAAAGAATGGTTAAGCATTGGAACAGGCTGCCTGGGAAGGTGATGAATCCACTTTCCCTGAAGGTGTTCAAGAAAAGTGTAGATGTGGCTTTGAGGACCGTAGTCTAGAGTGGTCACAGGCATGGGTTTATGGTTGGACAAGATGATCCCAACTTCATCCGCTCTTATTCAGTGCATCCAGAAGCACAGTGAGATCCACAGCAGCTTAGACATGGCAACATTAGTACGTGTTGACTCATCTCTACAACATTTCTAATTGCTCTACAACTACCTGAAAGGTAGTTATGGTGTGGTGGAGGATGGCCTCTTCTCCCAGGTAACTGTGGTGGAACAAGAGGAGATGGCCTTAAGTTGTGCCAGGGGAGGTTCAGTTTGGATATTTGGAAGATTTTCTTTTCAGAAACAGTGGTTAGGCATCAGAACAGACTGCCCAGGGAACTGGTAGAGTCCTGGAGGTGTTTGAGGAAAGGACAGATGTAGTTCTTAAGAACATGGTTCAGTGGGCATGGTGGTGATGGATTGACTGTTGGAAGAAATGATCTTAGAGTTTTTTTCCAACCTTAATGATTTTATGATCATAAGGCGTTACCTATTGTTGACTGGAAACATAGGATTTTCAGTGCCCATCTATTGTCCTTGCTGACAAGGCAGTCACTGCCACTCTTCTCTTCCCCTATCACAATGACTAATCTCTGATGAAGACAGTAGAATAGCAGCTGGCTGATGTGGGAAGGACAGCCATCTTTGGCACCAGCAAAGATGGCCCTGTTCAGCTGGTGAAATGGAGAAGTCTGACATTTCTGAATCTCCTCTGTGAAAATCTAAGCCTAGAGGGAAATTACAGTCCTAGCAATGATCTATTTCACTCAAGCTTGTTGCTGGTTCTACTGTAGGAAGGAAATCAGATGAACGAAGCAGAGTCAACCACTAGGTAAATTATGGTAAAAGTCATCTGATTGCATTCAGCCTTGATGTTAAATATTTCCAACTCCGCTGAAATCCAGTAAAAAACATCAAATAAAACTGTTTGTCTAGAACTGGTCAAGAGATTTTGTTAGAATGTATCAAAGCACTACTGTAGCTAGAGCAAAGGTGCCTGTCTCTTGGCATTGCTATGGGATACCTTCACAGTGTCCCAGTGCCTGGCACATTCCCAGAGAAACATGGCACACTCCTTTCCTAGTCCTGCATGCCTCCACCCAGGTTCTGAAACATTTGCTTGTTTAACAAACAAATGATCTGTAGTGAAACCAAACAGTAAAAAGCAGTGTTTTCACTTGATGCTTTTGTTTCATTTACAGGCAGGCCCACATGAATTATGGTGGCAAAATGTTTAAGTTTATTGATCTGAGTATCTTCACAGCACTCTGTCTTAAGGAGAGCACATACAGGGTAGAAATGTGGATGTATTTAGGATAAGATCGGTTCCCCTTAAAACAGCTCATCTGGAATGAATGAGTTTACTAGTATTGAGGAGAAAAAATAAAAGCTTATGTTTTCTATTTGGTAGGAGCAGACTTTTGTTTTGTTTTGTTTTGTTTTGTTTTGTTTTGTTTTTTACAGGCTTGAATGTCAACAGGATGAGGGCCAGAGTAGTCATCAACTAATTTGGTGTTATAGCAGGCCTCCTAATTCCCTTTGGCCTGCTCTTCTTCCTCTTGAACATTGGACGCTTTAATTGTTGTGAGTGTGGTTTATTGATCTTAAACAGAAGTTAGTGTTAATAGTCAGAGGAGGTCAGAGTATCCTTAGACCAGTCTAGAGAGGATGTAATGAGACATGAAGGACTTATGGATTGTAATGGATTAAAGACCTGGTTGCACTTCCATTAAATCAAAGGTCCTTTGATTTTAGCAGTAAAATTCTTAGCCAGAATAAGGGAAAGGTATATTATTTTTTTAGATAAAACTACACTCTGCAAAAAAGAAAAAGCTATTATTTGTAAAGTCAGTGTGTTAAGAGTGTGATCTACCTCTGTTTTTTATTTGTTTTATATTATTTCTGCAATTAAACTGTATTAACATCAAAATGATGCTGTATTGTTGACCAATAGAACAACAACTTGCTGTTTGGAAACATAATGAAACAGTAACTAACTCAGGGTCTAAATTTGCTATGTGAAATAGGCTGAAAATACTGATACTCTTTGATAATAATTCAAAACTCAGCTTATTCTTGAATTAACTTCACTGCATATATTGTGCATTTTTTTCTATTCTGAAATAAATATGTGTATTGGATATGTGTATTCCTAAAGGTAATGTGCTTAAATACTTTCTTGAAAATAGCTTAATCTTCACTACTTCCCAGCAGTCACAGTTCTGTCTTCAGAGAGAAAAGAAACATATCTTTGTACGTACTGCACGCGCTGATGTATATGAAAAATAAACATTCTCACTCCCAAGTAAAACCAAAAACAATGTTAAGAGCAGCTCTCATGCTCAAAGCACAATTGCAAACATTGTTCAGTTATGAGCTCTCGATGTTCTTCTCAACATCAGCAATCAATGTGCCAGCACAATGCACGGAAGACCAAAATGCCTGGGCCAGGAGACCACAAAAGCTTCTCTGTCTGGTGCATGGGAGCTGAAAACAGGCTTTCACAGTGCTGCAGCACATGCTGACGGCCTGTGCAGAGTTCAGAGCTGCCAGCAATCTGGCAGATGTTGATGTACAATGAGAGCAAATTTTGTTTAATCCTTGGTTAAGGAGCTACCATAACTGTTAATTTTCAAAAATAATTGCATGCATGTGTCAAAGACATGAGATAATCACAGACTGCTCAGTGGCTGTATGAAGTGTGCTAGCTGAGTCACTGAAAGGTCTTTGTGCTCTTTCCAGGAGGAGAAGGACATCTCTTCTGTGCTTATAAATAAAACGCAAGACCTATCCTATTTCCTCTCACCAAAAAGTAATCATTCCTGCAGTCAATCATTTTTGCAAGCAGGGAATTGTAAAGCCTAACAATTAATAACAGTGGGTGTAGTTCTTTTTTTAAAAGATGAAACAATATGCTTCTAAGTGCCTGTTCCCAAATTCTCACACAGTTATTGGGACGAATTAGATCTTTGTTGGGTAAAACAGCTTCAGAGTAACAAACAAAACCCCTGACTCAGCCTCTCACTGGATTGTCCACTTAAAGAGGAAAGTATCTACTGTTCTTTGAGAAGGTTTTCTAGACGTCAGTGGGTGCACTGAGCAATAATGTCAGAGATAAGAAAATCAATTTTGCATATAACATACTTTTTCATAATTTTATTTTAAATGAAATGACATCCAGATACAGCCCAGTTATTTAAGAAAGGATTTAAATGAATGTTTAAGGCTGAAAAAACTCCCTGAATTAATTGATTTAGCTTCTCTTTATTTTTTGCCAATGTTATTACTAGCTCAGACAAAATTCACTCTTTTGCATTTCTCAGATTCAAAATCACAATCATTTTTTAAAAAAGTAAAAAATAACTAAAACGTTCACTTTCCAAACAATCTTATGAGATCAACAAAAGTGTTGAAAAGCCTTCATTAAAAAGCCACATTGACTTGATTTACTGCTCTACAAATTGTTAAAAACAAGCATTCTAGGATAAATGCTTAAAACAGCGATATAGATTTGAAGCAGGATTTTTCCTAATGCCCCTAAGGAGACTTTTCTGGCAAAACTACAACTTAAAAAAACATACTTTGAAAATGTATTCTTAAATTCACCAGAATACAAAAAAGAAATCCCAAATGATTGTCTGAGAGAAAATTATAATGCGGTGCTTCCTCAAACTCCAAATTCCCAGGAACGCTGCTGAAACAAGGAGTTTCCATGCTGATATTTGACTGAGACCTGTTTAGAAAATGAGTTGGGAACACATCCTATACCTGACAGTGTGAACAAACTCCATGGCACAAAAGCCAAAGGGACTGCTAAGTAAGGCAACCAAGGCAAAGTATGGCTTAAGTGCAGTCTGGTTAAGTCAGAGTAAGTATTTTTGAAGCTGTTACTTATGCTTCCACTAAAAAATAGCTCTCTAAAATGTCCATGAGAGCTTCAGTTAAAAAGATCTGGAGCTGGAGATGCTTTGCATAGAGAAACCTAAAGAAATATATTAAAATGAGTTAGAATCTAAAAAAAAAAATCCACCGCAAAACACCTTCATATTCTTACAAGTGCACAATCATGAGCTCCAATTATAATATCTGGACCAAGGATAGTAAACAAACGTGTTAAGAACAGCTTTGTCAAAATACTCATCTCTTGTTTGCCCCTTGCAAGACACAGCTGTGGATCAGGCAGCGTCTGAAATTCTACACCGGCCAAATAATGCACAACATTATGCTGACCTTACACTAAAGGAGTTTCTTTGGCATTGGTTTGAATTGTTAAGGGAAGGCATAATTTGGCCCATCTTTGCACAGTAAAAGAAACTGGTCCACTTCTGTGAAGAATTCATAGGTTACATATTTCCTACAGGAAAAGTCCCTCCCACCTCACTTGACACTTATCATTTATCCTATCCAGCACTGAGAGCTGCTAAGTTATTCATATAAATATATCGAAGCTCAGGAAAGGCTAACAACATCTGCATCGTGTTGTTGCATAAGCTTATGCTTGAAAATACTAGAAAATAGTTGTGCACTGATAATTCTTTGGCTTGAAGCTGAAGATCTCTTGGGTAAATCATTTTTTCCATTTGTTGGAGTCCCAAGCCAGGAACCAGCCTGTGAAGGTTGGGGGCTCGTGCCCCTGCTTCACGATAACGATGGGGGTCCCCTTATCTCTGCCAGAAGGATCTGTTTCAATATAACGTTTGGCTAAAAACAGGTGGAATGAAACATGTAAAATATTAGTTAATTCCTTTGGCATAAAAAATACATTGAAAGCTCAAGAGAAAGAACCCAGCGCTATTACAATAAGGTATTCCATTCATTATTTGAAAGGCAATGAAATGGTCAAGTAATTGCTGATTTCTCCCAGTTGCCAGTGAAAGAATTTTCCACAAGAGTCAAACAGTGATTATTACTCTAGTCAGTCCACTGCCATACAACCGTGTTTTGGTTTTTGATCAGGAGAATACATTTACTGGTGCTTTGCAAATTCACAAGCTTTAGTCCCATTTTTGCCATGTAAAAGCTTCAAATCTGCATTCAGTACAGATCCCCTGACGTCTCAGTGTAACATCAGTACCTAATGGAAATGCAACAAGGCAACCTTAGCTGCTTTGAGGAAATGCCTGTAAGCATTTTTAGCAGGAATTCCATCAGGAAGGCTCAGGTATAAGAAATCACACCAAAGATGACAGAGGATTTTTCAAGGAGGTGCATTCCAGGTAAATTGTCTTGATTTGTCCTGCAGTAGGAATTTCCTCCTCCAAGGGTGGCAATACAGACAGCTGGGGATTTGTTGGCATTCCTTTGACTATACATTGTATGGTTTTGGTCAGTAATACCTCATTTTATTTTCAGTGCAGTATCTTTTCATTGAGCTCTCCTATATTCACTTTAAAAAGCTCTGATTAATTTTTCTCTTCATAAATTTACGGATAAGAAAGATATATGAGTTTTAAATTACATTTAAAGGAGAAAATAATCTTACCCAGGGTTAAATTCTAATAAGCCCAGTAACTCTTTTAAACAATACTGTAAACACAGCTACATTTCTTCTTCAATATCTTTTCATTTGTTTAAGCACTATTGATGCTACTTCCCTCAGAATTCTGCCAAATTGATTTGATTTACCAGATTTAACGGATTCCTGTCGTTCTGTTTCATTAGCATCTTTCCCAATCCAGACAAAAACCTGCAAACAGAGGAGAGAAAGCTTTTGTGTTTTTATTAGGATTTTATGTGCAGTAGGCAAAACACAAAACAGTTGATTCCACTAGGAGAAATAATATATTCTATGAAAGTACTGCAGAGATACACAGGTCTCATAAACCAAAATTAATGTGTGTTTTTTTTCCCTTGCTAGAGAACGTAGATCTATACTCAACAATTTCACCACTCTCTTGATGCTGGAATGCCAGACTTGATGCACTCAGATGAAAGGAACTCTAATTACATTTTCCATGATCATCTTTTCCGAGTTTGCAAGGAAATTGCTCTTTGGGTACAGGTGAAAGTGCTGAACAGGAGCAGTGTGGATCAGGCTCTGTATATGCATCAACACTGGTGCCCTGAGACAGATGCTACTCAGAGTATTGAATACTTCACTGAATAACCCCATTTCCGGAGCCCCAGTCTGCAATCTCCACTTTTTTCTTCTTTTTTTTTCTTTTTTTTCTTTTCTTTCTTTCTGCTGGGATCCTTTTGGAAATCAGCTTCTTTTCCCAGATCTTTTCCATTCATATCTGAGTCAGTATATCCCAACACCTTCCCACCCAGCTCTTAATACTGCCTTCCTCTCTGCTCCTTCTTGAATGGGCCTTGCACATTCCTTTGCATTTCCTAAAATTTCAGCCTTTTTCCCTTGAAAGTTAGGCTGAAGAAGACAGGTAAAGCATGATGTTCTCCCCATTTGCCTCCAAGGTGCAGAGAAAGAATAGAGAGAATGTGAGACACAGATGTGCTTTCCACACTCACAGTAAGTTTGCCTGCCATGTAAAAATCTCTCAGCATTTTCAGTTTTCTGTGAATCCGGGAAAATAATGGAGATTATTTCTTCACCCTCAACTCAGATTTTCTGAAGAAATCTATATAAAGCTCTGCTGTTTGTCCCCTTCTCTAAAAAGATTTTTTTTCATAGGTGATGCTGCTACATTGATTTTGTGGCTTTTTTTTTTTTTTTTTTTGCAATAGCCTTCTTTCTTAAAATTAATAAATCTTAGGGATGAAGTCAAGAACATTTTCGAGAGCCTCAATCCTGGAGCTTATACTCTTGTAGCCTCCATTGGTTTTAATGGGAAGTGTCTGCTGTGGTGTGACATTACGCTTAGAAATTCAATCACGTATATTCACACTAGAACATCATAGAACTCAGAAAATACAACTCCCAGTGATACAATTCAAAGAAAATAAAACCTCTTTCATTCTCAGAAATATGATCTTTCCTCCCATCTTACATGCAAAGTTGTTGAGAATAAATTCTTGTTACCACAAAAAAACAACAGTGGTAAAGCACGCAGCTTACCTGCTCCCAAGCATCTAGTAACATGACATCATCTTCAGCCAAATCATCCTGAGTGAATTCTCCTGGGACCTCCTCAATCTAAAAAGGACACTCTGGTGGGTATTTTTTGCTTTTGCCTTAATGACTTCTCCAATTTTGGACAGACCACAGAAATTTTTTAAAGGATAATAGGAATTGTGAGCATTGTGAATTAGGACTGAAGTTTGCCAGAAGGAGAAGACAGGGAGATTTCCATAGTGTGACATGTACCAAACTAACTAAACCAATTTTACAGCTGATGTATTCAAGCAGCTTACATTCATTAATAAAGAAACTATTCTGATTTGCATTGGGTAAGCTCAGTGGTGAAATACACATGCAAGCATGCTTTCCAGTCAGTTGAAAATGAGACATGATAGTTAACTAAGCCATTAAGGATTAGCCCCCAGAGGAAATGCAGACTGCTTGCTTCTTCCAGGGATTTACAGGCAGACAAGAAAGTAGTTTAATTTTCATCTGTGTGAGCAGGAGAGCTAATAATGTAGCTAATAGATAGCCTGTTAATTGTAGAGGTCTATCAAGCATTTGGCTATGCTTGATCGTGCAGGAGTACTAGAGGGATTGGAATCAGAATTGCAAAAGTCAATCCTTTTTTCTCTGTACCATAATATGATGGCCAGAAGCTTTGAGTGATCTGACCCCCTTGTTGTGGTGAGCTTTATTAATGGTGAGTCAGGTACTGAGGAAATGAAATGGGAGATATGGAATTTCATAGATTTGGAGGGGATTTAAAACAGAAAACCAAGCTAGTGCATAGCTGCCAGCAGGATATTATAGTGAGACTGGTTATCCTATTGTATTTCACTGGAGTATTTTAGAAGCTTGCTAGAACAATATGCTTTACTATTGTTACAAGATTTTAAAGTCCGTATTAAAGGATCCTATTTCTATTATCTCTCTCGGTATGAATGAGATTTCTCTTAAGGAAGTTGCAGAGATGGTAGCCAACTATTTTGCCTATCTAAAAATTAGTTTATCTTTTCTGAACAGTAACACCTTCCCAGAATATGGTAAGTAATTAAGCCTATGCCATACGCTTAATATCCAGCACACAGTTCTGGATATTTCTGCTAAGGAAATATGTCCTCCTACTTTCCTGAGCACAGGCCAGTACCTTAGAGATAATTACATGTCCTGAATCTCTACAGAAAATTTCAGGCTAATAAGGTTTTCTGGCAAAGGTTTAGGATGTTTCTTTTCCTCACCCCCACTGTCAGACACATAAAGGGAAAGGCACTGACCTGCACTTTCTCAGAGAAATGATAGCAGACTGGCAATGCTCTGCAAGAACGCAGTGCTTTTGACTAGGTAAACGCCTCATCTTTTTGCATCTGCAAGCCTCTAGTCTGCAGCTAGAGCAGGCTATGCAGACATCTCCAGTATCAATTCTTCTGTCTCTTCTATTCTCTGCACTTGAAATGATTCAAAGTATCAAGCCTCAACTTTCTAGCTCTTGTTAAGCACTACTAACTACACAAAGAAAAGCCAGGTCCCCAAATTAATTGAATACCCGTTGGTTCCCAAGATAAAACATGCCAGAAATTATACTATTAAAGAAAGAGGAAAGTATCCATTATACACTTACAATAAATCTGCCAGTTTTATTAGAACAACCATACAGACGAGGAGGATGATCTTCAGCCTTTGTCAAAAGCTGTGATGAAGTCTGATATTTTTTTTTACCTCCAAGTGCTTTCCAGAATTCCTCTGAAATACACAATGCATAATTTATATAGCAGTGGATTTAACATTTAATGTTTTTGCTTGACACTATTTCAAGAATCCCTGAACAGCATCTTATTTGCTGCCTCAAAGATGAGTGCATTTTCTTACAATTCTTCCTCCAGTTTGTCAGCATAACAATAAAGGTCTCACTTGCAGATTTACACAGAGCAATATCTTGCTCCCCTCCTGGTCACCAAGGGCTAAGAAAGGATCACACTGCTCTGCAGCACCAGCTGCTGTCCTACAGACTTCCAGGGCATTGCGCTACTTGTGCATCAGCCAATTTCAGATAGATTTCCATTGTAAAATGTGTTAGATTTTCAAAGGGAGAGAGCGAGCACGTGGTTCTGCTTACAAAATATGTAATTGTGAAAAATATTTATGCTGTATTTCCACACAGTGCTGTATATCCACAGCTGCCCATTAGAAACCAACCTGGTTCCTGGCCTTCATTAATCTTAGCAGTCTGGCACTTAAGAATACTGGCAATGTATTGAGCTCCTTGTTCCTCTTCTTTGTTTGCTCCTCTTCCCACCCAGGTGTAACCAGTATTGTTTGGAAGTTTCAGAACAAAGGCATCATTGGAATTCAGTGACATTGCATCAACATCAACCTAGAACATCAAGAAAAAAATTGTTTCACTCTTCCCATTTTCAAATAACATAGGTCACTATTTTGAATGCTTTATAAAACATGCATACAGATGTTATTCAGCTATGCTTTGTTAATTTGAACTTTTCCTGGATTTACACTGACATAAATTAGAGATGAACTTCACTTGAAATTAGGATCTGACTTGAAGGACAAATCTTAGGTACTAGGAAGAACTGTCTCATTAAGGTTGCTGATTTCTTGTTGGTTCTTTGTCAGTTGATTGCTCAATACACATTTTCATACACTCTCCTCTGCAACAAGCAGATTGGTTGTAGCCAGTTATACTTTATTCGCTTTGATTTTTGAGATAGGTTGGTCACACAGAGCAGTGTTTTTTAGAGTTGTGTTCATACCAGATGTGATTATTCAACAGAGATAGTAAGAGCAGCTCATGGCAGCTATACCATATTATTTAGCAGGTGACTTTACCTCAGCAATCCTTGTAATGGACATTAGGTTCCTGCGGATTTGGAAGAGCCGTGTGGGTGGAGCAGGTTTCTGACCTTCCTTCTTGGATGTCCCATTCTTGTAGACAATAAGTGGTTTATTTTTGAAGAGGCTCAGTAAATGGGGAGGCTCTTTGCCTTGACTGACTCGAATCTGTACATACATAATAAAACGCAATAAAAGAAAGAAGAGGACATGGGTAATTATTTTTAGCCTTTATTGAATAGCATAGAGGATGTTAGCTAATAAAACCAGGAGTGTTAGCAAGTGCAGGAACTGGCAAACTGAGAAGATGTAAGAATATAGGTCCAGACACATTTGAGTGTTTGTGACATTTGTTGTTAATCACGTTAACACAGAGATAGGATTTAAACCTCTAAAATATTGTCTCACTGATTAAAATATCTACTGTCTACTGTAATAAGAAAATTGCTTTTTTTTCTAAAAGAACTGTCATTTCATGGAGTTTCGTATGTCACTTAATTCCACTAACACAATAACTTGAAATTTTAGGGGCTGTGTATTTAAACACAAGAAGACAGTCGTTCTTCCTGATTGTTTTTTTATGTGTGCATTTATCTGTAGTACGATAAAAAAGATGAGCATAAATCCATCTTGCATGAATAACATGGATGACCGAAGGGAACTTCCATTACAGATACAAAAGAAATTGTTACCATCTCAAAGAACACTGAGCTATGAAGAACCGCTATTTTTACAGATTAATGTACTGTATAAGTTACTCGTATACTTTCTGTTCATTCTTCCTTTATGAGAGTATCGTCTGTCTTTTCCCACCTAAGGAAACAAAAGCTGCAACAGCTAAAGACTATATTGTATATGGATTTTTTATGCAAGTTCCCCTTGCTTTATACAAGGAAAAGTGACTTACATCTTGCATGAAATGAAGGCAAAATGAAGAATGGCAGGATAGAAAAGCTGAGGGGGGCAGGGGGAAGAAAAGCAAATAAATGGAAAGCTGCCTGTTAGGAAGGCAGCGAAAGGCATCTGCACAGGGAGGAACCATGCCTGTCTTTTGGTCATACTGGCTCTGCTTCCTATGCAAAACACCCAGGGGACATGGCAGTACCAGGCTGAGGATGCTGCTGTACTCAGCCAGAGGCAGGGGAGCTCAGTATAAGCGTGCTGCAGAGCTCTGGTACAAGGTACAAGGCCCCGAGCTATACCTGGTCAAGCTGGAAGCAGCAGAGAGCCAAGGAAGAGCTGCTGCAGGCCAGCAGATTGTGCTGGGCTGCCAAGGAAGCACTTCCAGCTGCTGCACTGCTGGACAGACTGAGAACATTACCTGACTGGGACACCTAACATGTATGCTTGTGGATGTCAAGCTGCAAAACTGTGGCAGGATTTTACAAATGACAAACAGCAAGAACGAACAAATGAAAAAACAAAAACAACACAGAAGAAATGCACTGAGGGAAACATTCCAGCAAAACAAATGGTCTCATGGCGTTTTAATACTAATTTGTACTGTAGTGCCATCTAGTGAGCAGAAATAATACACTTCAAACCTTTCCAATAATGCTTTTACACATTACGTACAGGTAATATATTTTAGGTAAGCGAGTATATGCATACAAATCCATCCATATATATATACGTATGTATTTATAAGCATATATATGCCTACCTAGAATATATTACCTGTACTTAAGATAGAATCATAGAATCATAGATGGCCTGTGTTGAAAAGGACCACAATGATCATCTAGTTTCAACCCCCCTGCTCTGTGCAGGTCGCCGACCACCAGACCAGGCTGCCCAGAACCACATCCAGCCTGGCCTTGAATGCCTCCAGGGATGGGGAAATCACAACCTCCTTGGGCAACCTGTTCCAGTGCGTCACCTCCCTATGTGTGAAAAACTTCCTTCTAGTATCTAACCTAAACCTCCTAAATGCACAGTTTGAATAAAACAGCCTCTTAATCATATTATTGCAGTTATTTAATTGTAATGTTATTATTCCTGCAGTACTGGTCGTAGGTATGAGATAAAACTGTATGGTGCCAAGCTGTGTCCAAAAACAGAACATATGTTAGGAATACTTCAAGGAATAATTAACTGGAAGTATTTTAAACTTTCCTGAGTATACTTCCAGTAATAAATCATAACTGATTAAAAGACAGAAGTATAATCTACCTTTTAAGTTTAGTGTACATTGTTGGGTGCGGGAAACCCTTACATTGGTAACTAAAGGATGGGAAATAAATAATTACCTTCTAGTGCCTAGAAAATCCCTGCCTGTCCCTAGCCATCTTCCTGCTTGAGCACTTCTGTGAAAATAAGGGGCTTTCCACAGCTCCTCCTACCCAATGTTGGTTAATGCCCAATACAAGTAAGAAATGTATTTGAAAACAAATATGAGGATAAAACAGTATTAGTTTTATGAAGAAAATAAAAGGGAAAAGCTGGAAAAACAATTTTTAACTGAGTTCAAGTAACTGGCAGCTTGGTTTTATCTGTACAAACGGGTCAATGACAAAAAGACTGTGTGAATACAAACTCTTGTTATTTCAACTAAGGAGATACATCTATCTTCTGCAACTAAGCTAAGTGCTATGAAAAAAGATCAGTATGGCAACATGCACAATTTCTTGCAGAGTGAACTGTGAGGTATTTACAGTGCTTCATGGCTAATCATTGTACCATTAAGCTGTGATAAAACACAAGTAATTTCAGGCAGTTTATGCACTGAATGGAAGTTAAATATCTTGATAGATGACAAATACACAGAAGGGATCACCATTAGCAGTTGATATTCCCTGTCTTCAAACACTATCTCCTCCTTTCAGTTCTTGTTTCTGCATCCATATTGTATGCTCTGTTCAAGGTCATCCCAAAGACACTAACCTGCACAGCCTGATCGTTCAATGACCTGTCTAGCTGAACAGTTAGAAATGCAGAAGCAGTCAGTTCATCTTTTGTAGCACGGGCTCCTTGCCTGAAGAAGACATTGTAAAAAAAAAACAAAAACGATTGAGCCTGATTTCAAAATGGTCTAGAGATTATACTGCATGTCCAAGACATAGTAAATAACCCTGCATTTACTTGTGACTCTCTACTCTTCTCAACAGGACACAAAGTCAGCATGAAATAATATCCACATACAGGAGGTCTGTGCAAAGCTGTCAACACATACCATGTGTAGATGATCTGCCCTTTAGGATAAGTGTAAAGGATGATGTAACAGTCACCACCATAGAACTGTCCATATGTCTCAGGTTGCACAGGAACTCTGCCACTGCTTTCCACTCTCCAGATCTGGGGAAACACAGAAATCACTGCAAAATGCTAAACTTCATCTTCAGTCTCTTCAAGAGGCAATTTGTCCTATCATACCTTAAGCAGTTTTTCTTCTATTCTCAAATGTTATAGTATATGACCAAGAAAGACTGTATGAAAGATATGTTTGCATCCTACATCCAGAGAATGAATGAATAATGATCAACGAGCCATGCAGTACACTCTTCTTTGTCTTGATGCTTTAATGTCATTTCATAATGCTATATTTGAACTTACTTTCTTAACGTCTTAAGATGATAGTGTAACAAGAATGTCACAACATTATGGCTCCCAGTAGAACTATAATAGTATTTGGGAGAGGCATTCAAGATAGAGTTTTGCAGATTTCTTGTATTTGATTCACTCCAGCGCAACTCAGTTAACAGCTGCCCTTCAAAAACATGTAGTTGAAATTATAAATAAAAAGTGCTCCAGGTCTAAGCTGCTGTGGCTGAAATCCATGGACCATTCCAAGTATGAGGTCAGAAATGCAGAAAATAAGACAATAAGACTGTGGGCACTTATTCCTCCTCTTACTTTCAGGATCCCAACATTCAGACCTGTATCCAACAAGGTGCGTTGGTGCAGTACCAAGGTAGCCCTGTGTAGTCCAAATATATTCCCTGGATTATACAAAAGACTAATCCAAAGAGATTTCAATGGGATATGGATAGATTTGAAAAGACTCTAAAGTCATCATATTCTTTCAAAATTCAGGCTACTTGAAACACTCACTAGGGACAAAGAAGCAGACAGGACAGATACAACAAGACATATGTAGATAAATGGATTAAATTTCTGACTCCAAAGGCAAGTTTTCCCATTCCAGATTTCAAGATGATGTGGGATAGAAGCATTCCTTTAGTTATAAGGATCGTATTTAAAGTATTTCCTGTATAAGTATTTTATAAAAGGGGAGATATTTCTGCACTTTGATTTCTTCTGATGACTGCTACATCTTTCATGAGCATAAAAATAACATTACATGCCAGCATACTGCTGACAAAGAGATTCACTTTCCACTTCAAGTCTATTTGTAGGAATAACCATTAATGTAATTGTACTCAACATAATATCTTACATAGCAAAACATACAGTAGCAGTTTAACCTATTACAAGTAACAGAGAAACTGGGTAGGTGGAAATTGGAATAGGTGTAACCACACAAAAAGTACCTGTACTTTCCCTGAGCCATCATCTATCATATTATGCTGTGCAGCCATTTGTGGAGACTCGTGTAACTTGGTAGCATCAAATTCAATCTGCTCAATTTTAGCCACTCTCTCTGTGACATATACTTTGCCGAAGCCATCGCTTTGATCTTTATCCTTCCAGTCTTTGAAAAATTGTTTGAAAATTGGCGTTTCACCTCCTTCTGGAAGCACTTGAATCTGAAATGAAACAGGAAACATGAGATGGAATGAAAACAAGGCTGACATGGTTACTGAAATGAAAACTCTTCTGAATTATCTGTCAATAAAACATTGCCCTTATGGACTTATATGCCCTTAAAAAAAGACTTTTTTTTTTTTTTTTTTTTTTTTTCTGATTTAAAAACAAAGCCTTTAACAGAGTTCGTTATCTCTTGGTATCATCTCATAAACTCATAAACAGATCACACCTGTGTGTTGGCAGGATAATTCATCTGCTGTATAAATGCTTCAGCATTCTTCATGGCAGCCTTTCTTTCCTGTGGGTTAGCATCTTTGCCTGGTTTAAAGATAAGAACAACAATCCATGAGAAAAGGCAGTGAGCTCACCGACTTTGTCAAAACAAGATACCCTTGAGCCAGATTCTCTTCAACATTGCTTATGCCTCCATCTTGACCAAACACGAATAATGAGATCCACACAACATTGAACAGCCAAAACAGTACCTTAATGGTTTTGAAAAAAAGAATCGTTATTCCTTTTGCTTTGTGTGTTTTGGTTGGAAAAAAAAGAAAGAAAGAAAGAAAAAGGCTACTTAAAATTTCTGCTAGGTTTGAGGTATACATCCAGTAAGAACACTCAGGGTATTTTCTGTGAATCCTTGTCTTCTGTGCTGCAGTGTGTTAACTGAAGCTGCTCTCTAGAACTGCCTTCCGCTCATTAGGCACCACCACAATTCTACTACTCCCAAGTAAATGAAACTCCCTTTCAATCTGGCTGTGCTGTGCAATTTACCACCACTTTTCCCCACCCATTCCTCCTTCCTCTACCCTGTTCAGTATTAGACATCTCTGAAAGCCTCAGTGGGATGATTTTTTTTGTATCAGTTCTGCATTCCAGCTGGCTGTCAACGACTACGCTTTAAAGACTTCTTAGTCTACCAAGATGCTCTGATAAGCTATTCATTGTATTCAGTTTTGAATGAGACTATTAGCAAAGTAATTCACACTCCTCAGCTTAGTGGGCTGAAGATTTCCAGCAGCGATGATAACTGCAGCCTCTCAGTGCAAGGGTGAGACTTGCAGATTAATGTTTTTTTTCTGACACATTATCATTATCAGTGGTAGCAAAGTGAGGATACACAAAGGAACAAGTAGGGCCAGTTCACAAGACCTACATTGGATGTAATTGAGGGAAAACCAGGAGTCAGGCTCAGAACTCTGAGCACAATCCCCCCATATGTTATTTTTTATAGGTTACATCCCTGAATGCAAATAATTACTCAAGCAGGATGCTTACAATACTTCCTGGATTCAGAAGTTTGACAACTGCATTGATTAATTATTTGCTATTTCACATGGCAGAAAGAAATGCAAATGTCACAGAAGACTTAATATACTGCCTCAGACAAAAAAAAAAGGGGGGGGGGGGGCAGGAGAGGCAGGAGATACTCAATGTTAAATGCAATAGCATCACCATTGCATTCCAAGTACAGTGTCCAGACCTAATTCATCAGCTCTTCTCTGGGAAAATGATCCATTAAAATGACTGCAGACAGTCCTAGCACCATTGATAATAACACAGACAAATATTCAGGAGAAAAAAAAAACAAGCATGTTTTCAGTTGGTCCCTGGAAGATGGAGGTTGTAATTATCACTCACCTTTCAGTTTCACATCTCCACCAATAAAGGTATGAAAATATAATACCTACTTATTATCAAACCTTCAAAGCCCATATTTTTCCTAGAAGATGGATATTTGATGGCAATACACAAAATCTGCAGGATTCTTTATGTTTGCTTTGTAATTGCTACTTAGATAAACATTTAAGCATTAAGTTTACAGATGTCTTAAAAACAGACAGGATCTTTAAACAAGACACATTCTTAAAGCCTTTACTGACACGAGCAATCCTTGTCCATTGACCGTGCCAAGGCAGAACCATGACCATACTATGGGTATTGTGTCCAGTTAGTATAAAGTTTTGGCTATTCAGTGGATGCTGTATTGATCCCTCAGAACTGTGTTTCTTCTGCCTTTTCAATAGAAGGGTCCTCTTACCTTTCCACACAAAGATCTTCCTTGCAGCACCATTGTCCAGGATGAAGCACTCCTCTGACAAAAGCATAGCCATGGAGAAGGGGTTTTCCTCTGCTACCACTGACAACTTCATGGATCCACTTGCATCTGACACCTAAGGAAGCAGTAATTGCAACTTCAAATAAACTCCGGTTTTGATCATCAAATTAATTTCCATTCTCCGAATTACAATAAAAATTAGTTACTATTCCTATGTCTGAAATTTTTATCCTGCTGGAAAGTAAGGACGACTTTTTTAGTTTCGTTTAATGTTAAATCCAGCAGAGGGAGATACAGTGTTAATTTTAGTGATCTCTCAGTTTTTTAAAGCAAATAATTTTCTCTTACACTTTGGGTTCAAATGTGTATACAGTGAACATCTCACAGTTAAAAACATATGCTTATATCAACTTATCCTATAAATTAATGTCATCTTCTGCTACTACATCACCCTCACTGAAGCCAAAGCTACACTTACATGCTAAACAAGAACAACTGAAATTACAGAACAATTGAAATTTTGTGGTTTTCAGGAAGAAATAACTTTTTTTTTTTTCTTGTTGAAGAGAATAAATGTCTTTTCTAGATTTCATTAAAAACACCCCCTTTTCCAAATAGTTTCTCACTTCTCAAGAAGGCAACATGAAGGAAAGTTAAGAGACATGAAAGGAAAGAAAAAGAGAAAATCAAGAATTTATTGTTTCAGTTCTGCAGCTTCCTGCAATGAAATGGAATGTCCATATATTTTCATTTCAAAACAGGCTTCTTTTGTCAGAAATGATCAAATACCAAAACTTGGCTCTGCTTTGACACTGGTAATGAAGAATTTTTCTGATACTGGCACAGTCCCAGTCAGTGTTAACCCATGGGAAGTGAGAAAAGAGAAAAGGAACATTGAAAAGAAAACAGTTCCGCATTCAAATTTCCTTGGATTTTAATTAGAAAAATAAAACTGCCTATCTCTCAAGCTCTCTTAAGGATAAATCACACACAACTATAAAAACTATCACTTCTGAAACCAAGAAGACAAGAAACATTTTGATTTCAGATTTAAGTCAGTTAATTGTTCTTTGACCTATGATTAATGGGTCTGAGGCCATGCTTAATTTATTTTCTGGTAAACAGGGCTGTAATCAATATTTTTTCCTCATTTCAGCTGGGCTATCTTGATACTGTGTGAGAATCTTGGCCACTGGCTGCAAATCACCCAACACAACTGTGGTTCTTTAGGTGAAACCAGAACTCCATGTACTAAGGCTCTGTGTGCATGATAACTGCTGAGCGTGCCTAACCCCCCAGAATAAAGCTACTTACCATATAGAGTTTAGCACTCCTCCGATTTGCAATATCAGCCATCTCATCGTCATCATCACTACATTCAGGAAGCTCTGGCTTTTCCCCTAAGACCTGTATAATAAGAGAATAATAAAATCAGACAGAGTATATGTTCTACAGTATAAATACACAAATACTTCCATGTGTTGTTCCAGTAATTAATTAGTTGGCATCATCTTTATCCTCGATCCGATTTAAATCTAAACTCATGGATGACTTCTTACAATTTTTGGGATGGCTTCATTTGTGAAATGTTTGAGAATAAAATTAAAGCAAAATGAAAAATATGAACTAAAGTTATCTTCAAAAATATTTCAATTGTTTATCAAATATCAGATTACGAGTTCAAAAATCTTTAAAATTACAGGTTCTTAATTCCAGTTGCATGGGAAAAAATTAGCAAGGATCTCGGAAAAAAATCATGGGGTGAGAAAAATATATTCTTGCTTTATCATTAGATGATCAGTTTTAACACTGTGGTAGTTTTATGTCATTGTGGTGTTGCACCAATGACAACATTATAGCAACCATTACTAGAATAAATTCACAGAGGTTCAGCAAGAGTATCCAGATCCAAATATTGTGCATAGAATTGTATGAATTTTGATGTAGTTACATCTCAGAGTGAAGATGATAATGATAGTTAATTAGGTCGCGAGTACAAGTGATGTTACAGCCTTTCTATTGACATAGCAGATTTGCATATAACATGGAGTTGCATGCAAAAAACATTCTAAATATTTAATAACAAGAAAGCCTGACAAAGCATATAGCCACAAGGAATACGAAAGAAAACAAGTATAGCGTAAGTGTTTTACAGAAATTTGCCATCTGTGGAATCTTCTAATCTAGCAAAGCCAGTAAAGTACATGGCCTTATTAAGTGTGACTGCTCCAGTTTAATCTAAAATAATTTACTTGTAGTTCAAAAAGTTGTTCCCTCAAAGTATAAGAAAGGCATCTCTAGGAGCTCTTCAGTAGCTATCGTTCAGCTTTCCCTGAATATGCACTACGTGGCTGCAGGTTATTCATGTGCAGGCCAAGTGGGGCCAGACTGTCATAGCAGTGCCACCAACTGGTGAACGACCACCTAAAGGAGAACGGGCAGACGTGGCATACTGTCACAAGTCTTCTGAAAATGTTTCCCCTCCTAGGTTTGCACACTAACAGCAGCCTACACCCAAGTTGAAGAGCACCAAGAATAACCCTGCCTTTGTAATGCAAAAGGCAGAAAATGCCCAAACAGGCATGCTTCTTTGCCTGAGCACATACTAAATGGGTTTAAGGATTTTATAAGATTGGACTTTCAGTGACTATTAAATGGGTAAAAGACTCCTATTAATAAAACTTCCAGAAGTCCATACTCGCTATTTTTTCTGCTTAATTAGCTACTTCCAGTAAAAACAGAAATCCCATTCACACACAACTTGTGGTTTCTGACAGTTATAGTCAGCACTTTCCCTTGCCATGCATATGGAATACTCACTGCACCACAGTTACTATGCTTTGTTGTAAGCTTCTTAAATTAATATAAAAACTACCAGTCTCACAATTTGTGCATGCACAGGAGACTGACAACTATGCAAGAGCCACTCTGAATATTTTTTAAAACTGGGTCAGGAAGCACTGATGCTGCTTCTGAAAGCACCATGACAGAAGCAGCCCACAGCATGAGCTAAGCACTCTGCTCTAGCAGCAGCTAAGTCAAGTAAGTTCTAGAATTTAAAAATTCATTTCTAAAAATGGCTCCAACACAGTTCAGATTGCTGGCCTCACCTACTGGTGTCCAAAGACGTGCATCTTTTTCTTTCTAAACTAGAATTACTACCAGACCCTCTAAAACTTTTCAGTTCATCAGTACTGGCATGATGAGAGGGACAACTATCTCAGTGGAAATTCTGGTTCTGCAATAGCAGCTTGTACAATAGCTTCTCTGGCCGAAGCTAGCCCCATGCTACAGCACAGGCAATCAGAAAGGAGTATCACTGAAAGATCTGTTCTGTGATTCTCCTGCAGAGGAGCACAGGAACAAACAGAGAAGGGTGTCCTCTTTCCTTGTATTTGAAGTCACAGTTATTCATAGATCCTAGCATTTTTTGACCATTGCTAAGATGGATGGGCCATGATTTGCTTCTCCCAGCAGGTACAGAGATCTGCTGGTACAGAGGACTGTGCAGCCTGCACTGACACTGGAATAAGCCTTCAGCTGAACCCCTGTAGGAATACTGTGTGCCCATATCAGAAACAGGAGATGAGACAAAGGTGAAATAACCTGAGGCAGACGAGGACACCAGTCATGGTGTGAAACAGACACAATCTGTGTGTGAAACAATAGTCTGAAATACAAAGTCACCACACTGGGGACAACTTATGTCACTCCCAACATGCACCAATTTCAGATGCTTTATTCTACAGACTGTCAGAGGACACAAACAACAGAAGGAAAAACAACATGTCTAAACAGAAAGCAATTTATGCTAAAAAAAAAAAGTTTTGTGCCAAAGAAATTCCTCCTCGGTTAAGTTGATTTTCTTCCTTCTAATGGAAATGTCTGCAGTATGGCTGAGTCCATGTATACTCACATATCTGCTTGGATGTGGAGACAACTGATAAATGTTACCAATAAGACTACGAAGAGCTTATTGAGTTATTAAGTGGTACTCTAGAACTGGGTCATGTAACTACAGAAGCATATGGCTGGCTGAGGTGCAGTACCAGGTGCTTCACCTTTATGGAGCCACCCCTCATGCGATGCATCATAAATAAAAGAGAACATGCCAGCTGAGGCAGAGTCAAAGGCTTCTGAAACTGTTCAGCACGGTTCCCTGATAAAATGAAACTAAATCAACAGTTTAAAGGATACTGAACCTTATGGTCCTTATCTACATACACTGTTAGTTTCACACACTGTGTCAGCAACACCGAATTTTACTCACACAATTATCCCTGTGCAGACAGCCCACAGGGTCATGTCTCAGGAGCCAGTGTGCGGACAGCCTGGAGCTGGTTCTCTTGGGCTGCTCACAGATTTGGGGCTCTAACATGCAGATGTGTAGATCAAATGTACAGATCTCAAAGCAGCAGTGCTCTCTTGGGGACACAAGATGGCTCAGCCGCATTCACTCCTGGGCTTTCCAACCATCTTATCAGCGCCAAGCCACAACTTTCAAAATACACAGATGCACACAAAGACTTTGTAACCATTTCTTTAATTTTATTATTGTTATTATTATTTAGTATTTCTACATAGTAGAAATAATCTAAGGCATAACTGGGGGCTTGAAAGCATAGTTGTGTCATAGCTGCCTCCTTCTCTGGGCTTGGGATCTTTAAAATCTTGCTTGATTTTAGAACCACAGAGACTCCTCATATCCCTCCACCTGATCTGCCAGTGACATATTAGGCTGTCAAACCCCTCCTCACCTTTTGCTGCTTCATCCCAGAGCAATACCCATTCTCTCCCCATCACTACTTTCTGCAGTTTTAGCAGTATCCTGGAGAAAAGCACTCGGGCATATTACAGGTACTCTCACACACTGTGTCAGGCCATTCAACCACCCAAAGCTAAATCTACTACAATTATTTCAGAATAAGGCAGGCCCAAAGCTGGTTATGGCAGTGCTGTAGCCTAAGACTAGCTCACCTCTCAATGAGAGCATCTGACTGTAGTTTTAACATGCTTTATGAGAAGTGTTCATGAATGCTACATTTTAAATCTGCCAGGGGAGCTGACGATGGAATAAAGTAGAAACTCAATCTGCATTACTTTTAAAAACTTTTTTTTTCCACATTGTTTTGTAAGTTTTGTTAAACTTTTTTGTAGACAATGGTAGGTTAGTGCAAGAATATCTCAGGGGAGACCAAGAAAACAACAGTTCCTTTTCAACTGCCCAACTTCATTCTTATCTTCCAGTCATTGCAGTGTAGCCTATCCTGCCTGCAAAACTATAATCCCATTACATCTCCTTGTGTGCACATCTCCTATGCACAAATCTGTACTATCTCAAAGAAGTATAGAATACAGTGCCAGAGTTTCTTCTGACAATGGAAATTCCACTCTCTTACCCTCAAAAAGGATAGAAGGAATCACAGACAAAAGTTATAACCTGTAGGAATGAGACAAGGTAATTTTAAATAAACACACCAAAAGAAGGAATTTAGTAAACACAGTCTTCACAACTGGAGAAGGTGACACTGATTAAATGGGAGCAGGAAGTTTAAAAGAGCTCAGTGAGGCTGAAAATCCAACGAGTAAAACAATGCTCGAAGAACAAGTCATGTGAAGGTTAATTAAGAGAGCAAACCAGTTTCATACAGTTTAACCTGTGTACACGAGTGCTGTGTTTGTGTTTCATTTCACTGCACAATTTGGATTAGGTTCCTGGGTCTGAAACTGAACTATTTGCTGTGGCTGTGATCCCAAGCTTGGGTCTCAAACAAATTCAAATTCCCCTCTTTAAGCGCTAAGAGCAGTAGAAAGAAAAGCAAGTGAGACATTTACAGAGCTTAAGGCTCCTTTCAGAAAGCATCAGGCTTAGTAGCTCGTCAATTACTTTCTTACATGCTCTGACATAAGTAAATACATCTGCTACTACCAGCTCTGGGTACACATGTACTGGTCACAGAGAATAAATCTTTCATGCAGAATGATGGCTCTGAACTAAAAACACAGCGTGAACTCACTGGCAGATAAGAAAGTGGGTTTTTATATTTACCTTCAAAACAAAGGAAGAATATTACAAGGAATGCCTCTCTGAAATAAATACCATCTCAAGTATCTACTCCAACAAGCAATAAGAGAAAAAATTCCAGCTGAAAGAGGAAGACATAAAGGGGCCAACCCTTGAGTTGGATGTACAGATGTGTACCCAGGGGGACCTTTGGGCAAAGGTGGTTTTAGGGCTTCACTGCTAACATTACTGGCCACAGTTCATCTCTATCACATTGGCTTATGTTTGTCATGCCAGCAAATGATGACTGCAATAGATATCTGCTCCAGACAAAAACTACTTTTGACATTGGTCAGTTATGAATATGCTTTTTTCACTGTTTTTTTTTTGTTGTTGTTTGTTTGTTTGTTTGTTTTAATATTGTAACCCAGAGCTCTTTCAATCTATTTGAGCAAACATAATCTTTCAAAAAATTATACTTCAATCAAACTAAAGAAGAACAAAACATCTTTCGCTTAACTGCTCCCAGATAAGTCAGCAGAATTTCTGCCTGAAATTGCCTCTCACCAGCAATTGCAGCAACAACAGATGTCATTACATGCTTGCCCTGAGCAGAGGGCCTCCCACCAGCCCCAACAAAGATTGAGAGTAAGATGAAAATGCTGTAAGGTGCTGACAACCACCAGGGATGCTTTCTGTTAGCACACAGTTCCGGCATTTTGATCATTTGTTTGGTTTTACCCTGTAATTTATCAAAAGCACTTCATGGTATTAAGGTTTAAACCTGATTTGTATGCATTCAGAATGTTGCATAATAGCAAAACATATCAGCTGCTTGTGGCACTTTTGATGCAGAAATTATGGCCTACATTTTTTTCCAGTTTCTGTTTTCTCAGGAATTTCAAATGCAAAATGTAATTTTATTCATAGCTCTGTGTTTAACTTGTAAAAATAGGGCATTAGGCTTTGGCAGCTTATCATGTAGTATTTGCAATTTTGCATATCTCTAATAATTTGAATATGAATTCTTGACTTCATGTGATAATGCTGTTCTAACATCAATTTTCTACTCTGTGAAACAGCCACAAAATAACACGTTCACAAGAACTCACTGAGATCAGTCTGGAGAGAATCATATTTGGCTCAGAGATAAAGCAAACTGCCCTCTGTCCCACTGGGCCTTCGAGATTGGGAGTGCATCGCATGAGCTGGGGAAACTCTTGCAGCTGTCATCTTCAAACACCCAGCTTTTTGGATGTCTCCAAGATAAACAGTGATCCCACCCATGATAGAGAAACTGGGAGGGCAAATGAGGGTGGATAGTGGTAAGACAAGGGGGAATGGTTTTAAACTGAGACAGGGGAAGTTTAGGTTGGATATCAGGAGGAAGTTTTTCACACAGAGAGTGGTGACACACTGTAACAGGTTGCCCAAGGAGGCTGTGGATGCCCCATTCCTGGAGGCATTCAAGGCCAGGCTGGATGTGGCTCTAGACAGCCTGGTCTGGTGGTTGGTGACACTGCACATAGCGGGGGATTGAAACTAGATTGTCACTGTGGTCTTTTTCAACCCTTTTTCTATGATTCTATCCACACTACATTAATAACAAATATGGAAACTCTTTGTTACCATCACTGAACACTGAAAATTAAGCTGTTCAGCCACCCACCTACCCACAGCGTAATTATAAACACAGTAAGTAATTACCCCTGCATCTTTTTTCAATTTATACCTATCCTTTCTACATTTTTTTTTAACTTTTTTTTTTGTTAAAGCCTCCTCAAATACCAGCAAAGGCATTACAACTGAGACCCACAGAGACCCTCACACATCCTTGACTTAAGAGATGCCAGATTTAGCTGCTTTCTTGGAACATTGAAGTCTTTGCAGCTTTGCAGATCTGAATTGTAAGCCTTCAGTCTTAAAGCTCTGTGTGCTGCACAAGTTACTGTATGCTTGTGTACTAGAAAATAGCTAATGGAAATAAATCAGTAACTAATGCTAATGGAAAGCCTCAGGCACATAAGGCACTGCTTACATTCAGCTTTTCTGTTCTCTAAGCACACACTTGCAATCTTTTGCAATGCCATCATGCAGGCTGGTTTCCAGGCTGCGACAGGCCAGGCTGAACTGGAGGCTGAAAATTGGAGTCTGGCAACTTCCCTAAGGAGCTTGAAGCAGCAGAATAGGGAGAAAGGTGCAGGCAACAGCTAGCATCCCTGCTGGAAAACGAGGACTCCCTGGAGAGGCAGAGCAGATGAAAGGATCAACAGTGATACACAGCATCACAATGAGCAGTGGGAGCCATAGCAAAGCGTTTCAGCACTCAGAACTCAAGACAAAAAGTGGAAAAAGCTGCCCAGAGCACTGATATGTTTTTCCAGTACCCAACTTGCTGAATTCACAAAGAGCATTTCCAGTTCCATACAGCCGAATAGCTCAACTGTGCCAGGGGAATGTCTTGGAATGACAATGAGACTTCTGCACCTGAGAGAGAGCACAAACTCTGACCCTAATTTTTAAGAAAGCAAATCAGAGTGCGTTGACAGAGTTTTGCTAATGCTTCCTACTAACACTTAAAATAAATTAAATATGTGTCAGAACACAAAAACAGAAAGCAAGAATATTTCTATCCCTAGATAGATGTACCGTAGATACAGCCTACTCAACTCCGGAAACCATTTACCCTGCTGGTTTAGGTGCCCTCCACTCACTGATTTCCAAGTTCCTACACTTCAAATTTTGTGTGATGTAGCCAAAGTGTTAAATGAAGGGGGTATTACTTCCTGCTCTTCAAGGCAGATATTCTATACCTGATTACTGAAATATTCAAATCTCTCATGTGATTTTACCTGTCTTCTGTTCTTACAGTTACAACCAGGTGGTATCAAAGTCATAAGCAGTAATGTGAGCAAAAGACCTTTCCCTAAAAACCGGCTTTGCAATAAAAGCAGTAACTATGTTCACCTGTATCTACAGTGCTACACATTGGTTATAGTAGAAATACTAAACAGGTCCCTGCAAGAAAGAAAAGAAAAAAAGGGAAAAAAGAATTTCTTCTCAAGGTGCCTATTTCTTGGGTACATGCTGGATTTCAGGAACAAATATCTCTGAGATTTTTATGCAGTAAAGAAACTTTCAGTTCTTCCCCATGAAATATCCAGATGCTATAAAGTACATGAAAGTAACTGCTAAAAACTCTTTCCTTTGGTCTTGTCTTCTTAATTATGCTCATTTAATGACTGAAAATTATAGCATTTCTTCATCAGTAGATTTCTTAATAGCCTAGCACACAAAAGAAAAAAGTTGTTACAAACTCCATTAGTATTCTAACATGTAATTATAAAATTGTAATTGACTAACACGGCAACCCTGCAAGTGCTATAGCTGCAGAAAAAGAAAACAAATATGAGAAATTTTCCCACCTACAAGAATGTAAATGAGATAAGTTATAATTAAATTGCAAGTACTTGCAGCAATTCATGCTGGTTCTACTTATTCACTGAAATACTTGTATAGAGGCATCTTTTCTAGCATAAGAAATCAGTTTTTCAACAATTTATTATTGAAGCAGTTCATAAAGAATTTAGCTCATGCCATGCAGTGCAATACTCTTGAACATTTTCTGAAGTTACCAATGCAGGCAGTGAAATTTGCATTCAGAGGCATGATTACAAACCTGACTTTCAGAGGTACATGCCACCTGCAGCTCCCATTTAGTTCCCTTTAAGCACCTGCCTTCAGACAGCCAAGATTGAAAACTGCAGCTTGAAAATCATGATTGGTAACTCACAACACTCCTGAAGAGTCCTCCTGGCCATCCTCTGCCCTTCAGGGCAAACCCCTGCTGATTTAGGCCTGGGGAAAACACTGGGCCAAGCAATGACCTGGAAATTTGCTAAGCAATACTGAAGTCAAGTCAGTAGAAGATCCAAGCCATGTGCAGTCTGAGTGCAGGCTGCACAACAGAGTCCTGCCAGGGCAAATTTTAGGCAAATTAAAAAACTCCTGGCAAAAACCAGGAGTGCCCTTAGTGAAGGAGAGATGCTCTGCCACGTGAACATAAACTATGTCACTGCTTCTGGCTCCCCGCAGGACAAGGGTTTTGAACTTTAAATTCACATCCACAGTCCTCGCAAATTTAATATAACAGTGTAAAAATTAAGCTTTCATTTTTCAGATGGGAAAGGAGGAGCCTTGAAAGTTACACATGCATGTGCGCTAACTTTCCCTGGAATATTTTGAGTTCATATTCTCTCCATCAGCATTCAAGAGATGAAGACCCGAATTCTATCTTTGCAGACATGTGCGTATATTCCAACCACTTCATGAGGAAGTGCATTCATCTTTCCGAGATGTGAACTTGACTCAAATTTGTCTCTGGGTCTGAGTAACATTGCTGTTGCTGTTTTCCATCCATCAGCTTTCCTAAGTCTTTATATTGGTGTTAAAATTTAGTTATTGTCTCTCTTCTCTGTGCATCTCACTGTCCAGCCAAGTCTTTGTACTTGTGCACAGAATTCCCTGAAAAAACTGTGAACATTTTTTCTCTTTCTTTTTTTTTTTTTTTTAACATTCAATTCATAGCATACAGCCTGTCAGTAAAACCACACAGAAGCTATAAGCAATTAAATGCTTATATGATACCTAGCAAATACCTGCTGTCTGTTTTATAGAGAAGTCATAACCTTTCTTCTTCCTCTTGTGCTACCCTCACCCCCACAGCACCTCCACTCCTTTGTTTACAAAACAAATATAATAAAGAACAAGGGAACAAGAAGAAATGCAAGTGTTAGGCGAGCAGCTGTAGCAGTGCTTGTTTTTACAGTGCTGTGACTGCACAGCCTGCTCTTGCTGTCTTCCAGGAAAAGAACAGGCATCTGATAAGGGGAGCTCATTGCTCCCTGCTCCTTGCAACAATCCTACTCCTATGTAACAGTCATCATTCACAGTACCATTAATGTTCTAAAAGACCTCTAAGATCATCTAATCCAATCATCCACCTACCACCAATACTGCCACTAAACCATGTCCCTAAGTGCCACATCTACACATTTCTTGTACCCGCAGGAATGGTGGCTCCACCACCTCCCTGGGCAGTCTGTGCCAGTGCCCAACCACTCTTTCAGGTAGGTTTTTCCTAATAGAATCCAACTGGAACCTCCCCTGGCACAACTTAAGGCCATTCCTTCTCATCCTATATTATTGAACACAATAGCATTCAGGAATTCTGAGCAGTAAGCATTTCTTAGGAGCTTTAAAGAAAAGAAGGAGAAGTAGGCTGTGTTATCAGAAAGGACAAAGAGGATCCTCTGTGGCTCAAAAACATTTAAACTAGGTGAATATTTACAGAAATATTTTATGAAAATTGAGTTTACATGCATCTGGTGTAAGGCCCATAGAACTCTAACAAAAAGAAGCAAAGGACAACCACAAATAATAAAAACAAAGAAGTCATTCTTTTCTTTTCTTTTCTTTTTTCTTTTTCTTTTTTTTTTTAAAAGGCAAAATTTCATTTTCTTTTGGGTTTAGACCTCAGCAGTGAAGCTTCTCATGTTTCACTGTTTCAGCCATGACAAAAATAAAATAAAAACCAAAAGTGTCAGCAATAAAAACTGCAACAATTCCACAGTTTTAAAGAAATTCTTTGTAGGAAAACAATAAAACAGCCCAAAGGATCAGACAGCTTTGACCATATAGGAATCAAGAACCATCCTCAAAGTGTGAGATCACAGAATCATTAATGTTGGAAAGATCGCTCCAATTGTCTAGCACAACCCCCAACCCATGCCTGTGTCCACTCTAGACTATTTTCCTCAGTGCCATATCTCCATGGTTTTGAATACCTCAAGGGATGGTGACTCTACCACCTCCCTGGGCAGCCTGTTTCAATACTTCACTACACTTTCTGAGAATAATTTTTTCCTAAATCCAACCTGAACCTCCCCTGGCCTAAATTGATATCACCTCTCCCTCCTATCACTGTTACTTGGGAGCAGAGACTGACCACCACCTCGCTTCAACCTCCTTTCATGAACAGATGGTTAAGTAGAAGTTGCAGAATCAATGCACAGTTTAGTGAAAACTCAGTTTATCCTATCCTTTAATTGGCTCTTATACCCTACAGATTACTCTGCTCTGCCATACAGAAACTGTTACTGTTGCTTGAGATGCCCGGGGAGAGCAGCTATATAGCTAGAACACTGTCAATCTAAAAATATTTCAGGTGTGCAATATTTCACATTACACTAAAATATGAAAGCAAACATGTTAAGACTTTCTCTTCAACTCCATCTTAGCATATCAGATCAAGCTGTTGATGAGAAATGTGTGGAGGACTGCATGTCTTCCATCTTTCTCTTGGGTGACTTGGAACAGAACGCTGCTCCTTGCATTACTGCAAGCAGCATCAGCTTGTTGGCCCACTACAAAACTTTCTGACATTTCTGATTTCTTCTTTCACATGCTTGCCATTGCTCTGAAAGCACAGGCACAGTTCGCACTTCATTTGCCATACACAGACAATAACTTTACTGAAGAAAGGAAATAGAGTACCTCAGTCATTCACTCATCCCACTCACCATATGCTGAGTTATGGGAAATAGTTTGAAAAAGTAAATGGGAAATTATTTTTTTTAAATCTAGCTCCCTCAATTTGTCTTCTGTACAGAACTAAAGCAGGCATTTCAAAAACAATTAGAAAACGGTTTGTCCCCAACACAGGTACTTGTTATTGTGGCCACACTCAGTTATCTCAGTGATTTGTTGGTACACAAATGCAGTGCTATGAAATCCCTGCTTTTTAATGTAAGCAGTCAGGACAAGCCTTGGTCTCAAAGCAGGGCCCAAGGCAACTTCTGACTGGGCTAGAAACTGAGGATTTGGTCCCAAATTAGCTTTAAAGTAATATATTTAGTGTTCTTTTTGGTTTAAAGAAAAAAAGAAGTGGAGTTAGCTCTAACTCTAATGTGGTCACATTACAGTGACCAAACTGACTCATGATTGCCAAGACCTATTTTTAGATTAGTCCTATGCAGGTGAAAAATTTCCTGTAACACAATTTGAGCATTCAGGCCTAAAGCCCAGCAGAATGAGCAACTGTTCAGCTGTTTACACGTAAGAATCAGTGCACAGAGTTGGCAGTCAGTGAATTTCACTATGGGCAGCTGCAGCTGCGGGGAGCAGTCACAGTTACTGAGCAGGAGCAGCAGCAATTTCTCCACTTTAGCCACTTGATTTTTCAAATAACCAAGGCAGCCAAGCCTTCTCCCAAAAGGAGAAGTTTCTTCATACATTGTTGACCAAGCAGTGAAATGATTTATTCTCATACACTAACAACATGTGACAAGATTAAAACGCAACCTTGGCATTTTTCCTGCTCTTACTCTCAATGCTCTACAAAACAAGTTGCACACAGTTGGCAAGCAGGTACCAGGGTGGGGCCAGCATGACCTGGCCACACACATCCTTACTGGGTGTTGGCAGCAGCCCTCAGCCACCCATGTCCTTGCTGGAGCTAACATTGTGTCTGCAGTTGAATGTGAGCCAGATAAAAGGTGCAAAGTGCAGCTGTTTTGATCCACACTCCCAACTCATCATAAGCCTATTAGAAATCCCATGCAAGGCCTCCAGCAGCAAGCTCAAGATGGGCTGGGTCAGAGGGAACGTGCTTGACAGCATTTTCCTGCAGTGCCACCCAGCCCAGGCAGGCTGCAAACTGAGCACACATTGCAAACAAGGAGCAGGACTTTGGTTCTAATCGTCAGTCTGTGTTCTTTTCATCATTGTTACTAATGTAAAATATATACTACTCACTTTACTGCTTAAACCAATATTAATCACATTCCATGAGCCAAAACTGAGTATGCACACCATCACAAATAAAGGTATACCAGCAAGAACCATTCAGCATTACCTCCTGAAGTTAATCTGAAGTGTGAGATAATATTCTACTGGAACATTTTCCATTTTACTGAAGGACTGCTTTATGACCCTGTTTACCTTTTCCTTCTTGTCAGAAAATGAATGAAAAAGCTTAACTTAGCACTCAAATGTCAAGTTACAATGCTATTATTACCATGCAACAGGAACAGCTCACCAGCACTTGCTAATGTTTTCCAAAATCTGAAAATTCCATAAATTGTTTTTTTTTAATTTTTTTATTTTGTTCTTCTCCACTTTACTTTGATCATCTCTGTTAAGGTATCTGAATTCTGTTTTTTAGATATATGGTCAAACTTTAGTTTAAACATGAGGAGGAGACTCCCTAGACTTATTAGAGACCAGGTACATAACAGTTCATAGTGGAAGTGGTGATGCCACACAGTGTGCTTGACCCTATGAAGCTTCACGCAGTTTGCTACGTTTTGACATTCTGGAAATAGAACTTCCACCTGCTGCTTGACCCTGATGCTGCTTTTTCCTCACACAGAGCAGACAGTTTGGTTCAGGCATGAGCTCTGCTGTTAGTTCTGTTACCCTATGGATAATTCTAAAAAGCAAACATTTAGTTCTCAGAAGAATATTTTTAGTTAATGATCTCTTATTCCTCTGCCCGATATCTTAATACTACGGGGTAACGTAGCAAGAAGTCATCTAAACTGGTGTACTGCAGCTTAACTCTCTCCGAGCTCCTGGACTCCTTGCAGAACATAAGTTTTGAACCCAATCCTGTTAAGCTCCTGAAGTATAACAGCACTCTTATTCACAGCTGTGTCAGTAACTGCATATATACAATACAATACCGTTATGAGTTCATCCGGTTCACTTCCTTCTTCCACCGTAATTAATCTGGACCTCCCATTTCGTTCGTTGTCCCGAATGCCAATAGCAACTTGAGTGGCCTTCAGGCGCTCATATTTGTTGCACGAAGAGCCACACCACTGATAGATCTCCTAAAATAATTCAAAGCACGTATATGTTAACAAGGTTTCAACACAGCAAAATCATGAAATCAGTATTTTATTAATAATTATCTGACTGCAGCTAACCAGCAGAATATCAGTGAAGTTACATTTTTCAGCAGATCTTTAACATTTCTGAGTCATGTAGATATCTGCAATAAGCAAGATATTTATATAATGTAAGTCAGTATCTACATTTTAGAATATCATTCAATCTCACCATAGTCAGTTTTGATTTGTCCAAGTTTTGCCCGAAATAGAGATATATCTTCAACTATCTAAAGAACCCCAAAACACCTAAATTTGCTGCTGTAAAGTGTTTTTATTTTACAACAGCAATTCCTCTTCTATGTCATTTTAACAGTGGCAGCTCATGTCTCTGGCAAGAAACAAAATCATTTTAAAATCTTGGAAAATTAATTGTATCTGCACCTCAAAAGTAAAGTTGTATATTTCTAATCTTTTTTTTTTTTTTTTTTTTTTTTTTTGTGACCTTTTACTGTACAATACTTGTAATGTACTCAACTCAATTTGTCACTCATTGCATCAAATCTCCAGCTCAAGTGCAAATCAATGTCACAGGCATTTTCAATAAGGCTTCCTCCCTGGGAGATTTGTCCTTGGGGTACAGCTGATGCAGTGCTCATAAAAGTTTGTTAACCTTGGATAAATATGAGCTCTTCCTACTGTAGTTATCACAGTTGTCGTTATAGAAAACTTACAGAGATTTACAGATCAGAAATACATAGTTCTTTTTTTTTGTGATTATTACTGTAATCAAGTTACTTAAAACAAGATGGGTATATACCTTCCTGCCTTAGGAACTGACTATAGCACAGACAAATGTCACATCTGTAAGAGATGTCTGCATGCAAAAAATGCAGCAGCTAGGAACAAACTACACAGAGCAATCACCCAATTGGGATTGCTACCTTTAAAGGGATCTCCTCAAACACCACAGCATTGGTCTTCACTTTTCAGAGAAAATGCTCTGAAGGTAGCAGCTCCCTCCTAAATATTTTATGGGCTTTCAAGCCCTTCATCTCATCTGGCTGAACAGGTAGTGAGTAGGTAGGCCCATCACATAGCACGGAAAATGCAATTTGTTCAGAACCGAGCATGTCTACTGAGGCACCTCTCAGGAAGGAGGGCCACCAGAAGCAGCGTAAGACAGGTCATCAAACCCAGCCACACTGCAGACAGAGGAGCCTCAGTTCTGGCATGTCCCGTGCTTCATCCTAAATACAAAGTGTTTCAGGATACAGAATTTAAATTTCAGCCTTGATGAAAACTGCTAAGACGCAGAATATAAATTGCAGGTCCCCTAGAGGCTGAGCTGGGAGAAGATAGGCAAAATATACAAATCAGCTCGTCTGGCTGAGTTTTTTTCCTCCATCCTTTTGGAAGAAAGTCATTTGATTATTCTTGCCATGATTCAAATAGTCCAATAGCAACATTTGTCTTCAACATTAAAAAGGGTGAACTGGTTTGTGTTCAACTGCACTGAAAATAATAAGGAATAACTTACAGATGTTTAAGTTTTATTGTATACATACAATTCTATAAAACTTACATTTTAAATGAAAATCAACTTAATTGATAAAACCTTTTTGAGATTTTTTTCCCCTATTATTACTATTTACTTGTATTAATTTAATGCTATTATCATCATTTAATAGTACTTCCTATTATCATTACATGATAGTACTCAAAATGTGGTTTGAAATGAGTGGGAGAATAAGTACTGTTACTCAGCAGTAGCAGATACAAACTTCTAGAAGACAGCTAACAATGACGCCACTTGTATGCAAAACAGCACTAGTAACTTCTGATAATTACTTTCCAAAACCAGCTTGGAAATGCTCCAAAATAAATAAATAAATAAATAAAAACAATACCTGACCGATCTCACAGCCAAATTCCCTTCCCTTCCTTTAGGAAGCTTCTCTCAGCAGTGATGCCTTAAGGTTACATCAGGATTACATGGATTCCCAGAACTACATTGCTTTCAGCTTGCAGATGTTACACAGTTAAAGCAATAGGGTTTTCACCCTGGATTTATCAATCTTCTGATTATAGGTTCAAGACAAAATAAAAAAGTTCCAAATTCTGGTTTAAATAACTATCACACTTAAGCATCCAGAATCTGAGACCCATTCTTGGCTTCAGGACTGAAACCTATCTTAAATCTGATTATGACATTTCCACAAAAGAATATCTGTGCAGATTCAAGGAAACAGAATTCTAAGTCGTTAATAAAAGGCTGTCTTGGTTATATGTAAAAAGACAAAAGTTTCAACCCAAACAGATTTTTTAATATCATTCTTATAGCAATACACTTCCTCAGCCATCCTCTCCCAAGTTCTGGAAGACTTCTCAAAACATAGACTTTTAGCTTCGGAGAATTTCATTATTCAAACTTAATTACTTCTTATCTTGGCCTACCTCCTAATTGAGCATATTTGAATTATGAGAAAATAAGAGCTGTGAGTGATGTAACAGGAATTCTTTATTTCTTACACCCTAAGAAATAAGGAAGATGATCACACAGAGAAGTTGGGCAAATATTGCCTTATCTCAGTGTGTATGCTGAAATTCACAAAGATCACTCATTCATAAAGGTTAAAAGTTCAACAGCCTTCTCTTGGTCTTTTGGTAACCAGCCATGCAACCTCAGAAAAACATTCTCATCTACAAAATGAATATTTACTGACTACACAGGATATTGCGTGACTTAAATTGTCACTGCAAATTAAGGAGACCTTTAGATCTCAGACAATAAATACACCTTTTCCTTTCTTAGCATCTCTTAAAGGTCCCCTTGCACAGCATGTCCTGGCTAATCACCACTCACAGTATGCTCTCCCCTTTGCCTTCAATAAGCAACTAAACTGAGTTCTCTAAACCAACAGCTCTATGCTTCAGATCAGCTGGAGGAAGGAGAAAGACCTTCGAAAGCTACAACAGAGGATTTGGGTTGTTTTGTTATTGTTGTTGTTTTTTTTTCTTGCAAACCTTATTATTTTATTGCTACATGAGAAAACACACACACACATACACACACAAATTAATCTCATTAACCTGAGCTAATTTTAAGGCCCAACTTGCAGACTACAGGTTAAAAGTACTGCAACATTATTCAAACTTTCCTCAGAATTCTCTTTGCAAAAGACAATAAAATTTATGCACTTTAATTTTCAAAATAAAGTTGTTTCATTTTCTGGGATTTGGAAGGGGAATGGTAATTTTTAAACTATGGAAACAGTCTCACAAAATAATGTGGCCTAAATATTTAACCTTAACTAAAATAAGTATGAAATTTTATCAGATAAAACCTCAAGAAACTTCATGTAGTAAATTTTCTCCTGCAGCATAAAAAACTTGGATCAACAAGCAGCATCTGAAAACATCCTAGACCAGGAGTTCACAAATAGTATATCCATCCCTAAAGCTCTACCTTCCTTCATTATTAAAAAATAATGATTTAAAGGTTTAAAATGCTAGAGAAGGGAGAGTCTGAAAGTTTTGTGCATTTGAGAATAAAGATAGCATTCTCTCCTAATACTGACTACATCTAAACTCTGGGTACTGAGCATGTAATTTAATAGGAAGAAGTGAGTAGCTTGAAGTCATGAAAGTGTCCTAAAGACCATAACATTTTACTAAAATAACAACAAATACTAAACAAGTGTGTAACATCCAGTGCTACAAGCCCCTTGATATTTTGATTTAGTTACCTCTGATTTCAAAGTAAAATCATTTTCTCAATCATTTTAATTTATATCTCATTTTCTGGGCTCATGATAGAAGTTTGGGGGGATACTGACACATCTGTCTTCTTGATACAGTTTATTCATTTCAGTCTCTAGTTAGATTGTGGTTTTAACTATTTATTCTCAGAGGGGAGGAAAACAAGTTTAAAAGCTATAATAACTTCTTGACAAGGCTAATATTTATATTTTCCTACATCCAGCATGCCTCTGAGCTTTTGGCTTGTATGTTATTATTCATACATTTATTTTTAGGTATAGATATAAGCATGGCCTTTAGGGTAGATCCTATAGGTAACCCTATAGGCGTGGTATTTGCCTTTAACTCACTCAGTGCTTTCACAATTTCTTAGCTGTACTATACCTTCCCTATTTTTAGCATTGTTTTGCTAACCTTATTTTGAATTGGTAGGCTGACAGAAATTGTTTCCAATATAACGAAAATAGACACCAAGAGTTCACTTGGGGGAAAAAAAAAAAAAAAAAAAAAAAAAGGAACTTCATTCATTCATCAGTAATTCCTGTGCCAAGCCCAGTTTATTTTCAGAAGGTTACAGTAGCAGCATTCTTTTTCTTCTTTTTAATCTCTTTAACAAAGTTTAAAAGAAATGCTGTGGAAGAGACCTATTCTATTACTTGATATTGATGACTGATATCAATATCCTCATGGGATTGCAGTATAACAGTTACTGAGGAAAATGTTGCCATGAATAATCACAGTGACCACTCCATAGCTCCTGAGAGAGATCAGGAAAGCAAAACAGGTTTGTGCCAGGGGCTCTGCAGTCACTGCTAGGTCCTGTCACATCTACAAGATTTGTAGGAGGGCAGTTGGGTTTCCTAGTTATGAAGTAGCAACAGGAATCAGGAGTCATGGGTTTTACTCCTGACAGTTGCTGGGCTGGAGAGTGACCTTAGGAAAATCATGAGATTTAGATATACACATTAAAAGAGTACATTAAAAGAGTGACCCCAGTTCTGTACAGAAACATGCTGCAGGATGATTATTTTTGGGTCAAGTAACTGAGTAACAGTGCTTTGGCACTTTTCCCTGTATGGAGTGGGACTGTGAAAGTGCAACTCCTGCCCTACTGCTCCAGCTCCAAATGGGATATAGAGCTAAAAGAGGAAAAACAGAAACTTACTTATTTCATAGGTAACGTAAAAACAAGCTTTCCCTTCTAATACACAGCCACCTCTGTATTTGACTGGTAGCCAGCTTAGTTTGGCAGAAGGGAAAAACACACCTTTTTTATGAATTTTGACCAGGAGAAGAAAGCAAAAGCCAAAAAGCTTATATTGGTGAAAAATTCACTTTTACTCTGGCTATAAACGCTTCCTGAACATACACATTCCAATCCCATATCTTCTCTTAAGTACCTAGTAATATAGTCTAGTACAACTACCTCATAGTCCATAGCGTACTCCTGATTTGCATTCTCCTGCAGGAAAGGACATTAAACAGCTAAGCTAAGGAGCTTTCAGAAGTAATTTAAAACAAATTCAAAGCTTCAATTTTGATAGAAAAATATTTAAAATATCAAGTCTCACTGATCTTAAAATAGTTAAAAATATAAGTTTTAAAGAAAGACTTGGAGCCAAGTATTGTCAGACAATGTGTCTCCATTCTTCGTTGGCAAGCCCTGATTTAAAGTAAACCTGTTCATCTTCGCTCACATCTACACTAAAACATGCTCCCATAATGCAATTATACCTCACTTAAGAAAATAAATCAATAAATAACACTCGTAGTTTAAGAGTCAGCTAAATCTATGGAGTGGATACTGCTTTGTCTGCATGACATAGCTTATTCTGACTTGAATTTCATCAGTCAGGATGTTCCTGTAAACCAGGATATTAAGTACAGAGACATAACTTTGAAGCAGAGGGGCTTAGCATAAGAAAAAACATTTCATTTAAATATGCTTACTCATGTAGAATATGATACTATGTTATCTTTACACCCACAACCCCTAAAATGACTAAAGGCAAGAAAAGAAGGCTTGTAAAATTGTTATTCCCTGAATTCCTTTTTTCTCTGAGGCTTAACTGCTCCTTTTTATACATACAATCAGACCAGAGCCTGGGCAAATAATCACATCACAAAGGTACTGCAGTGGTTCAGTGTGTAGAAGAAAGTACATGTGATTGACAGTGATGAGGCCTGTAAAGAAGGAGGTCAGCAGGAGATGAGTTGTGATGCGAGAGTGACCAATGAAGGTGGCACTCCTATTGGAAAAAGAATATTGCTATATTGAGTGTTGGACACATGAATATTGGCGAAGTTTCAATACATATCTTATTATGCTTGTATAGTTGCATCAAAATAATTGGCTTGCACTCATCTGAGGCTCCATTCATCCTCTTCACATACAGTAATAAACAGCTGCTCTGATACAGCAAGCACTAATGATAGTTGAAGCAGTTCTTTGTTAAGTCTTGGTCTCTTAAAGTTCGTAGATTGAACGGAAAGACATCAGTACAAAATGGGAACCTGCAAACAATCTTGGGAAACAGAGAGACCTAATGCAATAGTGTGGAGGTTTTGTTTTGCTTTAAAACCATAAACATGTGCCAAACCAAGAAAACAAGTTCAAATTGTGGGAAAAATAACCGAGCAGTAAAACTGAGAATCGACTACAAGCAGCACTTCTTCACTAACATTTTTCAGGAATGGACAGATACATCAAGAAGAAGGTTTAGATTGAACCAGGCTAATGCAGGCTTCTGGAAATTTTTTCTCGGTTTCTAAATTATTCAATATATTTTCCTGCCTTGGCTGTTAAATTCACTAGACTGAAATTGTTTTTTTTCCCCTTGCCTGATAGACACTGAATCTGCCTTTCATTTGTTAAAACAGTGATACAGCAAAACCACTGAAAGCTGTGGAGTTTTGATTACCCAAAATACACTCTGAATTCATTCAGTCAGAATGCAGCATAGGCCACCAGAAGCCCAGCCCTAGTAGGGTTACAACAGCATCTTTGTAATCAATCTAGGAGTCTCCCACTTGATTCAACTGGAACAAACTGTCAGGGTAAAAATAAGTACCACAGGCATACTTACACTATATTTTCCTTCACACTTGTTTTAACATCGTGTTCTGGGAATATCTGTTGCTACATCACACTGCAAAAAGACTGAGTGAAAGGAGTACATTCATTCTGAATAACAGTGTCTCAAGCAGCAAGGCGTCTCAATTTCCTACAGCAACAGGAAGAAAATTAACTTAACTGAATTCTTGTGAGTCCCCTCACAACTTGAAGGTGTTAGAAGTTCTCTCAGCCTTAGTGATGTCTCTGTTTCAGTTTTCTGTGTACAAGTTGAGGAGGAAAGGGGAAAGAAAAAAGCTTTCCAACCCCTGAAAAGTTAGGGGAACTACAAACCCTGAATACTCCAGCTGAAAAGAAGAAAAGGCTGAAGTATTTATTTTTTCTCATGATGAACTTCCAGAACTCTGAAGGTTAAAGTACTGAAACTATAAAAATAATTGCCTCATATTTACAGAAAAATATGACATGACTCAATACTAACATACACTGTGCATAGTTACAGCCACATTTGTAACCTGTTAATAAGTCCATGATGTTAATAAAGCACTAAAGTTGTTTACTTCTTCAACCTCTGCTACTTGTTTAACAGCCTCCTGCTACGACACAAGCATTGTTTTCTCAGCTGGGTGAAAATGGGAAAGAGGTTAGTTGTAGGAGAAACTATGAATGAAAAACACGGAAAAAAAGGACATGACTAGTTGAATGTGACAGTGCCAGGAAAAGCAACTAGAGAGAAACCTATAGAACTCCCACATGCAAGAATCTGCTCTTCCAGTCCTGTTTACTCCCAAACAGTGACTTTGTTATAAAGCAATACATATGCTGATTTTGAACTGCTTTCTTTAAGGGGAGAGAAAAGTCACCTAGAAGAGACAATATAGGCTAGAAGGAAGGAGATTACAGAAGCAAAACTCAAACTGTTAAAGTTGCAATGTGATGCTGAATCATACCCTGCTGTCATAACACTATAAGCATGTGTTCTGCTTTATAACAATAAAAAAAAAAAAATTTGTTCTTGTAAATTTGTTTTAATATATATATACAAAGTTCAGTTTTTATGAAAAGCAATTGCAATATAGAAGTGATCCTGCTAGACGCGTTCCTTTGAGCACCTTTATGGAAGATAAGACTTACACTTGACATACCAATTATGTCAGGAAGTCATGTGAGATGACTATCCAAACAGATACATGACAGCTTTACTCACTGTATTGTGATGTATTTGACATCATAATTTTTAACATAATTTTCATTTCTGATTCACAGAGCCCTTGAAAAGCAGTGTGCATTGACTGCTGTAAGGTATAACAAAGTGCAGTCACACACATTTCAAATTAGTAACCTCTTGGCTGTTACAAGTCAATACATAAGCACTACCATAGTAGGAAATAGGAAAGATGGACAACAGTACAGTTTACTTGCAGCATTTACTTGACTTTTGGTATAGCTATCATCTAGCCTTCTGCATTCTTCCTTTGGGAAGATGGGTAACATTTTGTTAGCAGAACTCTCATTGTGCTGCTGAAACTTTCCAACGTAGATCAGGCTCAGCCTCAGTACTGCTTGATATTCACCACCTCACCAGCACATTTTTTAACAACCATCTCTGCATTTTTTTTTCCAAGAAGCCAAGTGGCATGCAGCCCTCTCCCTGCAGACACTTAGCTCACTGTACTGCTGCCAGTGAGAAGCAAGTGTTACACTCCAAAAGCTCTGTTTGAACTTAGGGAGTGTTTTTGCTGGTCATTAGTGACATAACTTTAAAAAGCTTTTTTCTAGTTGAGCTTCTAAAATTGAAGTGATAAACTGGAAAACAAAAAACCCTCCACCACCACCAACCCAACCACTTCCGTGTTTTATTGTATTGCTACTCACATTGCTTCTGCTGCATTTTGCTAACTGCTCTCTCCCTCACTGACCAGATGTTTCAGCTCTTCCCAAACCATCAGTGCCCCTCAACATTCATACTTTGTACATCACCACTATGCACCAGTGTACACATGGTAAACATCACAATACTGAGGAGTTTCCTGTCCACTTTAGAAGTGTCTTCACACTGTCATGCTGCTTAAAGAATCACTTGCCTTGGTGATGAAGGGATAAAAAAATGTGCCTAATGAAAGCAGCTGAGAGGTGGGCAAGCTGTGCCAGGTGTAAAGAGGGACAGCACAGAACATAACCAGTTAAGACCATTAGGAATCACCAACTGTCCTTCTGCTTCTCAAGCAGGGCATAGTGAACTGCAGAGCACTCTCTGGCCAGAAACTGGATGGGTAATGTGGCAGAAGACCATGGCTTCTGAGAGGCCTATGGAACAACTGTGCCTGGACAGGATGCACTAAGAAGCATAAGCCAACAGGGTAAGGGGCATTTTACTCCAGGCTGGTACAAAGCCTTCTTGCAGCTGCCTTGTACTTTTCCTGCCTGAGCTGCTGCTGGAACAGGATAACTTCCCAGGTTCAGCAGGGAGGTGGCATGGGCATTCCTTGTAGAAGAAAGTCAGAGTCTGACACCCCAGGCATGCTCCTGGATCACTCACTGCACAGAGGAATCTGTTTGGTGGTCACATAGCTCATGTAAGAAAGCTTCCAGAAGACTGTTTGAATAGGTTTATACCCACTGGCTACTGACTTTCCTCCTGTCAAAGACAGAGTTTCTCTGACATCTGAAGTTTTTCCTTCTCCAGCCTTGGAAGTTCAAAGCAGGCAAGGTAAGACCTGGGCAGGATATTTTAAGTGCTACAAGCACAATCTAGTAAGCAACACAGCTTCTCATATTAACCATCACAAACTGAACTGTGATCTCATATCTAGCTATCCGGAAATGCACACAAATACTTTCAACTCAAAGAATTATCATCAGAAGGAAGACTTAGTGGTCAGTAACAGTTTTATTTGTGATTGTTATTAACTTAACTTTCCCTTACCTGTTCAAATGACAGGTTCAAAAATAGCATACTAGTTGAGCTCAGCTGGAAAACTGAGGTGAGTTATATTAAACAAGTAGCTTGACATAGTGCAACAAAAAATGTATTGCATGAGTAGTTTTGCAGTACCACAGAGATCATCCTTCTAGTTAGCTGTGAGATTGGAAGAAGTACATCTTGGAAGCTCCTTTTATTTGACAGGCTTGTAAGAGCACTGACAATAAGCTCATTATGCAGTTACTACCCATTAATGTCAGACAGTGATCCAGTAGTGCCCTGAAATAAGTCCCAAGACTCAAGAACGACCTTATCAATGATTCATTTTATTTCTATTAAGTAATCTGAGCCAATTTTTTTTTTTTTTTTTTTTAAAAAAAGGACTCCTACATTTAATTAAGAGCTCCTTTAAAAGAATCACCCATTTGCAAAGGACTTTTAGTAGTGGAAAATTTCAACCTGAAATACAATTACTTCAGCCTGAAATATAGTTCTTAGAAAAATGCGCTGTTACAGCGGAAATCTTGGGCAAGTTTTGTATCACATCTATTTCTCAACAGGCACTTCAGGTAGACTTGCTTCTTCATTTTATAGTACATCAGATGTTGCCTCTTCACTTCTCAAGAAAGGTCTGGTTTACAAAGTAATTGATAATTAAATTGCTGCAAGTAGGTGTCAAAATACTTTTTTTGTCCATCCAAGAAAACCAATCCTTACACCACCACTGGCTCAGCAAGGCTAAGCACTGTTATTGGCCATGTGATTCATCTGGCTCTCCATAGCCCAGTAAAGATCTAAATGTTCGCACATCTAATCTTTCTTCCTAAAATGGCATAGGATTACATAGCTGCTTAACATGTCTTATCAGTCAGGAAATCAGAAGCCAAAGTGATGTTATACTAAGAAACCAGAAAAGGCTCACAATGCACGTTCGTGTTAAAAAAACAAGAATCTGAAGTGTTACATTTAAATTGCCCAGTGACAGCACTCTCCTCTCCATACATCTCACCAAGCTATATATCTAACACCCACAGTACATCCATATAACCACAGTACATTTCAGCATCACTGTCACGTCTGCAGTGTGTCTTTAGCAATTGCTTTAGGTGAACGAGGCATCTCCAGCACAGTAAGGGCCAAGAGAAGTCAGTCTGGAGCATGCCAATCTTCATTAGGTGTTTGTGGAAGGGTAACTCCAAACTACAAAACTCAAGCCTGAGAGCCTGATTGCAAAAGCAGGCATTTCCTACTGATGGTTAGTTCTAAATTGCCCATCTCCCACGGGTTAGCCCTGAAAGGGAATAGGTAATTTAGCTCTTCTTTGCCTCCTTAATATAAAGTGACATTCAGAGACAATATTTTGGATATTGATCACTTGGCTGTTTTAGATGCTCAGACCACACCATCACAGGAGGAAGTGCTTAGCAGCATTCAGATAACACAGCAAGCAGTATGATTAGAATGTAACAGATAATCAATATGGCTAAGTGATAACAATATCTTTGTTCATCACAACAGTGGGGAGCTTTCATAGCAAAAAGTAGAACTTGCAACATGAGTTAAGAAGAGATTTTTTTCTCAGTGCATTAAGTAACTTCTCAAACCTTGCTGAAGCCACTGACCACTTCCTTGTGAAGCGTTAAAGCTAAGACCAATTGCAGTTGCACAAGCACATGAAAAAAAAAATATCTACAAGGTAGCATTTTGTATATGTCAGTATATCAGACATGAGAATAGCTTCAAACTGATAATTAGTATCTAAAAAGTGTGAACTACCTGTGGTATCAGAAAGTTAACATGAGTTTTAAAGTGACAGTACAATCCCTTAGGTCATCTGAAGCAAGCAGAATTATCTTCCCTTACCTGTCTATACATTCCTGCACTCAGCTTCTCTAACTGCCTTTAGCAGAAAGTCCTACAGGAGTGCTTATACCTGAGTAGAGATTCTGAGAAGCAATCTCTTGAAAAACTACTTTTATAACACATTTTATTACTAGCTTGTTTTGATAACATATCTTGCAGCTATTTCTTAAATTGTCAAAATCAAAATTAAAAAAAAAAAAAAAAAAAAAAAAAAAAAAAAGAGGAAGTACTCTTAAGGGAAAAGTCCAATTTGCCTTAGCACTGTAAGGACTCACTATGAACAGCTTATGCTTAAAACATGAATAAAAATACCCTCAATGCCTCAAGTGGGAAATAACTATTTCTTGAGCACAGTGTATACTTCAGAAAGCATTCAAAGCAGTTTTGAGCTTTGAAAGTGTTGCGACAACAAAAATTACATCCTACAGCAGCATCTTTTCTCCCCTGAAACGCACATCTACTTTTCAGTGCAAGTTGCTTTGGAAAAGACTTACATTTCCAAGGTCAATAATGAAACAATCTCCTTTGTTGAAGCTGGCCCAAGTCAAGGGGACTTCTGTGGCTCTCACAACTCTCCGGCCCTTGATATGGAGAAGCCTCTGGGCTCTCTGATCATTAGTAACAACGTGATTAAATCCAGAGGCAACACCACCTGCCTGAATAAAAACACAAAGCACCAAGCTTTACTTCAACTTCATTTCTTTGAACTTACCTTTTTGCTGCAGCTGAGAAGCAAGCAGGAAAGAGTTCATGCAGTAAGCCAGAACTGCAAACATTTTAACAGTGGTGACCACTGACCAGACAGACGTGGGGAACACTTCTGTTGCTGAACTGTCAGGTCTTAATCTGAGGGAGCAGATGTCACCCTGCTTCAAAGGTGTTTCATAAGTGTGCAGAAAAGGAAAGAACAGGATTCACCACCTTCTCCTATATAACTAGAAGATGTGGTAATCCTAACCACCTTGTCAAGGAAAAAGTTAGTAGTCTATCACATAATTGAAGGAAAACAAAGGAATGTACAGTCCTGCATAGTTTTCTCAACTTCTTTAAATCTCAGCAGTCCCGGTGCTTTGAGAGTCTGGATATGCATAAAGGGAGAGGGTAATTGAACAGCAGATCTACAATTTTCTAAGCTGCAAATATTCCTTCAGGAGATAAGCTAGCCAAGAGCACCAAACTAGGGGGAAGCAAGACCAAATTGCTGATTTAAAAATCCATAAACTAAGTTAAAGGCCAACATTTTAGACAGAAATGAGGTCTGGGTCTGCTCTACTGTTCATGTTTTTTGCTACTTATGCACAGTAGGTTCTTCATTTGAAGAAAATGATTCAGATTACAGAACAGAAGTGGTTTCTGTAAGATTTGCTGCCTCTTAAACAGTGTCCCATGAGCTCCCTTAGACACAACAGTATGCAACTTCATGATCAGTTGATTGGGGATTATGGAAAGCATGCCTGGGAGTGGTCTGCACTTAACAGAAGGAGCACTGATAAAGCAGCTGACACTCTATGCAAATACAGGAACTCAACATCTCAGAGTAGGTAGATCTAAAACTACTAAGCATTAAAGAAACAGTTTTTAATGTTTCAATAAGAAATATTTCATATTATTTAGATGAAATAACATTAAAACATTCTAAAAAAAAATGTGACAATGTGACAGGTGGCTCTTTACCTTGTATTTAATTCCTCCTTTGAAATAGCTCACAAACTCATTAGATTCATATCCTTGAATTTCTCTGCTCTGTACAGGCTTTCCTCCTAAGTAGTCATCCAGTTGAACAGTGAAAATAGCTGCAGCTGTACTTTCATCCTGGGTACATTCTTTCCCTGGAATAAGATAAAGTATTATGTCTATAAAAAAACAATATAATTTAGAACCCTGCTGTAGAAATTGTGACACTCTGCCTCCAGTAGGTTGTTGAAAGAAAGCACTGCACATTACCTTGACCACCAAACACAAGGTCACTCACAATTTATTTGCTGCTTGAAGATCTATCTTTAAAAGGACAGAAAAAAAGCCAAAATTATTTGCACTCTCTCTCTATAAAAAAGAGTGTATTTTAAGTGAATATAAGTGAGTGAAGTAATAATTTTTGGACTTTAATCGCAAACACCAGGTCTTCCTAAGCAAAAAGCTGTGAAGAGATGTTAGTCAAGTCAAATTATATACCTGATATTTTCTTTCCTAAAATAAACCCTTTTACTGCAACACTGGTCACTCACATACAAAATCCTCTTATTGAAACAGATTGTGCACTTGAGCTGAGTAGGAAGTTTAAACATTAGAAAGTAAATGAAAGAGGGATCTGTGATTCTTTAAGACTCTGATCTCAGGCAACAGCCAGATATTTGATGAAGAGGTTCTGTAACTTCTGTTCTCTTTGCATGTCTATTTTCTAACTGACTACTGTTTAATTCCAGACTCCAAAATTCACATTTCTCTAGGATATATGCCTCTGTCCTCCATGGTCCTAAAAAGAAGGCTCTATAACCATATGAATTCAAGAGAAAACATTTCCCCCATTCAGTACAGGAATTGAGACACCTGGAAGGCCGAGAACATTTTTTGGTTCCCAGCCTGAGTGCATGTTACAGCTGCAGCATTCAGGTTCAATTTTCAAGCAAAGCATAAAATTTGGTCCAGGTCCAAGTGAATTTGTGAAGTTGAGCAATTGTAGTCCTACCAGTTTAATTTATTGCTATTATTATGAGATAAAGTGCAAGTTTTCTCTGAAAATATAAAACAAGAAATGCAGAAGTGTCTCAGCCTACATCCATATTCATGACAGCACTGGTTTAACCAAGAGATCTCCCATTGGCTGACAAGTTTATGATTGTCTTTTATTATGGACATATCTATTCTACTGTTGTATGTAATTGTAAATGAGTGTGGACAGCTATGCATTTACTGAGTTCTTTAACAACAACATTTTTAGTAACAGTTACCACGGTGAGACAAGTAAGATACAGAAATGTACAGGAATTCTCTCCATCTCAGCCTGTTACTGACTGCTTGTACTGTTCACAGATTGCTTATGAGAAGACATCAGAAAGACCCTCTGACATCTTTACCCACAAGTTACAAAGCATTTGCTCATAAGGAAGAAGTCTTGTGAGAATCATAAGGAAGAAGTGGTAAGAATCATTCAAAACTACTAAAGTAACCCAGACTCCTGCCCCAGATGTGACTACCCTTACTTGTGCACCTAATACAAAGCTCTGCAGGGCAGATCAGAGCTAACAGCTTGCAGCAGCGTTTGGTATCTCCACCCACTACTGGAGTGTCCCATGAGAAGGAAGGAATTTCCCAGCAGTTTGCCACACTACTGCCAAGCTGCCAGCTGTATAGGGATGTGTGTCTAGATTGCCCAAAGCTATTTACAACACCTATCAGAATTATATATGCAGTGTGTACAACCAAAGGTCTTCAGCCAACTCATAATTACTGCAAGTATCAGTCACCGTTTCGGCTTCATATCCAGTGGCAGTCCTTGCAGCTTGCCCTGGCACAGGTCTAATAAACCTGAACTCCCAAGTTAAAGTACTTCTAACTTTGTTAGCAATGGCACAACAAGCAAAACCTTGCTTCTGACTAACAGCACTGTTGACATAGACTCGTCTGCCAGAAACTCATTCACACTGCCATCTCTGATCATACTCTTGTCAGAGCCTGATCTATCCAGTGCACCAACTGGATAACCAATAACAAATGCAAAGCTGAACAAGCCTCAAACATTTATGCAGAAACAATCCCAGCAGATAAAGCACAATGAGACCCACAGGGACTCAGATATGGCAATACTAATATACATTGACTCATCTCTGCAACACTGCTTGTTGCTCCCTAAAACTACCTAAAAGGAAGTTGTAGCCAGGTGAGGATGAGCCTCTTCTCTCATGCAACTAGCAAGAGGACAAGAGGGAATGGCCTCAAGTTGCACCAGGGAAGGTTCAAGTCGAATATTAGCAAGAATTTCTTCCCAGAAGGAATGGTCAGGTATTGGAACGGGCTGTCCAGGGAAGTGGTGGAGTCGCTGTTCCTGGAGTTGTTCAAGGAAAGGGTAGACATAGTACTTAGGGACATGGTGCAGTGGGCATGGTGGTGATGGGCTGACTGTTGGACTAGATGATCTTAGAGGTCTTTTCCAATCTTAATAATTTTATGACCTCTACATGCATCCACAGATGGCCCACACATGAACCTTACAATAACGGTAAAAGAAACTGACCTCAGGCCGTGGTCAGATGATGACTAACAAGGAAGTCAAATTAACCTTCAGCAGATGAGGAAGAGACCTAAAACACGTCCTCTTTTAGTCTACCCACATGACAGGTATCTGTTTCACAGTTAGCTTTTTCTTGGCTGCTTCGGGAGGGGTTCTACAAGGCAATCAGCAATGTTAAAGAGAGCTGGTTTTACAGAAAGCTCGGTGACTTCACTTCCAATCTCCAGCATTAGAAAGCAAGATCAGCCTGGCTGGAAAAGGCAGCATGGAGACACCAAACTATGCAGCAATACCATAAGGAGAAGGCTAAGTTGAAGTTTTGGCGGAAACAAAGATAGAAAACTTCTTCATGCTGGTGGAGGCAGGATTTCACTCTTGATTCTTGGTGAGACACAGCTAAGACTTGAATTTGATCCTTCACCACTTTTCCAAACCCATACCACAAAGCACTCAAACACACACCTCCCCATCACACCCAGCGTTCTCACCCCCAGTGCCCCTGGGCAGCACAGCATCACCTATACCCCATATTCCTGCTTCAGCCCCGATGCTCCAGAAGCAGCCCGGGCACGCTCCGTGCAGGGAGGCGGTATCCCTACCCTGCCCCGTTCCGTTCCCCCGCTGCCTACCGAGCCAGTAGTGCAGGCGGTAGGCGAAGGCGGCTCCGCGGCGCACGGTGTGCAGCACCACGTAGGCGTCTCCGACGAAGAAGTCCCCATGACGGCTGGCAGGTACCGGCACCAGCTCCAGCCGCTCCACGCGCCATACCTGCAGCCCGCTTTCCTTCCCGGCGCCTTCGAAGGCCGGCGGGGGCCGCTCAGGAGCCATAGCTCTGCCGGAGCTGGGTGAGCACTGCTCGTCCCCGCCGCATTTAAAGCGCCGGGGCCGCCCCCGGGCGGAGCGCAACGCTGTGGCCCGGCCCTCCCTCCTCCGTAGGCAACCGGCACCGTTCCGGTTCATGTGGCTGTGCTCCGGAGGTAGAGTTGAAAGGACCCGCAAGGACTATCGAGTCCAACTCCTGGCTCTGCACAGGAGCGCTTAAATCCAAACCGTACGTCTGAAAGCCTTGTCCACACGCTCCTTGAAATCCGGCAGCTTGAGACCACGAGCACTGCACTGGAGAGACTGTTTCAGGGCCAGACCACCATCTGCAGAACCAGACAAAGTCTCCGTTGCTACAAAGGGATAATTTTTCTCCATTCTAAATGTAGAATTCAGTTTTATTTTGTGTGTCCAGTATTGCCAAGAACTTTGTTGTAAGATAAAATACTCGTATCTGTTTGAAGATTCCAGGTGAATCCCAGAGGTTGTGTCTCCCTTTCTGGTGTTTCTCCACATAGTACAACAACAGTCCAAAAAGGTTAAGCCTATTTCCTACTTGTCTGTCTGTCTTATAAATTGCTACCATGCTGGCAGATCATTATAGCATGAAAATTATAGCAATTGCTGCTTTCATCTGATATAGATAGGGGATAGCTCAATTTGGATGAGATACAGATAAAGTTCACACTGTCATGGAATCACAGAATATCCCAAGTTGGAAGGGACCGACAAGCATTATCAAATCCAACTCATGCCAGTATACCAGAATATATATTCCAGTGCAGGCTGTGTTTAGGTGCAGCATTTTATCCGGCTAGCTGAATTCTCAAGCTCAGGAGTTCTTGTTTTGGCAAGTTATTAGAACAGGGCAGGTATTTACCTGTAGGCAGGTTGGAGCTAACACAGTAATCAAGATCAGGCACTGCTAAATGCAGTGAGGCAGCTGGACACCGGCACCAACTTAAAAGCAGCATTAAGAAAAATATTAAGAAATCCTTTTTAACCATTTCCCCTGCCTCCTTTTCATGCTGTCTGGTGTACGGTTTAGCTATTGAGGGAAGATGCTGTTATACATTGTGCCTACCACCATCTCCCATTTTGGTGAGCATCTTTCCATCAGCTTGCCAGACAGCTGTACTTTATCCCCACTGTCATGAAAAGAAACCTCAGGTACTCTGCTTTGTTCAAGATCCAGCTGAGCACAGCACAGCTCGCTGCCAAGTATTTAACCTTCATTCTGCTAGGGCTTTGGATCTGGTGGTGCTGAGCCTGTTTGATAAAGCACTGCATGTCCAAAATGAAATACTTTTCTCCAGATCACGTGCTTTGTGAAGAAGAGAAGATAAAAATAGGAAGAACAGACAGAAAATAAAGAATCTAACAGGTTTGGTTTCAACACATTATCAGATCTTTCAAAACATTCATGACTGATTTCTCAGACTCACCCTTCCCCTTATCTCAGTTCTTTTGACTTATACTCTCACAAGCACTACTATTAATTCAATGCATTTATTATTTCTTCTGAATCTGGCAATTTGTACTTTGGAAATGTGCTGAGTTCGCCCAAATGTGAGCTCAGAGCAGCCTAGCACTATGCAGCCTCATGTCTCCAGCCTATCCTGCTTGTCTTTTGCAAAGTAAGGTATGTTGTGCACTGATTGCAGCCAACTCTCATTTACATCTCCTTGTCTCTATCATTTTCTCAGCTGTAACCCTGTTGCTGCCATTAGATGCACATCAATGCTATTTGTTTAGCCCTGGCAATGCTCAGTGTCATGCACCAATGGACAAAGGTTAAAGACCCAAGAATATTTTAATTACTTTGTCTTGGAGCGAAGTCTGTGTCACTACTCACACACAAAGGGTTTCAGCATTGATGGCAGAGTTTTCTCGTGCCTGTTTGCCTTACCAGGATTATGTGCTCTGTAATGACCGCTAACAAAATAATCTCGGGTTGTTTGTATTGTAAGTGCAAAGATGTTTGTTTATACATAGAATCATAGAATCATAGAATCACTAAGGTTGGAAAAGACCTAAAAGATCACCCAGTCCAACCGTTCACCTATTCCCAATAGCTCCTACTAAACCATGTCCCTCAACACAACATCCAGCCTTTCCTTGAACACCCCCAGGGTCGGTGATTCCACCACCTCCCTGGGCAGTCCATTCCAGTGCCTGACCACCCTTTCTGAAAAGTAATACTTCCTCATGTCCAGCCTGAATCTCCTCTGCCGTAGCTTGAAACCATTCCCCCTGGTCCTATCACTGATGACACGAGAGAAGAGGCCGACCCCCAGCTCACTACAACCTCCCTTCAGGAAGTTATAGAGAGCAATAAGGTCTCCCCTGAGCCTCCTCTTCTCCAGGCTGAACATTCCCAGCTCCTTCAGCCTCTCCTCATATGGCCTGTGTTCCAGACCCCTCACCAGCTTTGTTGCCCTTCTTTGAACACGTTCCAGGGCCTCAATATCTTTCTTGCAGTGAGGGGCCCAAAACTGGACACAGTACTCGAGGTGCGGCCTCACGAGTGCTGAATATAGGGGAACAATCACCTCTCTGCTCCTGCTTGCAACACTGTTTCTGATGCAAGCCAGGATGCCATTGGCCTTCTTGGCCACCTGGGCACACTGTCGGCTCATGTTCAGCCGAGCATCAATCAATACCCCCAGGTCCATTTCCTCTACGCAGTCCTCCAGCCACACCGCCCCAAGCCTGTAGCGTCGCCTGGGGTTGTTGTGGCCGAAGTGCAGGACCCGGCATTTGGCCTTGTTGAAACTCATCCCATTGGCTCCAGCCCAGCTCTCCAGCCTGTCCAGATCCCTCTGTAGGGCCTCGCTACCCCCAGGCAGATCCACACTTCCAGCCAATTTGGTGTCATCTGCGAATTTACTGAGGGTGCACTCGATGCCCTCATCGAGGTCATCAATAAAGATATTGAAGAGGACAGGCCCCAGCACCGACCCCTGCGGAACACCACTCACGACCGGTCGCCAGCTGGATTTAACTCCATTCACCACCACTCTCTGTGCCCGGATACAGCTCAATATTGCTTTTCTTCAAACTCACTTCTGTTATGTAAGTCTGTAATTTTATGAAAGCTCTGCTGTCTTTCGTCTTGATACATTTCTATCTATTTTTGTAGCAAAACTAAGCAGAGACATTGTTAATATTGCACCAATTTTCTCAACATTTGAAATATTCAAAAGCTTTCCAACATGCAATTAGTCAAAAATGATATTTTGGGGAAAAAGAATTGAGATTTATCCTAGAATTCATTCTTTCAAAAGTAATATTTTAAAATTACTTTTAATATGTTTTGTCTAAAAAACAGCATTATTTTTCTGACGTGGAAGTCACAGGTCAAATTATGATTACTACACTCATTAGAAATTGCATTGTAAAGGAATTTCAGAATTCTTTAGACATCATGAAGATTTCTGTTCTAGTTTCCTAAAGAATGTATTTTGCTGATGAACTATGTCTTAGCCAAAAGGATGGCAAAGGCACAGGGCTGTTCTAGCATTGGAGTAATAAGGGGAAATACTCAGGGGTGTTTCAGGTTGGATATTAGAAAAATTGCCCTCAGAAAGAGTGGTGAGGCATTGGAAGAGGCTGCCTAGGGAAGTGGTGGAGTCACTGTCCCTAGAGATGTGCAAGAAAAGGGTTTATGTGGCACTGAGGGACATAGTTTAGAGAACGTGGTGATGGGTTGACAATTGGACTAGATAATCCTAGCAGTTTTTTCTAAGCTTAATGATTTTATGATTCTTTGAAATACTTTTGCTTCCTATACAGTCTTCCTCAGAGGGAAGATGGATGTAGCAATTAACTGTTAATTGACCAGGAGCAGTCATGGAGAAAGTAGCACATATTTCTACCTCGTTGATTGCACCATTTGAGGTATGGCCATCTGTAAATGCCTCTTTTTTAAACGTCCAGAGTGCAACATCCTAATACATCACAAAGGAGTATCAGGAGGTTTTCCTCCTCCTCGAACAATTAAAGTATCAGAGATTCAAAACTGTTTTGAGCTTACAGCTTTGGTATGACTCCAGAGAATCTGAGGTCTTATGAAAAACTTTGTAATTTATTCATTACTTGTGCCTTGAGTTACTGTTGTCATACATGCAGGATGTGGGCATGGGTGCGTACAAGTGAAAATATGTAAAGCTATGTACCAAGTTCTCATTTTTATGGCTATCAGGGTTTCAAAAAAGCAAGGCATTACTTCCAGATGATGCACACTGGGAGGCAAAAGGGCTCCCAGAAACTGAGCTCAAGTATATTTCCCAGCAGGATTATCTTTCAGTATGGACAGCTTAAGTTTATGTCCTTCTACAGGTCAGATGCCCTGCACTGAATCACAGTTAGAGGAAGTAACAGTGGAAGAAGCAAAGAGGAATTCACAGAATCATAGAATCATTTGAATAGGAAGGGACATTTAAAAGTCATCTAGTCCAACTCCTCTGCAATGAACGGGGATATCTATAGATAGATCAGGTTGCTCAAGGTCCAGCCTGACCTTGAACCTGTTCAGAAATAGGGCATCCATCACTTCTCTGGGCAACCTGTTCCTGTGTTTCACTATTCTTGCTGTAAAAACACTTTTCTTATATCCAGTTCCAAGGAGAGAATATTTTAAAATGTCATGATTATTTTCTTCTGCAAAGCTGGTATCCTCTTCACCACATATGCTAAATACTCTCCTGAACTCTGTGACCTCTCCTAAACAATAGGATTACATGGGTTTATTTTGTCATTTGGTTTCATGTTACAAAGTTTGGTGTACACAAAATGTGTGTGTCAAAAGTGCATTATTGTCCAAGCCAACACTGAGGTCAGCCCCTGTTTTCATCTGTCCTGATCCTAAGTTACAACTCAATCAAGTTATTTCAGTTTTCATCTGAAATGCAAACATTCCGGTTCACAGATATGATCTATGTTTTTATTTCCAATGTACTTTAAAAAAAATCACTGAAATTGTGTAAGTGGAGTATGTACGAAACTGTAACTGGAAGGAGAACTGGACCATGCAGCTTTAAAAACCAAGTTATCAAAACCAAACTGTAGAATTATGTTTCCTGTTGCTAATTCTTTCCATTCTCTCATCAGTCCCTCAGAAGCCCCATTTCAATAGGAGAAGCTTTAACAAAGCCACGATATTCTAAAGCAAGATTGAAAGCTGGCTTTCCTCCTAACTGGCAAAGCTCTAGTCATGAGGCTACCAGATCAGAGGCATGCAGAATCCCAGCCAGTCTCCTCACATAAAAATAACAAATCCCCCTTTCCCTTAGGAGTGGAATTCAGTTGCTGCATATCCAGAGCTTTAAGGCATGTATCTAAAGCAGAGAAAGTCCAGGATCACAGCTACATTGTGTGTTCCACTTGGCAACTGGTTGGTTTTCATCTGCACCACGCTCTGCTCAAGTGAGCACTCTCTCACTCACTACAGCAGCGTCTGAGCTTCCTGCACAGGCAGGATGAGATCCTTCAGTGGCACACACTACACTCAGCTGTGCAGATAAGGTCTGCTGCTGTACATTGAGAGAAGAGCTCTAATTCTTCAAATTTACTTTTCATCAGTGGTGATGTCATAAATGGCATGCCAGGGAAAAAAAAAAATGGATGTTGGCTTCACTCAAAGAATTTGGGAAAAAAGTTTTGATACTGGGCTGCAGAGAAGTGAAATGTTCATTACTAGGTATTTTACAGTTCTATCTCCATTATTCCCCTGAAATATTAAATAAGCAGCATAACAGTTTGATCAAGAAATTCTGATTATATACTTATCCCTAAGTCACAAGGTATTTTATCTCAGGAAGTGAGCGACAAGCAATTGAAGCCCTCCTGTCTCCTATCTTCCAAGAAACAGAAGGTCTCCTTTATGTTTGTGTGAACTGGCATTTCATTGCATGGTCATAAGAGTAGACAAGATTTAGAAAAACGCTTTTAGATTCATCATTTTACTTTCTTTGGCTGTCTAGACAGATCAGTCTGCCCACATTTCCTTCTTACTTGCTCTACCAAGTAGTAAAACTACAGACACGTCTCAGTATGTTTCACCAATACAATCCTATTTCCCTTTAGTTGTTTCAATATATTTAGATATAGTGGTCCCAAGTTTGAAGGGGAAAAACTCCAGCTCTTTGAGAAGATGAAGATTCAAGTTTGCAAAGAATCAGTGCTTTTTGATTGGAAATGGAAAAAGGAAAGGCCACTCTCTATTAAGAAAGCTTCATATATATTAGGGCTATAATTATATTTCCCCGAAGGTTTAAGACTAAGCTTTATATCAGGTACATAAATGACTTTAAACCAGTTGATAACTTTGAGCGTTGCTTTGAAAACTCTTTCACTGTCTTTTATCAGTTTCAAAAGTATTACTGGCATTTGACTGACCAATGCTTTGTGAAAAAAGATTCCCCATGAAAAATGATTTCCATTCATGTCATTTACACAGTGCACAAAAGGTTGTAGTGTCACGTGGCAGATGCCAGTGAAAGATCACGTCTGATCTGTGTCAGATTGTGGACTTTTTTTACACTACAAAACACAGGCGTGGCATCACTTTGCATTCCAGGGAATGAAAAGCAGAAGGGATATAAATCCCCTGATTTCTTTGTTTCTTGTGTAAAAGTTCAGATTTCAGCCTAAAAGGACTATGTCTGAGTTAGTTACAGAATTTTGCTGAGTAGACTGACATCCTGTAGTGTCAAAGAGTAAAATTAATCCACTTCCTATTTGACAATAATGTCAGTTTTGTCTCGTATATAATTCCAGAATAACCTTCTGAATCTCAAAATGTTTTAAGTGAAGCTCCCTATTCTTATGCTGCAGATTTATTTTTAAATTCTTGGAAAAGATGGACAAGCAAACTGCCACAGTTCCATTTAACATCACGGCAATAATTAAAGCTAAATGCATCTAAGTAAAACTGAGGAAGAAAATCTTTAGGAAATCAACAATAATTTCAAGAAAGCACAATTATCTTCTAGACCTATCAATTAATTATTCAACATCTATTAAGCTCATAGATCTACTCTCCAACAAGACAGCCTTAAAACTGTTGGAGGGCTTATCTGAAGGTCTGGATAGAGTAAGCTAAAGGCTAAAATGGTTTCATATTATCCACTTCAGACTTAAGAATTTTGTTGCCATTGTCAGCTATAATGAATTATCCAAGTTTAATTATATAAGCACTAAGCAAGCACTACCATCACTAACAAGAGTCCCATAATAATCTCTTTAAATGAATACTCTCAGCATTTCTTCATTTTTAAAGAGGACAGGAAATAACCCTTCATCACCTGTCCTAAATAGAGCAGCTTATACAATCACTGAAATTTACTGGGGAGCTGCCCATTGAGTTTAGTACATGCAAAAGCAAAGCAGTCTGAAGGAGACCAAAAACACCCATCAATTTCAGTTTCTACCTCAGTCACCTAATTTATAAAACTCAGTCTTTCCTTTTTCTTTGAAGTACTGAAAGTATACTGATTCTCTGAAAAGCTGCTAAGATCTGGATTATGCTGGAGACAGCTTCTAAAATAGTCACCCTTCAGTAGTGCATGTTCAAGATGAGCTCTTGGTGTTGCTCAAGAAGTCTACAGAAGAATCTATTTTAAATCAAAGCTTGTGACTGATTCCTGTTTCAATAGTCTGAGACGCACTTACTGGAAAAGGACTCAACCTCTATTTTCATGCATAGAAAGCTTGGTGGTGCTTCAACATCAAGAGTCATACTGTAAACGTAACATTTATTTCAAAGCCAATTTCTTAAATCTAAGCAACAAGAAAGGTCATGAAGCAACACAGTTTTTTCCATGCATCAGGAAGGTTTTTTTGATAAGAAGGTCTGAAGAGCACATTTCATATCAACTACAGCCTGAACAACAAATCAGGCAACCCCCTCAGCCCTAGACTCCAAGGTAAAAATCAATTTTTCTTAACATCTGGTTTTAAGGAGCCTACTTTTCTAGCAAAGGTATGTCTTCTGGGATCAGATTCATTATCTTGGTAGGCCATGTTCTCCTGACTCTTATTCTAACACACCTGTTTCCTATCAATGAGCAGATACCAGATAAATAAAGCATGAAGTAGAATAATAGGATTGATGTGAGGTAGTGAAGTGCACAGATTATTTATCTGTCCTCAATACTAGCTACCATTAAGCATAGTTCCCAAAATAGAAACTCTGACCTGGAAAACAAACAAACAAACAAAAAACAACTAATTAATCCAATATTTACCTACCCCATGTTGTTTTTTTTTTGTTGTTTTTTTTTCCTCATTGCTAATAATATATAAATTTCTCCCTCCAGAACAACCCAGAATTTTAACAGCTACAAAGCACTTTATTTTCTCCTCCAAACCAGTAGTTGAGGTACCTCTTCCCCTGGGTCTTCTGTTTATCCTGCTAGTGGAAATCCATCCCACCATCCTGGTGCAATGCCCTGAGGTCTCTGTGCTCTCCTGTCCAGCATCTCCAAGCTCTGTTCCACAGCTTTCTTGACTCAATCTGCATGGAAATCAAAAAGAAATGTTATTTCTACCCCAACTATTCCTTTTATTTCGTTTTGTAGGTATGAATTTTCTGAAATTTCCACTTTCCACAAAAGATCCCCACAGGAGACTGAGGGATGTTCACTCTTAGGGGACCTATGATAATCAGTGTGGTGCCAAAAAATAAAAGAATAAATAAATAGATAAAGAAGATCAATACTGTCAATAAACACATTTGATAATCTTCTGTCCTTTAATAACACATCAACACAGCACTATACATGTTGTTACGTGCTTGAAATTCTAGATCTGCAATTCACTTTAGGTTTTGTCCAGCTTTATCTGGATTCAAGACAAATGTTTTGTTCACTCAGTACAATGTAGCCAACATTATGTGACTACATAGCTCTTGTATGTCTGGCCGTGTGTTTCACATAGGGTGTACCAGCCAGCTTTTAGAGATGTGATCAGACAGGAATGAGCACATTGATAGAGTATTTTAAAATACACTAGCCCACGATATTTCCTTTCCTTCAATGCCTTTTCTAGAAGGCCAGATTTTTATTTTTTTTTTTTAATTGGTAAAACAAAAATCCCTTAGGTATTCTTCGGCTTTCTCTGGCTACAGTTTTTTCCACTAGTAACACTGTTTGTTCTTCATTTTGAAAGGCAATTAACTTTCGAAAGAAACAATTATCTTCTCAGGAGAACACCTACAGGAATGCATCTATTTATGGCCATTCTTCTGACTTTCCAGTGTCTGCCATGTCTTCTCTCATTCACCTCTTGAAATGAACATTCAAGGAATGTTAGCACTACTTACATACTATCTTTCACAACTACATAGGAAGCAAATGAAAATAAGCTGTAGCTTTTTTTTTTTTTTTTTTTCTTTTTTTTTTTTTCCAAAGTAAAATATAATAGGTAAAAATAGACAGCTAAGAAAAATGGTACAGATAAGTTTAATTTCAGTGCAGCCTACATGACAGACACTTCCTTGCTTTATTTTCCAACCAAGAAAAATCCTCTGTGATGGGAAAGTAGAATGCAATGTTTATAAATATTTTTGTTTTAAACAGTGGCAGAATAGGCCTTGTGTATATCACGCCATGCCTGCTGGTTTGTAACTTCAGGAAATCACATGGTAGTAAAACTGAAGAGTCTTTTTATTAAAAGAACAATTTACAGGCATCCTGCAGCAGCAGCAGCCTTTCCGGCTGAAGGCATCCCACTGCTTCTTCCAAGGCCTTCTTCCCAAGGATTTCAACTCCCATCTCTCCAGCCACCCACTTTACCTACTGCACTTCACAATAATATGTGCAAAATTCAATCAGAACACTCTCAGCACTTCCTGAGCTATTTGTTATAGGTGGCAAAATAGAAGACATTGGTCTTATGCAAATAACAAGTCATCCCAGAACACTTTTCATTTAGGTCTCTCCCATTCAGTTACTATTCCACATCTTTCCTGTGTGGTTTTTAATGCAGAGTTAGTATCTTTTTTAAAAGAAGTTCCGTATTTACAGGATATTATAATTTCCTTCCTTATATAAAATAAATAGTACATGTCTGTATAGTGCTAGGTAACTGTAATTGCGTTACTTAGGTAATAAAATCATTCCACTGTTATCAGCACAGCATGATAAGGTATAATGCTCAAAGAAAAGTTTTATGGAGCATAGAAGCACCTGGCAGAAAATTATTATTTATGTTTTTTTCCAGTAATGCTGATTTCAATTTTGGTCAGTACAAGACTTCTTACTGCAAAAAATCCACTATGTTTACCAGATTTTGTAAATCAGATCTCAAAAAGTTCTTAATAAATTAATAATAATTACTTAAACTAAGATTGTCATTTCATTGTTGTTCAAGTTGTTTGTTTCATGTCTTTATTATTTATTTATTTTTTGAAGTTATTTTCTTCAACAGGAAAGGCATAAACTTTGGTATTTCAAAGGCTCAGTTTTGACAAGGCTGTTGATTCTTAAAATGCGACCACTAATACCTGTCTACAGTTCATTTACTATCTATGTTCTGCGTGTATGTGCTCAGTTTTTTGAAAGTATGCCTTTATGATGAAGGGAAGATAAATGGAACAGTCACATAGTTGAATTTGGGTATACTTCATGGAAAAAAAAAAAAAGTTAAAGAAAAGTTTAAAGATCTTTGTTTAGAATTAGGAGCCCTGCGTATAATTCAAACACTGGTTTTAATAACTGTGGTAATAATTCACATGAGTAGGATCTCAATTCCAGAAACCAAGGGACACAAGGTTAAACGCAGCCCCAGAGTAGCCTTAAAGGTAACACTGAATTTGAAGTATATTAATGGGGAGAGAACAGCGTCCTGAACAGAGACATTGGAAATCTTCCTGCCCATTTATAGATTTTATGCTAGAGTTTTGGTAAACAGATACTTGTCATTACTCACATGCTGCGCTAAGAGGTGTCCATGCTGCAGTCGACTGTGTGCCTAAATGACCAACAAAGCTGCAATGCTTACAGTGCATTTACACTCCCTAATGAGAAGAAGAAAGTAAAAAGAATTAAGAGATTTTGCTTCAACTGCTGAGAACAACTTCTAAGCCAGCCTTAGATACAAAAACCACGCTCTTTCTTTGAGCTTTAAGAACTTTGTGAAGAATGTCAGAGGAGATGGAGATCAGCCTGAACAGTAAATATCTCAGGCTGTCTTTATGCTCTGAAGTCACTCAAGTGTGCAGCAGAAGGATAGAGAGATACTAAGTGGGGGCAGTATGGAGAGTGCCTCTTCCCTCTGCTTCTACAAACCATTGCAGTGGGCAGTGGCCTCAGAGACCCAGCAAGAGGCAAAACTAATTCTTAAATCTTAATGCTACACATCAGCATTACCAGCTCCATACCAAGCCAGCACATTGTTCTGGTAAGCCTGGAAGTGCAGTGGAGCTGCCTGAAATCACGCACAGCTGACTGGAGGCATTATTCCTTCCACAGTTGAAGTGCTGGGAGTGAATACTGAGTGTTAAACCCATGCAGTTTTTGAGAAAATGGAAAATTTACAGTGTTTTTAACAGGAGTTTTTGCCTTCTTCTTGTTTATATATATTACATATATTAAATGGATAAAATATGTTTAATAATTATATCAAAGTACTTGAACAAACTGAGACAGCATTTTCAAGGAACCTTAGGTCCACAGCTCTCAGTTTTGATCCTTGGAATATCTATTATAGTGCATTTGGCAGTAAACAGCATTAGCCAGGCACAGATTTATTGCAAGTACCTTAGTTTCCTTAATAGCTTTTGTATCCCAGAGGCTCCAACAACCTGCACCCTCCACACTTATGAACAGCCCTGTGAATTTTCCTGGCTTCCCTAATGAAAGACAGCAGTTGCACAAGCCAGGAAATACCCATCTGTAACTTGCATCTGCCTCACTCCCCACTGCCAGTAAGAAGAAGGGCTGACTCTATCTTTAAGAACAAAGATAGACTGTTGTTATCTATCTACATTTTTTAAAATGTACAGAGCTTAAGGGCAAGCTAAGTTCCCTTTTCCTCAGGAGCCTGGAAACGCCTCTGCATCTAAGAAACAAAGTTTACTTGCAAGAGTTTGACTGAAACTGACTTCTCCCTTGCACTTCCCAGGAAATTTGTTGAACTGCTCTGTGCATTCCTTTTCCCATTCATAAACATACAATGTTAACAGTATTCCTTTGAAGGAATGCTACGTGCACTACTTCATTATGCTGTCTCCCCTGTTACTATCAGGAAGCTCAGCTAATACCCGCTATCATTACCTATAATTAGCATTGATGCAATGCTATTGTATCACGTCTACCAACAAGAGATCCAGGTCCTACCCTCTGAAATTTTCTAGAAATTGAATTTATACTAAATCTTTCATGCACCATGCATGATAGCGCAGAGAAAGCACCATCTGCTAGAACAGGTTTGTCTGGCATTCAGAAAATAGGGAACTTCAAAGGCAGGGAAATTTCCCAGGGACTTTATTCTTTCAAAACCCAAGTCTGGGGAACTTCAAATCTGAAACTAAATCAGTATTTGAAAATAAAATACAGTTCCTCCCTGACAAGAAGGAAGATGTGTTTAACAAAGAACATATCGTTTTTAATATTAACATCCTAAAAAAAATTCGTCTCCACTAAGGAGACTAAGCATCTGGCAAATTCTGGAAAAATGCTGAACTCCACAACACAGACAGCAATGAGATCATTGCTTAAGGATTTGTCTCTACTATCCCAAGATTTTTACAATGGTGTATAAATCACTGTCTTTTGGAGAAAGACAAAACAATCCAATCTACAATTTTCTTATACTAAATCACTGTCAGAAGTGTATTTTCTCTGCAGCTCACTTACTAAATCATTTGTCTAAACCTAGAGATTTGAATCCAAATCTGGATCTGGGTATGTCTCCAGACCCCTCAGCAATGCAAACTGTGACTTAAAAGTTCAGCATCCCTACACACTCTTTCAGAAAGGAATTGAAATTACCTGACTGTGTTGAGCTTCAGCACTCAATCCAGACTCAGCACTCAATCAGAGCCAAGATCGAAACAAATCTTTCTATTGAAAGATGAGGAAGCACAAGAGGGTTATTTTTGACACAGTCTGTCAATCACCAGCTTACAGGTAGAGACAGCAGGCAGTTTCCAAAGCAAGCTCATGGTGGTACTCAGGCTCTCCAGTTCTCAAGAGTATGACGGGCTGTGTCATTTTGTTTTACCTCCAGATGACTGAGTGACTGGAGACAGAAAAGAATTAATCAATTAGAAGAATCAGTAAGTAATTTTTACCAATGTATATAGACAGATATAAAAAGCAATTTTAAGAGTTAGTAACACTGCCCTCCATGATATTTCAAGTATTAGAGCTTAAGGAAAGAAATCAAATACTCTCTAATAAACCTAGATTGTATTTAATGTGTTTCTGTTCCATGCTGGTATTTGCAAAAACAAACCCAAAAAACCCCCACCCTCAAATATTTCACTAACCTATTTGAAAGTCATTCATGAAGGGAGCTCTCTGTGTCAATTTTTGTGGTGCTTGAAGGACATAGACCTGCTTTGTTATGGTGGGTCAGCACTCTTAGAGAGCTCATAACTAGCCTGACAGGATAACACGGAGCTCAGGGCTGATAGTATCTTCTGCAGACTTTACAGATGTACAGATTTCAGAGAACTAGAAGGTTGGTACATTAGCATGGAGATGTTTGTGGAGTCTCTACTGCATTGCTTTCTCTTCAACATCTGATATTCAGTCTGGGATTCCTATGAAAGGAAAGACTGTCATTTAAATACAGTCATCACCCTCTAAGGTCACACTGGGAAAGTGCCAAGTACCATGCAAGAAAATAATACAAGCACTAGAGCAAACTGGTTTCACCACAGAGATCAGCGCCCCCCCTTTGAGGTGGTTGTTCTAGACCAGGTAGAAGCAGAAATGCATTTCACAAACATTTTTCCGTTCCTTCTGGGACTCTGGCAGCCAGGCATGAGAGATGTTAGAGTCTGCTGTAAGGTATCAGCAGCCTGAAGGGATGGAAGTTTGAAAACTCATCTCCTAATGTATTAAAAAACAGTTCTGCTTTCATCTGCCTAGAATGCCACTCTTTACAGCCCTGCTTTGAGCAGTGGCTACTCCACACAACCACCTGTGGCCACTTCCAGAGAGTGAGGCAGCCGTACTACGCACTCCAGCCTTAACGATCCAATCAGTATCTTGACCAAGCATAAAATTTTGCTTCTTATCTCACATACCATTCATTTATTGTGGCTTAGGTGCTAGAGTGATTGGGAAAAAAAATCCTGATTGCTTCAAAATACCTTCTCTCTCTCTCTCACACACACACACACACAAAGCAATGTAGAAGCATTTCAAGCAAAATGATCCAAAATGAATTCAACTGAACATAAAACAGACTAAAATAAATAGATACATTTTATTTAAAAAATATATATTTTTTTATAATATACAAATTACTCATCTTTCTCAGTTTGATAGCAAATACCTGTATTAAAAGTAAGCCTGTAAGCAAAATGAATAGTTTATGTTAAGTACTTTGAGTGATATTCTGGCCAAATGCAAGTTGGTATTAAACTAATAAGAACCAGTTCTGGAAAACAAAACTGTTTGACAATACTTCTTTTGTTTTCATCACCACAGTATTCAGAACTGCTTTCTTCACCTCACTTCTCACCCTTTGGGAATGTCATTGCTCAAAACTAGGACATAAAATAGAGCCATTCAAGACATTTAACAAGAGGTAATTACAGAGCGTTTTGTTTATCAGAGCAGAAAGCTGTTCTCAGACAAGTGTAGTTTTCCAAATAACATAATTGATTCCACTGAAGGTCAGTGTTCTAACCAGCATATTTTTATTACTTCGTCTTGTTCCTATTAACACTGCAGCACAGACTCTTAGACAATACTGCACTGCCCTGCATAGATATTGTAAGCCTGTGTAAGTTAGAGTCATCCTGGATGCTGCAAGGCTCTCATTTGTTGGTAACCTTTCCATGCTATGGACTAGCACTTCTATCTCTGGCTGAAAAAAAGGCTTATGTCTATTCATTTAACCGGGTGTCAGTGTCCATTCAGCCCCTCCCTCCATTACAGATTCTGACAGCACCCAGCAGTCATTCCTCATCTAATACCACTGGAGATCAACAATTATATTTGGCCTCTGGATAACACAGGATCCACTGCCCTTTCTCTAGCACAATGAATGCTTAATCTTTGCATGCCTCTTTCTGCTGCAGCTGGCACAGCTTTTTCTGCACAGGATCCAAAAACACAGCGTTAGCACCACATCGCCAACTGCATCTTTGAGAGCAGAAAAGCAGAGATACATTAAACTCCATTACAGTTAATAAGAGCTAGAATCAAAGTTATATTCCTGAAACACTGAGGAAAACTGAAAGCTTGTGTCCCTACTTCTCCAGTACGGTGCCACTTTCATTAGAACTTCTCAACTGTCCCATAAAGATCACCTACTGACCCAAAACATTGTGAAATCAATGTAATTCAGGAATTAAAAAAAAAAAAAAAGTAATAATAACAATAATAAAAAAAATAATAAAATATTTTGAGAAGGAGAAAAGCAGAAAGTATTTTAATCTAACAGTAAATGAAGCAGATTTAGGTGGCCAGGGATTCTTTGCTAATAGAAGCCTAGGGTCCCACTTACATTCACAATGTTTCACAAATCTCCTTTCAGAGTCTTTACTTTCCTTTTTGTTGTTCAAGTCTCAGAACTGAAAAGAGTAAGCAAACAATATTTATAAGCTACAGGGCAAGCTGTCTGGATTCTAGGATTTGAAAAGTTATGTTTATTATTAATCAGATAGGATTGCAGAAAAGGAGCACTCCAACCTGTACCACAAAGATCATAAGCAAAAAAAAAATCTTACTCTGTCTGTGGTCTTCCTGTACAGTACAATATAGTGTTTAGTAGCAGTGTTTATGCTTTGTAGTACACAGGTGAGTATGTACTTTAACTACTATATAGCATATTATTACTTGCAACTACGCTACCCTTAGAAGAGCTGAAGCTATTGCAACTACTGTAATAGGCAGATATTCCATTTATAGACTCCTTACTACAGCAGGATTGCAAATGTGGATTTTTTATCTACAAGGAGGAAGCACACACTGAACTTCGCCCAGCTGCCTACGAATAAGCCACCATTAAAAGGTAGAAATTGACATCTTACCGGCAGTGTACATTTCTACATCAGCAAGGAGATTTTTGAGCTAGTAATCCTGCTTATAGCAAGTATCTTTTAAACAAAATGTATTTGAATAAGTTCTGTGAAATAGTTCCAGTCTGTAATTTAGAGCTTGAAAGAGGACTTATATTTTTCTAATATTGAAATTTAGGGAAAGCTTTGCTGTGGAGTAGCTGAGCTTCATCTGAGGCCATTTATCCCTGCTACGTGGCAGTATAGGGGCTCTATGCTCATATTCCTTACTCCATACTGTTCACATATTGATATCTAATTTCTTTAACTGAATATACAAGTCAGCAGAGACCTACCTGTGCTTAAAAGCTGTTATTTTAAAAGCAAATTTAAAGGATCTCTGGAATAACTTTCCACAAGATTTAATAAATGAGTGTCATGCCACACCTGCTACAACCTCCTTCCAGGGAGGAATATATAGAGAGAGCAAGAAGGACTTCCCTGAACCCTCTCTTCTCCATACTAAATAATCCCAGTTCCCTCAGGCACACCCATGAGATTTGTGCTTCAGACACTTCACAGCTTTCTTGTCCTTCCTTGGACTTACTCTCAGACCTCGATGTCTCTCATGTAATGAGGGGCCCAAAACTGGACACAGTAATCAAGTTGAGGCCTCATCAGTGCCAATTACACAGAGCTGATCATCTCCCTAGTCCTGTTGACTACACTATTTCTGATACAAGCCAGGATGCCATTGGCTTTCTTGGCCACCTAAGCACACTGCTGGCTCATGTTCGGATGGCTGCTAATACTCCCAGATCCCTTTCCCGCATGCAGCTTTCTAGCCACTCTTTCCCAGCCCTGTAATATTGCACAGGATTGTTGTAACCAAAGTGCAGGACCTGACACTTGGTCATGTTGAACCTCAGTCCAATGATCTAGCCTATCTAGATCCCTGTGTAGGGCCATCCTACACTCAGGCAGATCAACACTTCCTCCCAGCTTGGTGTCATCTGCAAACATCTTATTTTATACAACTCCTGTCACTGTGGCCCCAGTCTCAGAGGAGTCCAGTGGCCTGCTGTTAAAATATAGATGAGAAATAGTAATAGAAATGGAACACTCTTCTAGAAAAATGAGCTGTCATACTAAAAACATAGTGCAAACAGTTTCCTGTAATAAATATATAGCATTCTCTCCTTCATGGAGTTCTTTGCGTTATTTTTCAAACCTTTCTACTGAACTTAATTAATTATTAACATACCATTCAGTCTGGTGCACTATAATGAGCTTAAAAGATTTCTGTTGCTGGAGAGCTCCCAAGAATGTTAAAAGCAAGGCTAAAACAAGGGGATCATTTAACATTGGAAATATTTTTTCAAATACACATTATAATCATTTTATCAAGCATTTCTCACTGACCTGAAAAGTGAAAAGGGGACTTGCCATCTGAACAAATACAGAAATTGTTGCATAACTACAAATCACAAAATAAAATAATTACCATCATCTTCAGTTACTGATTTTTCAGTCTGACTTATCTATTATCACTGGCTTCACTCAAGTGGAATTACACCAAGCGATATCTCTAGTCCTGCACTGTTTAAACACTGATAGGTGGCCTTGAAATCCTTAAGTGCTTGATGTATAATGAGAATCTCAACATGGATTTCACATTCACAGCTAAATGCCTTGGTCATATAGTTATTGGACTTTCTGGAATCAGCTGTTGGAACTTATTGAATTAAAGAATCGCTTGAGTTGGAAAGGACCTCAAGGATCATCAAGTTCCAACCCCCCTGACACATGCAGGGCCAACAACCTCCACATTTGACCAGGCTGACCAGGGCCACATCCAAACTGGCCTTGAACACCTCCAGAGACAGGACATCCACAACCTCTCTCCCTGGGCAGCCTGTTCCAGCACCTCACCACTCTCACAGTAAAGAGCTTTCCCTTGATACCCAACCTAAATCTTCCCTCCCTCAACTTAAAATCATTTCCCTTTGTCCTGCTGTTATCTACCCTTGTAAAGAGTTGATTCCCCTCTTATCTATAGGCTCCCTTTAGGTACTGAAAGGCTGCAATTGGGTCATCCCACAGCCTTCTTTTCTTCAGGCTGAACAAGCCCAGTTCCCTCAGCCTGCCTTTGTAGGGGAGGTGCTCCAGTCCCCTGATCATCTCTGTGGCCCTCCTCTGGACCCTCTCCAACAGCTCCCTGTGTTTTTTGTACCGGGGGCTCCAGACCTGGACACAGTACTCCAGATGGGCCTCACAAGAGCAGAGTAGAGGGGGACAATCACCTCCCCGTCCCTGCTGGCCACCCCTTTTCTGCTGGAGCCCAGGGGGATACCATTTGCTTTCTGAGGGGCAAGAGCACACTGCTGGCTCGTGTTAAGCTCTTCATTCATCAGGATCCCCAGTCCTTCTCTACAGAGTTACTCTCAAGGATTGCTCTTCCTAGCCTGTACATATCCCTGGGATTCCTCCAGCCCAAAAGCACCAGGTTTTTTCCTGATTGGAGAACCATAATTGGAAAACTCTCACAAGGAGAACAGGAAGAAAAAATACTTCTTTTTTTCCCCACAGAAACATAAAATTGGCTATACGCCATCTATATAGTTTGTCAATAAATGATATGCCCAGATACAAATGTTTGCTTTGGAGAACAGTAATTTTTTTCTTTATTTTCTTTGATACATTTTTTACTTTAGAAATAATAAATTTGCTGAATTGCTTTGTAGGGAAGATTCTCAAAAGGGCTCAGGAGAAGATGGGAAGCTCTATAATTAAAAGTTAATTCAGTGTGGATAGAACACTGAATTTTAATAAAAGATTCTTCTCTCTCCTTATATGGCATCAGATTTTAAAATATACTGTAAAAAAAAAAAATCTTCAAAAGATTTAAAAAAAAAAAAATCCTTTAGATAGAAAATCTCTTATCCTTAACAGTTTAATGTTAAATGTACAAATCCACAAGTTCTTAGTTACTTATTTATTTGCATGCACAAATACAAGTTGTAGCTTGGATTTTATTTTTTCAATTTTCCTTCCGAGTTTTTGGAACATAATTTGATCTTCATCTTGAAAATGGATTTTTTGCTTGTCATGTTTTGCACAGTAGTTAATACAACAAGAAACTGGTCTGAGTAAGGGCTGCCAAATGTAAAAAATACTATAAAATCCTTCCACTGTGCATGTCAAGCAATTCAGCTGCTACCTATTAATCTCTGTAAAGCAGAGGAAAATGTGCCACAGAGAGCAAAGTAAAAATGAAACAATCAGCTCTGACATCTGCACTTCATTCAGTTCTGCCAAAGTTAAAGCTACTATGACAGTTACAGAGCAGATTAAAAGAGAAAGCTCCAAACATGGACTAATCAGATCTCCTAAAGGAAGTCCTTTTGAAATAATTCATGACTAAGACAGAGTTACGTAACAAAGTTAGATCCCAGCTGCTAGGATTTCTGGATTTTGTTTGTTAGGTTCCTTTTTCTTTTCTCCTAGTGAGACTGACATCTAGTGGTTTTATCAACTGACCCCTAAACAATTTCAAGCAGTGTTTGTTTTATGAAAGTACATGCTTATAGCTATGCGGTTTGGGGTCTTCATATGCACCAACGTTTATCATTCTTCACAAGCATTATTTTAGCCTTATAAGAGCTGACTGGTGCAACATAAATGACAAACTGAGGCAAGTCCTTTTTCTTTCCAGAGAAAAAGCTGCCTGGACCTAACCTCAGAAAATTGTTGCATGCCTGTGTACACAGAGGTCACTTTTTGCCAGTTTTCCTTTTCCTTTCCTTGTGGGTTTTGAGAAGAGTTAGATAATCTGTATAGGGCGTAGGTAGAATCCAGAGTCTGTATTAGCCATACATTAACTTTGGGTTGCTACACTACAGTTGTTATCATGAGAAAGCCCAGTCGAGACTTGCACAACATTTGACTTTCAAACAAAAACTGTCAATCACTTTGGTAGAATACGAACATAAACCTTTCCTGTAAATGTTATTATTCTCAGACATTGTAATCCCTGGCAAAAAGAAATCAAAAACATACACACTCATTCATAAAAAAACTTGCAGTCTGGCTAGCTTCATCTGTATAACCTACCTGTACTGGTATTTCAGCATTATTTAGTACTTGTGCTAAATAAAACGGTTGCTTCATCAGATATTTTTCTCTGCAGTTCTGCAAGGTAACCTGCAAAAGTGAACTTCCAAGCCCTAGAGAAAGCCCAATTAAAACCCAAACTACAAATATTCAGGAATCTACATATTCATATCAACCTAGTGGAATATGACCTCTTTTTTTTGTTGTGGTTTTGTTTTTTCATTGTTGTTGTTTGTTTCCCTGAAATACCTATCACTAAGTAGGAACATAGATACACCCTGTCCTTCACTTTTTTATACGTCTCATTAAGCACCATATTCTTGAGAGGAGTTTAAACCTGTGCTAATACTCGTGCATATGGATGAAAGCACAATGGGGGTTTGGTGCTAGGTGGGCAGACCTGGGTGCACACTGGTCTCACTTTGCACAAGAGTGAGTGACAAAATAGACCCCAGATCAGGGAACACTGAAACTCCAGTTTCTAGCCTTCCTGAAACTTTTTCGTATTTATCTGCATTACTGGATCCACCCAGGCCATAATGTTAATTAGAGCTGCCACGCTGCTATGCCAACGTGTTCTCACATGTTGTGTACTGCCCCAGGCTGTCTCATCAGCCACCACCACTTCCTCATCAGCTTCACCTCCTCCCCTAGAGTGAGAGACAGGGACCCTTCTGCCACGCACACGGATGCCTCTGGCAGGGTGAGTCCCTTCATCCTGTGAGGTACTGCCGAGCAGCTGTTACACCTTAATGGGCAGCAAAGTGCTTAGCTCTGTGCAAAAACTTCGTTACCCCAGTTCTTCCTCTTACTGATCCTGAAGCTACTCCCAGACCCTATTACATTTCTTCTTACACTGTATCTGCAATCCTAACCTGAAAGCGCTTCTTTTCTGTCCTGAGAAACACAGATCCTAATGGTAATACAATGGTTCCCAGTACAATACAAACTTGTTTCCTACTTCCCTTAATATTCAGCATTTAGGAAACTTGAAGTAAAGCCATAGCTTTACAGCTTTCTCCTCCTTGGACTAATTCATTCTGAAAACAGAATATCTTTTTTTCCTAAAATAAAATCTTTCAATAAAGGATAAGAAACAAATGGAAATATGACTTTACCAACAAAACTGTGTTTCTGAATGAGACTTTGGGGAGGCAGCTTGCAGAAGGCAGAGTCAGTTTCAAGTCTAAGTTTAAAAAAGCCTTTTCTTGTTTTGCATCTAAGCAGAGATGCTAGCAGATTCACCAGGCCAGATTTCGATACAAGTAAAATAGAGACTTGCCAAGGTTGGCAACCAGCTGTGTGAAAGAACAGCCAATGCTTCCACCCTGTGCCAAAACTGAAATAACCCAGACTATGCACTTTTACTGCTGCTTGCACTGTGTGAAGGGCATTTATGCATCTGCTCCTATACATGTATCAGGCAGAAAGGTGCAGACCTGCAGAGGTCCTGCAGTGTGTTCAAAGGTCACTGAAGCCGGTGAGGGGGTCTAGAGCACAAGTCTTAAGAGGAGTAGCTGAGGAAATTGTAATTATTTACTCAGGAGAAAAGGAGGCTTAAGGGAGACCTTATTGTTCTCTACAACTACCTGAAGGGAGGTTGTGGAGAGATGGCTGTCGGCCTCTTCTTCCATGTAACTAGTGATAGGACTAGAGGGAATGACCTCAAGTTGCACCAGGAGAGGTTCAGGATGGACACCAGGAAAAACTACTCCAAAAGAGTGGTCAGGAAACGGAACAGGCTGCCCAGGGAAGTGGTGGAGTCACTATCCCTGGAGATGTTCAAGAAACATTTAGAGGTACTGAGGGATATGGTTTAGTGGGAAACACTGGTGATAGGTGGATGATTGGACTGGGTGATCTTGAAGGTCTTTTCCATCCTTAGTGATTGTATGATTCCCTTCTTCTCAGGACTCCTCTTTCACTGTGACAACAGCAAACCCACAGTCTGGATGCAACAAAATTTAAAGTTTGCCTACACTGCCAAGAAGTCTCAAAGCCATGCAATGCTTTTCATAAACGTAACCCTTCTTATCATACACCAGCATGTGTACTGAATTTATGTCACATGTATACCCTCTACTGCCTTATGTCTCAGTGCCTCCATCTGCTTTCTCCAGCCCTGGTTTTCCTCTAAAAGCAAAGCTCTACAGTCAAAGGAAATCTCTTTTTTTTTTTTTTCCCCCCTCTCTCCAAGCTTAAAATGTTCCCCACTTTTCCACTAATTTCACAGTAGCAAAAAGGCTGTGTATTTTCACATTTCTCAGTTCTACCAGTTTTGTTACCATTGATTTTCCATGCATATTTTCTGTAGCTTAGAAACTGAAACTCCTTAATCTGAAGTACATACAGATCCATATGCAGATGAACAAAGACTCCCAGGGAGATGCACTGCACAGGAAAGACAGATACCACTCACCACACTGCAAAAACAGGGACTTCCTGACAAACTTCAAATTCTGTACTGCAGGATGCTTCCCTTTCTTCTCTTCTAGGAGAAGTTAAGCAAAGAGATCAACTTGCAGCACACCCTTATTCAGGGAGTTGTTTATTTTTCCATTGTACAAAAGCAGTGGAATATATAGTCTACCCATCTGTGTTGCTAAGAAACAGGGCCTTGTTGCCTTGGGACTTGATTCAGAATTCAAAAATGAAAATAGTGTCTCAGTAGACTGCATAAAATCAGCTTGAAACCTAGCAACAAGGCCACAAGTTCAATGTGATTCTCTTACATGTTAGAAAACAAGGATATTAGAAGGAAAATCTTACTAAGGAAAAAAAAATATTTGAAAACAAAATAGAGCTGTTGTATCACCAGTTATCCTTAGGGATGCACCTACCTTTTTGCCAAACATACTTTTATAAGATCTGATGCTTTGCTACTTTGTACTCTGAGTAAGTTCATATTTATTGTAATCAGTGAATACAAAGCAGCAACGCTTTTTACAGCCTTATTTCCTGAATGTTTGGTATGTGCAGTATGAAAACATGAGTCAGGAGAGCTGACTTCTTGTCCAGTTCTATTTCAGTTTTCAAACACTCTGCCAAAAGAATAATTGAATAGCTGCTGCACATGCTTTGAAATGATTGCTGTTAAGAAGGTATGAACTGTAACTAAGGGCAATTATTTAATTGCGTGTATTTACATCAGTCAGCTTTTGTGTATTTGCTTATGGGCAAATTAAGTGTAAAAAAGAACACAACTTAAGTATATAAATTCATTAGAGTACCCTTTTGCCTTAACATAAGGTAATTACATGCTATTGGAAAATGTGTTGATTTATTCAGCTATTTTATTATAAAATCTGTTACCCCTGGTTGCAGAGCTACATTACACAGCTGAAACTTGCTCCAGAGCTCCAAAGTCAGCCAACCCTGAGCTGAGTTATAATTCTCAACTGAGTAAACATGGCTCAGTTGTTTTTCTTTTTTGGTGGTTCATCATGAAATCAGAGTTATTCTTTAGCTATGAGATGTGACTGTACATAGTAAATTTAACTGGAGACACAAGAGAAAGAAAAAAAGGGTGGTGACAAATCAACTGCAGCCTGGGAAGTTTTCACATTTGTTTTTCCTTGTTTTTATTCTTAAAAATATGGAAAATAGAAGGGGGGAACATTTTCCTTAAATATTCCTAAGTTCGCAGTGAACTTTTTTTTTTTTTTTTTAGGTTTCAGCTGAAAAGGAAGCTAGAGATTAAGTTAGAGGCTGAAATTTGTGGTGAGATTTACAGAAATCCCTCACAGTGACCCTAAAGTAAATGGTAAAGTATACCTGCATGATCCTTTTTCAAGTTTATACTCTTGACATATGTACACTTTTACAGAAGGGAAAATGTCAAACGTATTTCCTAAAAGTGACTTGAGGAAATAAAATCATGCTTCATTGCCAGTAGATGGCAGCATGCTACCTGCTTTAAAAGGAACAGGCATCCTTTCTGCGCTCCTGCTGCTTAGTAAGAAGGCTTGAAATTTTCCTACACAGCACCACCTCATGTTTTCAGCTAAATATAAGCCCTTCGTAGACTTAAATAAGATTAAGGAGACCTTAAAAGTACAAGCTAGGAAAAGCAGTAAAGCTAGCCAGGATCTAGTCTGAGCTGCAGAATCTTCTTAGTGACAAGCAAGCACAGATGGAATATCACACCCAGATTTAACCTTGAAAACCAACAGTAGCTGTACATTCTATCTTGAAATAAGGGATTGCAAATAAATAAATAACAAGTGAATAAATAAAATCTGACCATGAACTATTTATTTTTCATCCTATTCTCTTTTACCATTTATACTTTATTTGATTGCCGTATCACAAAGAAGCACTATTAACCAAAACCTAGACTATAAGAAAAATCACTAAAAAAAAAAAAAATCATTCAAGATCATTAACATGACTTTTTAAGCACGTTGTGTTCTTCAACATCTTTTAGGACTTTTTTTTTTTTTTAATTTAATTACTTAAAATTTCCATTGGTTGAAAGATAGAGGAGGTTTATGTCTGATTTTGACAACAAACAACCAACCTTTATCACCAGTCTTCAGCCCATGGTGGAAATAGAATGCTTCCCCTCCTTAGGCTGTCAGACTTCTGGGACAATGACTTATGTTTTCCCTGTATTTCTCTGGCAGCTGAGCCAAATAGTTTCAGGGCCCACGTTCAAAGTACTGTAACAATGCGCCAGTGATAACTGAAGAACATCAGGAAGATGCCAGTAGGTATTTACAGTTCTAATGTAGTTCTTAAAGTAGTTCAGAATGCATGTCCACCAAAGCTGGTGTAAAAGCAGTGTTTAATTACTTAAATAATTACTTAAAACCACTGCTGAAGCAACAGAAAGGAAAATCAGATTACAAAGGTATGCAGTGCTGTATAAAATGGTGATCAGTACATGAAAACAGGGAAATATTCCATTTTACCTCAATAAGGACATAGAATGGTGCCTAAGAGTTAATGTTGGCTTAGTGTTTCCCTGTTATAACTCTCAGAAGCAAGGAACAATCCCACAGATTTTATTAATCCATTTCTTACTTCTGAAATCTTATTAGCGACTGAGTTGAACAAATCCTGGTTTACACTAAAATGGCTGTTTCACTTCCCTTATTGAGAGTAGCTGTTCATCAAGCACAGGAATTAAGGGAGTGTTTGCCCCCTGCAGAGCAACTATGAAAGATCTCAGAAAACTCCAGAATCAATGCCTGCGGATCCAGGTCAGTGTGACACATCCATCTCAGCTAACTAACCTTCACATTGAGCAACATGCAAACACAACCCTATCGCGTTCAGGTGCTGGAGTTAAGAAATGCAAGCCAGCTCAGAGTTATTTCAGGCTTCTCTGCATTACTCAAGCAGTTATGAAGACAATTCCTTACCACCATTCCTTCCGCAGAGATGAAAGAAAACAGTCTCAAAACAAGACAGGGACAACTTCCATTTCTTAAAAATGCAATAGACAGCAAAAAAATAGGTGGTTACCTGGAATAGCAAAACCAGTAAAAAAAAAAGTATTAATTCAAAATCCAAAACTATCTCCCACACTTGTCAAATGTCAGCCCTCATAAATATTCTCTTTTATCTGGCTATGCCTTGAAAAATCTTCAATATAGTTTACCTTAAAGTACCACATGATACAAAATTAAAAGCCGCACTTGTTTTCGTTGTGAGAATTATCAGATTTTTTTCCATTAAATTTAGAGTGCAATTAAAAAAATCATAAAATTTATTTTGTATTTTCTAATTCATTATAATAGGGTTCTTTCATTCTGCTGTTTAAAACTGAAGAGAAAATAATGACACAAAGAGCAGTCAGCAACAGGAAGCATAAAGCTCGTTCTTACAGTGTGTAATGTTGTTCCAAACCAAAATTAAGTCAGACAGCAATTTTTCCCACCTCCTACATCTCCCCTTTCACTAAGAATCACAAATGTAATTGTTCTTATATGTATGAAGTCAGCTTACACATATTTGGTATTTCTGTAGTTTAAAACTATTATCGCTCTATAGTCTCAGTCTAATAAATCAAGTTACATCCTCAGTCTTTATCACTAAGTTCTAAATTTCTCACTAACGGGATTTAACTTGCCCAAACTTGCTGACAAAACTAAAACAGGGTTTCCGTTGAGATCATTATAGCAATTTTTGCTGAAGTCATGATGTTCTCTTTTCTGAGATTGATTCCAGTGGGATTGGATTCCTTGAATTTTGAATTAATCACATCCTAGAAACTATAACAGATAGGCAACAGTGGCTCTACCTATATTGATTATGTGCATTTGTTTAAATAATTCAACATCTTACAAGCTAGCTAACTTTGTCATTATACATATGTCATTTATTTTCCTTGTTCCACTCTTCAAAAATTTTAGCTTAAGTCTTTCCCCTTTTGAAATCAGATCAGTATCATAATAGGTAGTTTTAAAGAGACTTTTGGAGAACTTCTACTCCACCATTTGCTTGAAACAGGATTTTCATATAACAGTAGATCAGCTCTGGCCTTGTTACTGCCAAGTCCTGAGAGCCTCCAAAGACAAAAATTTTACAAACTTCTCTGGGTCATCTCTTGAAGAGACATATTGTATATTAATAGAATAGAATCGTAGAGTTATTTGAGTTGGAAGGAACCATTAAAAGGTCATCTAGTCCAACATCTCTAAAATTAACAGGGACATCTACAGCTAGAACAGATTGCTTAGAGCCCTGTCCAGCCTGAACTTGAACGTCTCCAGGCATGGGGTATCCACCACATCTCTGGACAAACCGTTCCAGTGATTCACTATCCTTATCATAAAAAATAAAATAAAAATAAAAAGATTCCTCCTTACGTCCAGCTTAAATCTCCCCTCTTTTAGTTAGAAACTATTTCCCCTTGCTCTCTCACAACAGACCCTGCTAAAAAGTTTCTCTTCTTTCTTACAGCAGCCCTTTAGAGATAGAAAGACTGTTGTCATGTCTACCCAGAGCTTTCTCCTCACCAGGCTGAACAGCTCCCGTTCTTTTAGCGTCTTTGTAGAGGAGATGCTCCACCACCAATATTACCCTAGATTCTGAGGCAAAACTATGTGAAAATGTGCTGCAGAAAAAGACAGCAATGAAGGTAGTAGTACCAGAGAGCATAATAGACAAAGTAGTATACTGTGGTTGAAGTAACTGACTCAGTTTTGATTAGCACAGTATTTCAACTTAATGCACTCCGTGAACAGGATAAAGCCCTACTTGTTCCATGAAAGAGGTAGGGGCCCAGAACATATTTTTGCAAATTGTGTTTGAAAGACAGTTTCTAATTATTACCTTGTTCTCTTTTGCTAAATAAGATGAGGGTTATTTTCCTATCTGGAAGCTCATCTCTTAAACGGAAGATGAAATTTACTAGGATTCAGTAAGTGGTTTAATAAGGAAAATAGTTATATAACTGAGTCTTTCCTCCTTCAAATTAATTTTCCAGTAATCCTCGTATTTCTCTAACAGATGAGAATAATTATTTTGGCTCTGCTAAATAACCTTAAGCCATTACATTAATTTAGTTAAGCATAGTTCTATTAAACTGCCAAATGAACATCGACTTTGTAATGAAGATCTGCATTTCTGAATAGTTTTTATTGTAAATACAAAATTCTACTATTAGATGCTGCTTATTATTTCAATTAGCCAGGACTCTTTCAAGTAAATTGACATCATTTTCTAGCACACAACTTACTGCACAGTAAGGTGTTAAAGGTTCTGAATTCCCAAGATTCTTTGTACAGCATTTCAGAAGCCAAATAAAGTACAATGTACATTATTATACAAGTGCTAATAAAAACACACTGCTTCCAAAGGCCTAGTAACAACTCAAATAGATGATTATATGCACAGCTCTAAATCACTTGTTCATTTATAAATTGAAATCATTAATTCAACAGCCATATTACAATAATGTGTCACACTGTAAGACTCAAAATATATTTTTAAGGTGGATAGTTTGCTTTCATTATTCAATATGCTTATACAGACAAAAAAAAAAAGAGAAAACAATGATAATTAATCAGATCAGGTGAGGTAGATTGGTGCATAAAGAAGCCTTGAATTTTTTTAGAAATATTTTTCAGCCAACACTCAGATATTCTTGTTTTCTTTTTGTCCTCTGACCTGTCTCTGGCTGATATTCATAATCCTTTACATTAAGAAATCATAATATTAAGAAATCAAGTATACGACTTTGGTTAGAGAACAGCTTCTGAGACCACATTCATGGCTCAGAGTACAGGGACCATTAAAGATGTAAGAAAGGAAAGTATGTAGGAACCTATCCTTCATAACACTTTGTACTTTGTCCTGCTCAAGACATTTTTTCAAAGAAAAACAGATTTTACAACTGTTCCAAGTGCACCTTGTAGGAAGCCATTTGATTCTGATCTTGTGCCATCTCAAAGACAGTAATGCCGCATAGGGCTGGTGAACACTTCTTTGCATATAAAACTGTGTATCTGCTACACCTTAATAATGTTGTATGTCTCTCCTGACTCTTTCAGATGTTTCACATCAGCTGAATGGTTCTCCTTGAAAGGAGGAACAGCTTCTTAGAGTGATCAATAATTTGATAATAACAAGAGTCAAAAAGGCACTACTATTACTTGCTGTTTAACTAAGGCTCACATAACAATTAGTAACTGATTTATGAGAGGAGACATCAAACCTATTGCTTGCTGAAATCTAAGCATGTATCAAAGACATTTTCTGAATAAATGCAAGCTACACAGGTAAAAGCTTTAGGACAAGCAATTTGAGTCAGTAAAATATGAATATGCACAGTACAGTGACTAGTGTTTGGTGTTCTAACCTGATAATAGCATTCTTTATACAGTATCTGTGTATGCGATCTGGTTCCACATGTAACTCTTTAATGCAGGTACAACATGACTTTTAGATGTCTTGGCCAAAGGATAGTGAAAATTTCAGAAGGGTGAGCTATCTGATGGGCACCTTTGTTTATAAAATGTTATGAAAGCTATTTATGTTGAAATAAAACCAGATAGCATCTTTGGCACACAAAAGACTGCATATTGATACTCCAAAAAGTAAAATTCTTCTATTGTAACTAAAACGATGATACAAGCTCTTAATAACAGATAAAAGAAAAATCATGATTCTCTGATAGCAAGAAGGTTTAGATCCTATGTGCTCACTGTCCAATAGGTGACCTTTAATAAGGGCTGATGTAGAGGGTTAGATGTTGAAAGCCACAGTGGCATGGCAAAGATCAGTGAAAGCTGAGAGTGGAATCACAGTAAGTCCCGAATCCATACTGAGATGTGTCAGCTGGCAAAGGTGATCTAGGTGCGTACCCGTCACTAGATGTAGTTTGAGCTGCAGTTCTTTCTTTCATCAAGTGATCAGCTACGAATATCCCTCAATTTAAGAAGCAAGCAATTTCTGTTCTGCGAGGCTTCAGATATTTCAAATACTCTGAAATATTTACTCAGTGCTCTGTCTCAGAAAAAAAATGGCAAAACTAAAAAAAAAAAAAACTTAAAAAAGTGGTAAAACTAGAACAGGATCATCACTGTTTATCTACAAATAATAGTCTGGAAACTCAAAACAGATTTTAATGAAGAAATTAACAGAAATTGGCATGGCAGAGAATGCTGCCCAGAGTTGCTCTGGGTTCAAACTGATGTGAACCAGGATAGCTGAAGGTACAGATGGAGAAACTATAGCCAGAGATTTGAAGAGCTAAATGATTCCTTCTTGAAATGGAGACTCTCGCTGTCCCTCTTAAAATAAATCAGAGAGTAGAGGAGAGCAAAAATTAAAGTGTTCTTTTATGGGCTTCTGTGTTGAGGTTTCTGCAACTGGATAAACTACTCTTCATCTGCATAGCATGCCTGCAGAGTGAGGTGGCTAAGAAAAGCTGTAAATACGGACATACTGTTAAGTGTTGCCAGAATGAATATTAACACTTTATTTCTAGTTCACTTTTGCAAGAATAACTGTGTTTACTTTCTGAGCAGAAAAAACACATTACTTAATCAGAGGGAACTAACTGAACAACAGTAGGGAACTAGAACTTAGCAATCTTAACAGTAAACAATGCAGAGGCAGTTTATATATCACAGATCTGAAATATGCAGAAAAGTACAGATTTATTTTGAATATTAACTTTGGAGGACACAGAAACACTGTAAACATCCATAAGGAATGTGCTACCTAAGCTGCCTGCAGTCACAGCACCATCCTGGAACAAATTTGATAGCCACAGAATAACCAGGATAGAGTCACAGGGACATATTTTTTGTCTCCAAATCTACAAAGCTCACGACAACAAATTCATTTGCTGACATGCTCAGTATGAATTAATTCAAGGATTGATAGCTTATACTTCCATCTCAGTTCTTCTCATTTATTTCTGTAAAATGCAGAATTCCTGAAGCTCTATTTCAGACAATCTGGCTGAAGAGACTTTGCTCTACATAGTAACACTGCCTCCAGCTGCCACCTGGAGTTACTACTGGCTCTTCTCTGCCTGGAGCAAGAGACACATTTCTCCTTGTATAGTTAGATACTGAAAAGCACACTGCAGATGGACTGAGTTTCCACCTATTGCTCCTTTTTCAAAACAGAAAAAAAAAAAAAAATTCACTCCCATCCTAATTTATTTGTTGTTAGTAAAATACCTACTTTCTGACCAATTTCCAGCTTTGATTCTGGTCTCCAAGAAAATTCAAAAGAAAACGCAACCAAACAACCATAAAAAACCTCAGCAAAACAAACAATAAAAAAGCAAAAACAACCAACCAACACCAGCAACAACAGATTTAAACAATAACACTTTAGGCAAAGAGCATCCTCTCACTTCTTTACCCCATCTATGCTGCAAAATACAGTTCTAGAGATTTTTTATTTTTATTTTTTAAATTGGGATGCTGAGACAGGTGAAGAGTTCTGCAGAACTGTGAGTCTCAGAAAGGTCAGATCTTTAGCTCGTTTAATTTATTTCATTCATACCTAGGTCTGAACTAGGCTCAGATGAAAATATAAATGCAACTGGATATGTGATGCTGACATTAATGTAAAGAACAAATACAGCATCCACCAAAGAACTTGCTATGCCTCCTCTTCATTTGTCAGGGAGGGAAGAAGGGCAGAGTTGAAATGATAGCTACTAATTCTTAGAGAAGTGTTTTATGGCAACACAGTTTCTCCTAGTGAGGTTGGACCACCAAGAAATCAAGAATGAAAGAAGTAGTAGGCTCAATCACTCAGTCAAGGTCACAGTCCTGAGAAAGGAAGCTGTGGGTTCCCTTACTGAGACTGTCTCTCCATATGAATCACTGGTGCCATTTTTTCCTGTACCTACTACTCAGACACATTCAAGGGCACCATTTCCCCTGTACTCCTTATGAACTCTCTGTCTTAATCAGGCATGTAAGTGCAGTCAAAAGGATATGGGACACACAGCTGTATCTCTATGCCATTTCACACATAATCAGAAGCAACTTATTCTTGTACAGAGTCCAACACTTAAGACTAAATGAGGTATATCAAATATGCTCCCCCTGTGATTACTCAGTAATAGACAGAAATAAGATAATCTATCAGTCCTCTTTGTGGTAAATCAGTGGAGATGATGGTTGTGGTTTGGCACTGCTTTCAATGCCCCTTCAACATACTGCTGTTCCCATTCCACTCAGAGCTTAAGAACATCTCAAATGCAACAGCTGAATAAATGCAGACCATCTCGCATTTACCAGCTACACCTGACTGCTGCTGGCAGCAGTTGAACAAAGTAATTGAAATTCTAAAGTCTGTATATAGCCCCAATCAGCTTGGTCCAACTCAGTTAAGTCTCTTCAATCATAACTGAAGTGTAATTAAGGAGAAATCAGCATCACTTCTTTCACTACTGAAATAACATTTGTTTTGACATTGTTCAGCCAAGGGTGTATGGAAGTGTTCCTTTGCATCTGTTAGTTGACATGAGCTACGTAGACCTTACACATACTATATCTCACTACAAAAGAGCACATACAGGTCTTTACAAAGGAAATCAGTTGGGAACGCTCAAATCTGTGCTGGTAAGGCTAAACACGCAGTAGCCAGAGTGAACTGAAGTTCACTGATAGGTCTATATTATTTGTATAACATTTACAGGACTAGTCCAGGAAAACTGAATAGCATAGCAGTAGAAGAATCCCACAGCAATTAACATACATTAACTAATCTTACTGGCCCCTATTTTGTCCCATCGCTTGACCCAGAACACTTCTTTTCCACAGATTTAAATCAATTTTGGATTTTATCTTAAGTTCATGTAAAGTAAAAACAATTAAAAGTCAAATTATCTGAGAAGTTCAGTGCCTTTCAATTTTAGGTAGCCAGTTCTTATCAAATTTAACTTAAATTTGGAATATGTTATTTTAGCATTTTCATTCTAGTAACCCAGCATAACTCAAAGGACAGGAAGTTCCTAAAACAACACATCCTGAAATTCTGGTTTTACTATGTCAGGAGTTAATAGGATGACTCTAAAAAGGAACACAACTTGTTTTCTGTCACAGAGGGCTTGAAGCTTCCTTTCCACTGAATAATAAATCCAGAATCTCACACAGAATGTATTTAGATAGACATTTTTAGATAGACAAATTTAGATAGAATGTATTTAGATAGACTCTATGGACAAGACACATGCACGTAGATAGGCAGGATCATGCTTTTCAGTTCTATGAAGAAAAAAAGAATGAGTTCTGAAACTTACATTAATCAAGTTGAGAAATCACAGTATAATCTTTACGCAGTTTTTAAGTTCACTACAGGCTTTATCATGAGTGAATTTCAAAATAGATCAACTTTCTTCATTCAAAGCTAGGAAGTTTTTCAGGCATAACACTGAATCAACTGAATAGTTGTAGCTTCCTAGGTCAAAGGTTTTAAAATTAATTTTTTAAAAACATTTATGACAGGTCACTGGGTTACATCAGACTTCAGGCACAGGGCATCCACAACCTCTCTGAACAAAGTGTTCCAATGCTGCACTACACTTACAGTAAAAAAAAAAAAAAAAAGAATTCTTCCTTATGTCCAGTCTAAATCTTCCTTCTTTTAGTTTGAAACCATTTCCCCTTGCCCTATTACAACAGACCCTGCTGAAGAATTTGTCCCCTTCTTTCTCATAGCCCTCCTTTAGATGTAGAAAGGCTGCTGTCATGTCCCCCTGGAGCCATCTCTTCTCTAAGCTGAACAGCCTCAGCTCTTTCAGCCTGTCTTCTTGGCAGATGCGTTCATTCCCTTGAATCATTTTTGAGGCCCTTCTATGGATATGCTCTAACAGGTCCACACCTCTCCTGTACTGGGAACTCCACATCTGGGCACAGTACTCCAAGTGATGTCTCACCAGCACAGAGCAGAGCAGCAGCATCAGCTCACTTCCTTCACCCTGTTGGCCACACTTCTTTTGATGTAGTTCAGGATACAGTTGGCTTTCTGGGCTGTGAGGGCACATTGCTGGCTCATGTTCAGCTGCCATCCACCAGTATCCCCAAGCCCTCTTCAACAGATCTATGTTCTATCCTTTCATCCCCCCATTTGTACTGCTGTGGGGGTTGCCGTAACTCAGTTGCAAGACCTTGCACTTCACCTGGGCCCACTTCTAGAGCCTGTCTAGGTCTCTCTGGATGGCATCCCACACCTTGGGCATGTCAGCCACACCATACAGCTTGGTGCCATCCACAGAATTGCTGAAGGTGCACTCAATCCCACTGTGGATGTCATTCATGATGACATTATGAGCACTGGTTAAAGCACAGCCCCTGAGGGACACCAATTGTCACCAGCATCTATCTGGTCACAGAGCCATTAGCCACCACTCTCTGGGTACAATTTTGCAACCTATTCCAAATCCAAAGAACAGTGCACCCATCAATTCCAATTTGGATTGAAGGATGTTGTGGGGGTACCATGTCCAAGGCCTTATAGATGACATCAGTAGCTCTTTCTTTGTCCACTGATGCAGTTATGCTATTATAAAAAGCCACAAGGTCAGTCAGGCAGGACCTGCCCTTGAAGCCACACTCGTTATCCCGTATCAGCTTCTTCTATGCCATATGCCTTAGCATAACTTTCAGGAGTACCAGCTCCAAGATACTTCCTGGCACAGAGGTGAGGCTAGCAGGCTGGTACTTCCCTGGGTCAACTTTCCTATGCTTCGTATCAAATACTTCAAATAAGCATATTCAATTTTGCATAAAAGAAATGGCATTTCACTGAAAAATACTCTTCGATTTATTCCTAATTCTGGCCTAATAGTAACAAAATACTTTTGTTTTTGTTACAGTTGTTTTTCCAAGCTTGATTATGAATTGTATGCATGGATAAACTTCAACTCACAGAGAAGCCACTCTGCTTTGATATGCTAAATAATTTGTTCTTAGAAACTTCCTTATTTTCTTAATTCCTGTTTAAAAAAGAATACAATTTTATATATATATATATATATATATATATATATATATATACATATATATAAAACATATAGTGTAAAGTTCGTAGTTCTCCGTGAAATAATTTTGCTGTTTGCTCCAAGGTGAAGCGTTATATACTATTCACTTCTATCTATGGTGTAAATTAAGTAAATAAAATACACATTGGACAAGTGCAAATTAACATAGCAAACCTAAGAAAGAGCTTGCAATTTGAAATTTAGTCTTCAAGACAAAAGCAGCTGTTTGTTTTCCAAGAGAAAATGGCATTCTGTAGAGGGTGTACAGGGACATGGCGCCACAGCACAAATCAGTAAATCAAAGAGAGCATCACACTGCTGGCTTTCCAGAACTAGACTCATTTATTTTAATTCTCTGTAATAGTTCTGCAAATGGATACTTCTAATGCCTCAGTACTACTGACATCTACTATCAAATGATACTGAAATTGAAATCTGCACTTTTTCCAATTTCCAAAGCCTATCTCAAGCAAAGCCTCCAGGTGCAGTAGGAAATCTTCCATCCCTATTAGCTTAAGACTGTAACAGCGTCCATACGGGGCAGTTCATTCACTCCTTGATACTTCCCTTTGTGCTCTCTGGCTGTCTTACTCCTTATTGTTACAAGGTGCCCTGACAACAAAGTAAAACTGCATACAATTTTACAAAAAAGCATTTGAGATACAGAAAGTTTCGATCAGATAGCGTGATAAACATAAGCTAAGGTTGAGCATAAAGCAGAATTTCAGCAAACTTACACATACCTACAGAAGAGTCTGGTTTCTTGCAGTAACTAGCAGCTATGATTTAAAAAAAAAAAAAAAAAAAAAAACACCAACAAAACAAACCACAAACAAAACACCAAAAATCAACTAACCAAGGAAGAATAGAGTGAGTCTAAACTGCCACTTTAATGCTTACTTTGGCACGTTCTCCTACTTTTCTTTTTGTTTTCTTCAGCCCCACAAGTCTAATAAACGCTTAACATATTCCTCACCTGCACCACATTTTTCCTAACAGCCCTGGCTTCACAACTGTTCCTTATCACAAGCACCTTCACCACTCCTCTCTTTATATGAGCATACACAGATTCTGAGACACAGGCACCCCAGAGTTGTGTAGGGTCATAGCAATGTTTTCTGTTCCTTTCCCAGTAAAGCTAACCATTCTGCTTGCTGTTTTGTTACTGCAGCAGAGTATTAAAATGATTATATTTCCAGAGAAACACCTACAATACTAAGTTATCTTTTCTGAGTGGCAATAACTAATAAGAGCTCTTCATATATAGTTAAGATTATTGCCTTTTCACATGTTTATCATTTGCATTTATCAAAGTAAAATTTCATCCGCCACTTTAAAACCCAGCCATTCACTGTACCACTTCATGGCCCATTTCATTTTTACTAACTTGACTATTCAGCAAGTTCTCATTTTCCTATTCACTTTTTTCCCAAGTCACTTATGCCTATATTGAACAGCGCAGGTGCAGATTTCTGTTTTTCTCTCCATGATAAACCTTTTCTTCTTATAATAACTACTCATTTTTGCCCAATGCTTTTTCTTTTTTTTTTTTCCCAAGTATTTAAACAGTTATTATCCCACAACAACTTAATTTCTGGAGGAACATCTGGACCGAAGTCCGGAATATCAGTTACAAGAATCTGCTTCTCAGCTTCAATTGCCATTTACTTCCAGGTGCCTGAGGAGTTCTGCATGGCAATAAACCTACAAAACTACATCTCAGCATTTTTACAGTCCGTTTGGAAATGAACTGTTGGGCATCCCAATCACCTCCAAGTGAGAGTGCAGAAACACAGAACACTGTGGTAGGCTAAGATACTGCTGGGATTCATCTGCTGGGTATTCTCCCACATGCCCCAACATGCTTTTGTGATATGGTTCCCTACGCAATATAGTAGTAGTTTCAACTTTGTTATACGGCCAGCGAAAAAGAGGAAGATATCCTATCAATTTCCATTTAATGAACATATGGATTATAAGTATGTCACTGGAAGAAATATTGAGCAAAGTCCAGGACAAGAACGAGATAGTTTCAAGTAAATGTTTACATAAACATTGGCTATAAAGCCAAGTTTGGACCTCATCCCTGGAACATAAGACTCAAATCCTCTGTTAAGATTTTCCTCAGCAACTTGAAGTTTACTGCAGCTCTCCAACACAGAAGAGTCTACATGTCACTTTTTGCTTTTAGGCATTTTAGGATGATCTTCACTGTCAGTACTGTAATAGTGTTCAACAATACTCAAGGATTATGCTATTCTGTAGATTTCCAGCAATTTAGCCTATACCTTCTACCTATATTCCATTAAGAAAGGAAAATGTTTTTAGTGGAAAATATTTCCAGCCAAAATTTTGCTCTCCAGCTGGCACACACAAAAATAACAAAATAGCATGACAGAACCACAGAATGGCCAGAGTTGGAAAGGACCTCAAGGATCATGAATCTCTAACCCTCCTGACACATGCAGGACTCCAACCTCCCCATTTAATACTAGACCAGGCTGACCAGGGCCACATCCAAACCTTGAACACCTCCAGAGATGGGGCATCCACAACCTCTCTTGGCAGCCTGTTCCAGCACCTCACCACTCTCACAGTAAAGAGCTTCTCCTTGATATCCAACCTAAATCTTCCCTCCCTCAACTTAAAATCATTTCCCTTTGTCCTGCTGTTATCTACCCTTGTAAAGAGTTGATTCCCCTCTTATCTATAGGCTCCCTTTAGGTACTGAAAGGCTGCAATTGGGTCATCCCACAGCCTTCTTTTCTCCAGGCTGAACAAGCCCAGTTCCCTCAGCCTGTCTTTGTAGGGGAGGTGCTCCAGTCCCCTGATCATCTTTGTGACCCTCCCCAACAGCTCTCTGTCTTTTTTGTACTGGGGGCTCCACACTTGGACACAATATTCCAGATGGGCCTCACAAGAGCAGAGTAGAGGGGGACAATCACCTCACTGTCCCTGCTGGCCACCCCTCTTTGATAGAGCCAGGGATTCCACTTACTGCAAGAGCACACTGCTGGCTTATGTTAAGCTTTTCATCCATAAGGACCCCCAGTCCTTCCCTGCAGGGCTGTCATATGCTGTGAACTGCACATGAAGGAAAGGTGTGTCATTGAATTCCTTCATGCAGAAAACATACACCCATGGACGTTCACTGATTCTTGCTGAACATTTACTGAGACCCAACAATGGATGTGAGGTGGTGGGTGGTTTATTTCAGCAGTGGTGACAGTAACATGAAAAACAAGTCTAGCATGAAGGCATTAGTTCATCACTAGTGAAAATGCACAGCTAACAGTGATGACTACATTGAGAAATAGTATTTCATAGCTGAGAGTTTGCTTTAACAAATAGTGTTATCATGTTTTTTGCATGTTGTCATTTCCACAGAATAAAGAAGAGGTGTTACTTTCAGAGCAACCTAAGTTTAAAGGAATAATTTAAAGTTACAAATCATGCATGTGTATAACCAAGATGTTGTAATCGCAATATAATCAAAAGAGTAAGGCAAAAGCAAACAAGGATCACAAAAGAGAATAAGTAGAAGAGCTTACCCTTGGGTTGAGCTCACTAGAAGATACCAAAAGAGAAGGATCTCCAGAAGAGATCTTTCCCCTCTGGTAGCCAGCTCTTAAATAGGTCCAGGAGGGGTGGAGCCTGGCTCCACCCCTTCCGGCAGCACAGGTGAATTGTCTTCACCTGTGCTCCTCTGGCTGACTCAAGGCTCACCTCAGGTGATTAATCAGAGGTTCAGGCCGTGACTCAGCAGTTCCCATACAGCACGTAAACAAAACGACTTCCTTCTGGGAAGGTTTCCATCCAGTTCTTTTTCTTGTCTCTTTTCAAAGTAAATCTAAGTGCATCAGCAGTTTAGAATTAGACTAAAATATCAGGAGAACTTTGTTAGCAATTTCTCAGTGAGACCTGCAAGGCTGAGGAGACTTCTTTATAAAGGTGTCATGTTTATGCTGTAGATAAAATACGGCACTCTGTGTTTCATCCTCCACCTATGATCAGACATATTACTGTAGTTTAAACATCACAGTGGATCACTTGAGTGAATTGACATTCACTTGAAAAAAAAAAAAACCAGAAGACTTACCATTCAGTTTCTGTTTATGAATAGTGCTGCAGTGCTGTCAATGTATATTCTTTGTTTCCACGTACCCCTCTCCCATAAGCGTAATGATAAGATCAATTCAAAACATTTTCTTATTTTCCATGAAATGAATAAAAGTTACAAAATATTGCACTTAAATAGCAATATAATGTTCAAGCACTTAGATTCGTTAAGATCTTATTTTATAAGAGAGTACATAAGAAAAACAGAAGCTGGTCCTTTATGGCTGACTAATCACACACAAATATAAGCTAATTACAGTTACAAAGGAGCGCATGCTAAAGCACAAAAGAATATGCACATGAAAGAAATATCCCAGGAAAAATTATGAATAAACCTTCAACCATCTCCAGTGAAATCAGTTGTGTATATATTAAAAGATGAAAGAGAGCACAAGCCTCTCTCAGCCCTATATTCCTGTATGAACTCCAATAAGCTTGCACACTCTGGATACATAGGAAATATTAATTTCAACACAGTTTTGTATTCTCTTTGCAGCTGCTAAATAACCAAAAGATAAAACAACTGCAAGCCCACTAGACAGTCCTCTTTTTGTAGGACCCAGAACCACTTCTCCTGGTTCACTCCTTCTCCGATCAAGTGACATCTCACTGCTTTTCAGTCTTCCCCTTCCACCATGCAAGACAGTCTCCACCTTACACAGCCCAGTACCCGTTTTCAGTACCACGTTGATAGCCCAGCCAGCCACTTCCTATGTCCTTTCACCACTGAAGCATTTTCCCCAGGTTAAAAGATTCTTGTATGCTAGTAGAACTCTGCCAACAAAATCTTGAAGAAAGCATGAAGAATATAATTCTTGAAAGAATTCAGGTTTGGCATGCAGTTTTGCCTCCACTTGCTTGCTTGGGTTTTAATGGTTTTAAATTTTGTTGGGTTTAAATTTAAATTAAAGTTGGGTTTTAAATTTTCCCAAACCTCCATGTGAGAGTTCAAGAGGTGTATGAGCAAACAACAGGATGTTCTGAAAGGAAGTCAGAAAATCTTGAAAGTAATAAAACTGAGAAGCCACACTGAGATAAGGGGTGCCAGAACTGATGTTCTCCCAAATACGAACCCATCCCCACAGACAGCTGTGAATAAATACAACTAGCAATTTCTCACTTCAATTTTAGATAAGTCTTGTGCTGCTTCTACTGTTGCTGCCAGAAATTACCCAGCCAACAAATGAGATTGTGACAGAAACCTAATGCTTAAAGATTATAGATGAGGTATTTAGCATGCATAGCACCTGGGATCTAGTTGAATGAGGAGTATATACTGCAGATGCTCAAGGGGATCTATTAGCAGCAAAGTCCTGCAGTGAGAGTACCCAACATGGTAAAAAAAAAAATAATAATCGTTTATAATAAGGATATTGCCAAGAAAAAATAAATCATTAATGTGTTCCTGCTGTGCTAGGAGTATTCATGACTTATGGAGAGACAACAGTGGTAACTGGGAAGCAGGAGGGAAACAAGGGATCCTTTTTACAAGATTGATGGCGCTATTTTACACCAACCAGGTATAGAGAGGGAGTAAAACCAATATGTGTAATGACAACTCACTAGAGATGTTATTTACGCTGTGCCAAAGGATTTCAGATGCTGAATTTAAATAACCAACCACCAAGGAAGTATGTAGTAAGAACAAGTCATTAGAAGACTTGAGACTTAATTCATTTTCCAACCATATTGCCACTAAAAAATGCTTATTTTATAGAAGCAACAAAACTGGATAGGTGTTCGGTCTTCAAGAAGTTCTCTTAACCTCTAAATGATCAAGGGTAGAGTTCAGCTGGAGCTTAGCATATGAGCCAGAAAACTCAAGATTTTGAATGGCTCCTGCCTCACTGTCATTACTTGCCTAATACATGACTAAGGGTGAGATTCCAGTCCTAGATTCAAAAAACACCACATCTCTGATGCTTTCATTAAAATGGTCAGACTCAATTTCAGAAATCTTTTTCCTGAATTTGGGAGTCAAGTCTCACATAAATGAAAGAATTCCTATCAACACTATTAAGCAGAACCTGAAAGGAAACTAACTTTACACATCAGCTTTTTCGTAAGTTATACACTTCTGGCAGTAAAAGCATGCAATATGTAACCAACTTTCTTCTAACATACTCTGTATTTCATTGACTTACACTTTGGGATGTCTTTTGATAGTAGAGAGCTAATGACTTCCCAGCACTTACAGTGAAATTTTTCAGAAGCCTATCTGCTTCACAGAGAACTACTTAACTTTGTTAATGTTTACCAAATGTTTCTGAATCTACTGAAGGAAAGCTTTAGATAAGGCAACAGTTTTGTTGTTCTTCAGCTCTGATAGCTTAACTTGGGATTTGCCTTGATGCTGAACAGAGCATTCAGCATAAAAAATGTAAAGCTTCCAGCCTTAGGAAAGATTCAATCTTACTCCTTAAGCAAAAAAAAAAAAAAAAAAAAAGTATTCATTATTGTTAACCATCAGATTCTGATACATGCAGTTAAAGTTTCTGATTTGACAGCATCTCTCAATAGCATCCTTTGAAAATGGTCCTGGGAGGGGCCATTTATTTATTCTGAAGCTCAGCATTTACATTAACAGGAAATATACCCCAAGATGATCCAATGATCCATCATAAGTGACTAGCTATTAACAGGAAATTAAAAGCATTGCTTTATGCTTGCCAGTCTAAGGTTTAGGATTTCAGATAAAGAGTGATTCTCTTTACGGAGGAATATGAAATTTCTCATTTCCCATTCCTCTTGAGATTTGTTTCCTTTTTTTTCCAGTACTCTAGTGTTGTTTTTCCTGTTCATCCATCCTTCCATGTCAAAATACATTAGCATTCCCTTGAGAAAATATAAAAATACCAAAAAGATCAACACTTTCAGCATACTCATTAACTAGTTCAATAACTCCATTTTATTTCTCTCAGATTTTTATTCCCGGAGTACAGCAGACTAGCTATTGTCTTATAATTCCCTACCTGCTGCACCTGGAAAAGACAAAATACTGAGTAAAAATGAGTAGAATAGCTTTTGTAACCAGCATAATAATATAATATCACTTTTAATGATTTATGCAGCAAAGATGATCTAAAAAACCTAAATGCTTACTGGTTTACATAAATTTCTCTTAAAGAAAACAGATATTTCATGCTTTCTAACAGCAGTTGTTTGGGGTTTTTTGTTTGTTTGTTTTTAAACTTCTGCAGCTCCTGAACCTACAGGACTAGTAGGTTAATTCAGGCAGTTAGTTGCACATGATAGTTTCAAAACTTGGTGCTTCTGCTATATTACCCTTCTTATCTGCCTGCTAGTTATTAGTGATATACCAATGTGTCTAGTGTTTACTTTTGAATGCGCCAGTGTAGGACAGAGATGGTAACTCTGATGGAAGCCCAATGAACAGCCCCAAAGCTTACTAAGGGACTAAAGCATCTTTGGTATGATAAGTGTCTGAAAGAGATGGGGCTGTTTAGCCTGCAAAAGCAGCTTAGACAGATTTTATCCACGTGGACATGATAGATTTGTTCACCATACAGCTTCAAAGTTTCCTGCACCAGGGCTTCAGCACTGCTTGTGGCAATTAAAAGATAAATGTTTAGTGTTTCACTAACAGTTTCACTGTTTCCAAAGTAGCATCTCTTCAACATTTTTTTTTTTTTTGACTGGTCTTTGTTTAAAACACTCTTCTACTCCAAAAAGTCCAAGATCTAAGTTCAACTGTCCTGAGACAAGAACTTCCATATGATAATTCAGCCATCAACAAAGCAAACTTTGTCTCAATACAATGTGTTCAGGAATTCCTGAGAGTTATGTTTGCAAAGTAACATCCTACAAAGCCCACAGAAAGAGGCAGAATGGAAAGAGATTCAACTGAACAATGTAGATTAAGGAAAAAAAGAACAAAGAAAAAATTTAATTTTAATTTTGTTTTCATTTTAGAGAAAATGTAAACATCTTACAGACAGCTGTACCTTTACTGTATCACAGGAACTTGCGATTAGATGAAAACCTGTAGGCTAAGTGTTTTCTTTCATATAACACTTTTAAGTAGCCCACCTGTTTATAGCTGTGTTTGCAATAATATTTCTACAGACCATTTTCTCCCTCCATAATCTGAATGCATGTTCAGGAAAATATACAAGATTTTTGTTCATAAGCAGTAGCAGAATTCAGTCTTTAAAGCTGGAACAAAACTGTCAAGAAAATTTATCATTATATACAGAACTTACTTTGGATTCTCATCTACCCTTACTATCTAAAGCACAAACCAGGGAGAAAAATAATAGATATCCATGCAGTCTGCCATTCTGTTCTCACCTGCTCGTTTTCATTTCTTAATGCTTTGGACCAGAAAACTGTCTGATAATATGCCTAGTAAGTAAACAATTATTTATATTGTAACAGTTATGAGGCAAATGGCAACTCCAAATGGAAGATTCTGCAAAGAATATTGCATTTTAGTTTCAGAACTGCATCACAGGTATCACTAGAGAGACAAGAACATGAATGAAATTGCAAAATAGGAATAAGGAATAAGAAAAAAGCAGCTGTGGAAATAAGTATCCTCTCCACATAATATTTTTTAATGTTATCTTACAATTCTTTTATGTATAGCAGTATCTGCTTGAGGCAGTGCAGAAGGGTGCAGATGAATATACTCCCAACATACCAGCTGTTGCTCTACAGTTAGACGCATTATTTTATGCCAGGAAGTAGTGAAGAAACCTCTGCACAGTTTCTTTGAAATAGGTGGCTCAATGGGATTCCATTGCCAGAAGCAGCATGATCAAATGTACTGTCTTGGATTATAATTACCAAATTATATTGCAGAAGCAGAAATTAAACCCACAGTCAAGAACAATAGGATGCAAAGGCAATAATCCCACCCTGTGCAACAACCCTGCTGACTCTTAACCAAAATTAAATGGGCAGATATTCATTAAGCTGTTTGGATGTGGTAACCTCCCATGTCCACTGACCACATTTGATTTGGGGGAGTAGTCATCTTGGTGAGAAATCTGATTAGTAGGAGATAGCTCAAAACTCTCCATGAAGTGTTTTGTTAGAATATAGCACAGCAGGGTTGGCTTATTTATCTCAGTCACAACCTGTTGGGATTGCAAATAAAGCAAGAGCAGTTATAGCTATAAGAATTTACCATATGACTACAATGTAGCAAAAGAATTAAATTTCTTTCAGTGGCAACACTCAATTTGAATCATACGAACATCACCACAAGGGGGGAAAAACTATTGTTTTCCTTATAGAACCGTAGTACTCATGTTTTTCAACATGGCTACCAAACATGGGAACGTACTCAGGGAAAGCCAAGTTATTGGTCTATTTGAATGTGAATATCTGGGAGTCTATTCATTGCACATTAAGATAGCCATCCATGTGCATGGAAACATTCACTCTGCAAAAAAAAAAAAAAAAAAAAAAAAAAAGACTTTTGAATATACAAACTATCATACTGATGTTAAAACCATATGTCTTACATGTACATGTGTTTATTGCCCCAGAGTTTTACTAGGTTATGGATGAACTTCAACTCATTTTCTTCCAGGTGTTTTGGCTCAGTCTCTTTGAATAACGTCACCTGTGCTCTTGCACTGTCAAATCTTAGGGCTTTTGGCACTCATATTTGAAAGACATTTTGACAAAAACAATACAAAAATATCTATGTGAAAGGCTATTCTAAATGCTCACATCCTTTCACGCTCTGCTCCCCTCTGCTCTGCCCTGAGCTACTGATTTGGTAGCTATTTCTAAACATCACCTACACTTTCATACATAAAATAAGATTTGAACTCAACACTGAGCTGGCAATCAGGACAGAGATCAGCAGTGAAACTTCACACTATTGTTCTTAATTCTGGAGGTGGGCAACAAGAGGGCTTCAAATATAGGAACTGTAGAGAGAAAATTATTACAGGTTGAAGATCAGTAGGAACAATTAAACCACTCTGTCTCCCTCCATGCCAGCATCTTTTTAAGACTCTTTCAAATTCTTACATGTGCAATAACAGATTCAGTAGAAGATTCAACTATACATACACATAGGCAGTTACTTGCAAGAGCAAGGCCCTACTGTTCACTTCCTCACCTACACTTCGTTGTGCGCACAAGATACATTGTCCCCTCCACAGGAATTAGAAAGAACACTATAAGTAGTGAAAGAAGTATTTGTGTGGTATGTTTCTTCCCTTCTCATTCAACAACATGAACTGTGCTGCATCTACATCTTATACATTAGGCTTAAAATATTCCCATTAAAACTTGAAGATAAGTTATGTTTCCACTTAGCAGAATCAAGAAATAATTTGATTTTTCTTGGGGAGAAAAACTCTGATGCTGTTTATAGGGATACAATAGATCCCATAAACAGCCAGAACAGCTGAGGGATCACAGTAAAAATAATTGTTTAATATAAACAAGTATTATCACAAAAAATAAGTTAAGTCTACTCCTCACGTTGTTTTTCTTGTGTCAATCTTAGTTCACACGTTACTAACTTAATTAAGGAGTATAATTAAGTTTTAAACTATGTCATCAATCAATTCTGAGAAATCTAATTTTCTGTAACAATGGCTTTAGGAAACTGGTACCATATACACACAGAATAGCCATTAGCATATGTAAATGAAAAAACATGGAAAAGAAGATGAGACCTGTCCACAGCTCTGAAATTATTAATCTCCAAGACAAGATAAAAGAACACCTTCCCTGTGGGAGACACTGACTTCTTCATGACAGTTATTTAAATGTCAATGTACTTTATTTATTATCTGAATAAGAGTTCCCCCTAACCTGATTATTTGTATCATGCTCTTTCTCATGTAATTATATGAGAATGAGAAGCTGAGCTGGCGTGTGAGGAAGCAAAGCACCTTCACCACCCACCAGTTCTCCTCATAAGGTTGGCTTCTCACCTAGACAATTGGCAACAATTCCATGGCTGATACAAAGCTTTTCACCCACAGACTGCTCAGCAAATGCTAATTGCACAGCTGGCTACTCTTCCCAAAAGGTATATATGAAACTGAATAATAATCACTTATATTGCAGTGAGGTATTATCTTGAATATCTTCTCAGAACCATTGATATCTAATTGCCTGCCAGATTTACTCGAAATTTGGTTAGCAAGACCCAGGAGTAGACAGAAACTAAAAGGCAGAAATATAACCTGCATACTTTTTATTCTCTTAAGAAATGGCTGAATGAATATAATTATGTATACTCGTGGGTGAAGTCAAGAATACAACCAAGAGATTTCATATACTGAGGAGCATATTGCCGTATACAAATAAATCAGGTGTCAAGAAAGATTTTATTTTACTTTGATTCAAAACCAGAAAAATCATCTGAAAGCACAGAGACAAAAGAATATTTGACAATTGTGTCTGTCCCTAAAACACTTCAGATCTGTTATTACTTATCAGAAGATTTTAGCCCTGTTAAGACCCACTACTCCTGTACAGAACTTCTGATAAGTCACTACCATGGTTTTCAGGGAAAAAAATGCAGTTGCCTTACTGAAACAGTATTACTCGCTTTAAACTAGCTAACATGGAGAAATAAGAACAGCATATATAGTTACACACATTCCTTGTGAACCTGAAATATGTATGTGGACTAAGAGGAATCTTGTGTTAGTACCTTTCATCACATTTTTAATCAGCACTAAGACCATAATTAGTGTCGTCTCATAAGTACAACACTTAGAAACAATAAATGGGGAACAAAACATCAGCATTTGCTGGGTAGCTAAATAGTTCTAATAGTATTTGTGAAAGTATCATCACAGTGTGGTTTCATACTAATACTAATATGTTTCCAAGCACAAAACACCTGTTCTTGCTCTATTGTACCTATAAATGGCACAATAGAATAACATTCTACCTTTCACTTAGTCAAGGAAAGTTAAGATAGTTTGAAAGCTATCACTAGTGGCTGAAAAGTCATCACTAAACTAGTACTGCTAAAACACAATGGAAAGCACAGCAATGGCAGCATAGTAGCAAAGTCCTAGGCTATAGCTAGTAAGGATGTGCTCAACGCTGCAGACACAGAAACAAAGGAAAAACTCTGCTTACCTTTGAAAAGCCTCAAGTAGACAGGGATCTCCACCAAGATAGTCATGTATCTACTGCCAACCCTTAAATGAGCTCTGGGAAGAGGTAGATCCTGGCTTCAGCCCTTCCAGTCACTCAGAAGCATTGCATGCACCTGAGCTCCTCTGGGATGGCCCTGCCTTCCCACCAGGTGCTCAATCACTGCCTAAAGCCTTGACTTAGCATTTTTGCTACAACATCCTTTGCAAGAAGATACTTGCACTCTGAAACCTCACAGCATTTGATGCCTTCTGTATTTCTATTTAGTCCTATTTAGAAAGAGCTTTTAAGAAATTGAAAATGTTGTTAAAGAGTGTTTTTCTTCTTCAAGGATAAGGTTCTGATGTGCTTAAATACTGACATCTAAGAATGCTATCCATATTAAAGAACGGTTTTCATATTTACAAAGTATTAAGACTTCTATTAATTTAGACTATGGCAACTTCGCACATTTTTGCTTTCTAGGAAAATAAATTGCACACAGTCACTTCTTTGCCCACTTTAAACTATGTCTGGCTTAGAAATTCACAAAAAAAGAGAGATATTCCTGTGCAAGTGATATAAAAGATCTTGTCTGACTGCGATACAAAAAAATGTCTTTAAACTGAATTGTAACAAAAAAACCAAAGCTCTTTCACATCTCATACATATCTGTTTAAGGGGATTCATAGTCTTCAAGATTCTTTCAAATATCTCATTCTTTAAGTGATGGTAATATTTTTCTCCATAATTGCTTATATGGAAATAATCTAAATACAAGGCTGACAGTGGGGAATGAGTTCATTCAGTTTGAGATGTATGGCAGCCTGATGAATCTCTAGTAAGAAGTACTTGGAAGGGAGGAAGAATTATTTCATGGCAGGATGCTACTGTAGCTCTGTAAGCACGATTAACATGAACTGGAAAGCTTTAAGAAGAATGTTTGTTCTTACATTTTCATAGAATTTTGGCCCAAAGCATTCTCTTTGCTGGAGAAAATACAACAGATTTTGGCCTTGAGATATTCTGTTTGCAAGTATTCCTAGAGGCAACTAAGCTTTCCATCTGAAAGGTTCTCTTCTAAATTTTAACACAGAAATAAACTAAAAATAAATTTTAACACAAAAATAAATAATTTTAATAAGAGAAAAACCTAATCCTATCAATGACAGAAATGTAGCTTTTGTTTTGTTATCATACTGCTATGAGAAATGGCATGCTTCCAGCTCCTTGGTTTGTATTTTTGTTTTTGTTGTTCATTTTCTGGACTGTGTATTTGAAAAGCCCACAGTATCAGAGCTTTCTAAAAAAAAAAAAAAAAAGATGCTTTATCTTCCAGCACAAGTGGATCTCAATGTCTTTCAGCTGTTTCATCAATATACATATTTTTTTAACGGCTTTAATGTTTATTCACCAAGCTCTTGTGGCACTTTTAAAATGAAAATTATCCTTAGAGCCACCACACAAATAACCACAAATGTCCATTCACACGTGCATGTGTGTGCAGCTCTGTCTCTGTAGGCTCCTAGTGGGGAATGTCTTCAGTTACATCCACTGTGCCAAACAGGAATGCTACTGGGTACTGGGTGATGTAGAGCCAAGGTCAGAGAGCATCTCTACATCCTGAATTGCTGCCAAAACACACCCTTTACAACACCTGAAAAATGCACCTCTAAACAGTTTTGGCAATTGCTATTAGTCAATTGACTCAAATATTTAAAAAATGTCGAGAAAAAGAAAACCACAATATTCCCTGACAGAATATTAGTGAAAATCTATAAAACCTGTCTTCCGATTTATGATGGGATTTCTTAGAAACAAACATTTTGCATACATATTCCAGTACTTTGTCTTCATTTATGGATAGATGTCTAGATAGCTACTACTATTCTGCAAGGTATATGAAAAAATCAATCAAATTTATAAATACTGCTAAAACTACTGAATTTGCACTTATACATTAAGCTCAAAGGAAATTGCAAGCAGTTGCTAGCATTCATTGAAAGATGTGAATTTTGCCTTGGAACAAGGCACAAGGTCTCATGTGAAACTTAATTACTGCACTTTTGCACAGCAACATTTTTCACAAATTCAAGTCACTAATATTCCACATCAGGCTTACCATATCATGTTATCTATGTTTTTTTTTTTTCCTAGACATACTTCCACAAAATGGAGATGCAGTCTTAACATTTAATCTAGAGATAACAACTTCAAAGTGAAATCACAGCTGAAAGAAAGAGCCTCTGGATCAGATCTACCACTTTTATTCCCAGTGGACAACATATCTGCAATATTTGAAATTTCATATTTTTCTAGAATATTAGCCATTTTTATCTAGTAATAACTGATAATTTTTACTAATATACTGAAAGGTCCAGAAACAATTACAGAAAACATTAAATAAGCTAATTTTTCAAAATCTAACAAATAAAGCCAAGCAAACAGTCAATTAATTTGAAATGAACTCTGTTCCAGAGCAAGATCAGATTAGAGAAAATCTAAACAAATTGGATATACACAAATCCATTGGACATATTGAGATACAGTCTCGTGCTGAGGGAGTTGGCCAATGTCTCAATTATCTTTGAGAGGTGGTGGCCACAAGGGGAGAGTTCTGAGGTTAGGAAGAATGCAAGTGTCTCTCTTGTCATTGGGAAGTGCAAGAAGGATGAACTGGCAACTGCAGGCCATTCAGCCTTCCCTTGATTTCTGAGAAGGTGATGAAACCTGCCATTCTGGAAACCATTTCAAAACTCATCAAGGACAACATGACCGAGCATAGTCAGTGGGGATTGGTGTCTACACAGCTAACTTCAGTCAAGCAAAATGAACATCATCTCAAGTGGCATAGCAACTAATCTCTGACTTCTGCAGCTGCCTCCACTTGAGCATTATTCACTTCAAAGATGGCAAGGAAAGAAGAATGAACTGGTTCCACATTCCTATCTCTGTTCCACATTAAGAGTGGAAACTGAAATGCTGGATTAATACTTCCAGTGCTAATGATATAACTATTTTGTGACTCACAAAAGCTACAAAAAAGTATAATTTTCCTATTGAAAGCTCTGTATTTGCAGTGAGTTGATGGTATCAGTTGGCATATGTCACCAACGAAGAAAGCTATGTATTAAAATTGGGTGCCTACAATGTGACTACACCAAACACAAAATTGCATAACATTATGCAGTAAAAATTCTACATAAATGCTTTAGGCAGATTAACAGTTTAAACCACAGGACAAAAAATAAATCTCCTCTATCTACCTATATCATTATATCATATGAGTATGTATATCATTATACATGTGAAAGGCAAACATATACATGCATATATGTGTGCTTCATATATATTTGTATACATAAGTTGTAAAGAACTATGCCAGACCATAAAGCACTGAAGGGAGGCTCAAAGAAGTGGAGATGAAATATAATATCAGGAAAATAAAAGAAAAATTCCTGAGGTTTAACTGTTTTCTAGTTTGCACAATAAATGGTGGAATATTCAAAACTGCCCTGACCTCTGTTAGGCAGAGAACAGGGAAACAGTGGGCAATTTATACAGTTGGCCAGAAAATAAAACATTTTAAAATGTGCACAACATGGGTGACAAATAATATCTGACAATTCATTCTCCAGCTTCCTCCCACCCCACCCCATGCCAAGTCCATTCTTGCTACTACCATGTCTACTTATTTAAGTGGATGAGTACACACATACACGCTAAAGAGATTAGATCACTGAAACAAGATGAGAAATCCCAGATGCAAGCCATGGATGCTCTCCATTTATACATGAAAGACAACCCCTTGGGGAATCTAACATCTTTTCAATTGCAAAACGTTTAATGGTTCAGAAAGGGTGAGGATCTTAATCCTGCAAACACTTAAATGTGCTGCAGTGTAAGCTGTTAAATAGTCCAAAGAAGTCAAGTGTGTAAAGCTAAGTATATAATTTAGTTGCAAATTTAAGGTTTTAAAACACTACAGAATGTAATGCTAAAAAAAAAAACAATTAAAAAAAAATCCAGTCTGTGTTTTTTCCTTAGCAATACCACACAAAGCAGGAAAAGATGATCACAGCTTGAAAATCTTTTAGTAGAATTCCTGTAAAATCTAATATTACATTCAGAAGGGACAACTGTCATAACCTTTATGTCCACCTTTATGGTGAAAAGATGTTGATGGTGTAATGATTATCTTCAAATACAAAATGTTAAGGCTACAGTTGAACCGCAGGACATTCATTCTTAGCACAGCAGCAAGGCAGGGAACAAAGGTAAGGGCATCACTAACAGTCATAGATCCATTAAAGAGGAATTCCTAGTTTTACAAACCAGCAGATACATGCAGTATATGTAGCCTTAATCTGTATAATTAAAGGGAAAAATCTTAGATAAGGGCCAACTGATTATATTGCCTCTCCAGTGGGCTCAGAGACTGAATGTTTTAAAATTAGTAAGCCTGCTCTTAATGGGTTGTGGAGTTTGAGATGACCTCTCATCTTCAAAATACAGAAAAACTAGCTCCTATATATGCAGGGGTACACTGAGAAGAGAAGCCAAGGATGCTATCAAGCACTGAGTAGGGAAAAAAAAAGGTACAGAGGACATCCCCTACTAAAAAATGTATCTTTCGTTCTAAGACTATTACACACAAGTCAAATTATCATCTCAGTGTCATTCTTCTTAACTAAGTTTCCATGTTCCAATGAATAAGTTTAAATTACTGTGTAGACAAAAATGAAGAGATCTTAAATGACCTGCTCCTTTATCATGTGTTTCTAGATACAATAGAAAGACAGGACATTTTTAATTATATTGATCACTTTAGCTCTATGTCCAGTTTTGAGCAAGTCACTTTAGGTTAATAAATAATCACATCAGATTTGCTTTCAGATGAAGTTAAGGAACAACACTGAGCAGGACAATTGTTCTTTATTTGAATGCAGAAGGCATCAATTAGGAATAGTCTTAGTGAGACAGAGTAGTTGTCTTTGAGATATATTCTATCTGTTGATCTGTACATTAAGATATAAATTGATTTTTTATATTCTGACAAGGTATTCATTAGCATTAATTCCCATCACATTTCAGGGCAGGCTACAAAACAAAATTTTCAGAGGTGTTTGAGAACTTTTGGAAGATAGGAGAATGTTTATTATCCATGTTTTACATTAGATTCTATTTTGCTTTTATATCTGTAACTGTATTTGAAATTCATGAGTAGACTCTGTGAAAGGAAAGAATTATGTGCAGAAGAAAACTAAGAACATCCAAGCAGGGCTTCAAGAAAACCCACTTAAATGTGAAGCCTTCTCTTCCTAATTACTGCAACTGTACAAAATCCTATTATTTCTGCCCAGAGTCCAGTTTCTATCAGCACAAAGCCATGTAGTTCAGTGAGACCAACTCAGTGGGACTGCTACAACATTGAGCATTTACCATTCTCCTTGAACTTTCTTCTCACTTTCTTTTCTCAGCTTGCCTTCAGACACTGTGGTAACATAATAGTATAATTTTGCTCTGCTTTTTCCAATTTTTCTGATATCTTTTACGATGATTTCATCTAACAGTTTCAGCCATGGCTTTCTGAGTGCATTCTCTATGACCATGGATATTCTCTGAGCCATATACTGAAGGAGCTGAAAATTGAAATGATAGCTTAACTGGAGATTATTAGTAATAATAAAATTACATAATTTTAGTTTTTCAGGCTCATAAAGAAGTATATTTGGATTATAAACAGAAATAGAATGTTCTATTGCTGACTGTAACACAGTATTTCTGTATCTCCTTAAAATAAAGCAGCTCAAAGTTGTTCCAGCTGATGAATTGTGCTTAATGGAAAATCTGAGATACAGCAGGAAATAGGACTTTGTTTCACAAGCAGTTAGTCTTTCTACTACTGACAGAAAAGATACAGGTTCATGGTTTTATTCTGTTCACCTGACAAAAACTGCAGATTTCTGTCAAAACCACATTTCTTCACCAGAAAAAGCATGAGCTGCTGACAAGTCTTCTGAACACTTTCAAGTCTGAAAGAATGCTGTATGCTACTAAGCAGATGAGGACGTGAAGTTAGTGGTTAAGTCAAGGACATCCGTACTGTAAATAAAAATATTACTGTTCCAGCAGTGACACTCACTTTCTTCCTCTTTATCAGTTACATATGCATTTACTTAATAAATAGTTTTACTTAAGTAATACATTGTTATTCCTAAATACAATTAGTTGACATACTGTTGTAAACTATTTGGTGCACTGTAAATATAAAATCTATGGTCTATAACGATAATATTTTCTTTATTGTAGAGGAGATAAATAGCCCCAGCAGGCTGGAATAATGTGTCTGCATAAGGGAAACAAAGAAGGAGGTAATTGCTGCTTACCAAATACAAATGATATCCTACCAAATGTAACAAGTTAATCAGGATTTCCCTTTGTCTTGACCATAGGTATAAAAACAGCAGCTCTGAAACCAGAGAGCTGATTCAGAAATGGTGCATTTTTAATTTGGAAAAAAAAAGATGCTACAATGATGGGTTTTGGAGAAGGATTAAGGCAGAGATGAATGCTACAGACCGTATAGAAGAGGCAGCTTGAGGGAAGTCTAATTAGATAGACTACAGTCTTGCTGTACATGGAGATACAAAGTAGGTTATTTTTTTTTAAGTAATCACCCGACTTTTATTCTCAGATCTACTTATTACGTATTTCAAAAATGATTAAAAATAGTTTATTAACAGTACTAAATATCTGAATACAGTAGTTATATTTTCTTTATCCTTACTCAGATCTTCATAATTCACTTCATTATCTCATGCAGTTCATATCAAAATTCTTAACCAAAGGTAGGATGGTAAAGGAACAGAAACTTTAAATTACACATTAAAAGAGAAGAAAAAATTAAAAATTACATAACCTTTACCACAGTTTCTTATAGTACCAATACAATGAGAATTAATCTCCCTACCAGAATCTCTTCCTATATCTTTCCATTCTCAAACTTCCTGTTGCTTCTTGTTGTTAGCTTCACAGCTTTGGGCTCTTTTGAATGTTAAATGCACATTGCCAATTCAGATCTACAGATTTCAGCTGGTGAAACAGGTGTACAAAAAATTAAAGACATTGCCCTGAACATACCTACCAACAAGATGATCATGGAATAGAGTTTTAGTCCAGAGAAATCCACTGAACACTTAATAAACTTTCGATCTGCAGTAAAATTGTGATGTTCCACAGGAAAAGAACAGTATGAGAGACACAGAGAAAACAAACCAAAACCAGCACTAGGAGTAATGGTTGTAATTCCTTCAGCAGCAGGGAACTGGTAGCGACATTTAATTCTCTACTCTTCATTGTGTGTGGGTCAGAAAACACAACACATATGAATAAGGTATAAAGATGACAAACTGACAAACAAACGTGGCAGAAAAAAAAAAGGGGAGACCTGATGCTAGAGGCTTTGCAGCCCAGCAGGTGAAGGGTTCTCTTATCCTCAGATACAAAATTGTGCATTTATGTTGGCATGATCTGACCGTTAGCACTAATTTCATCCTTAGACAAAGTCTGTACAAAGATTACAAATGTTGATCCCAAGATGCATTTGTTTGACTGGGGATTTTGTTAGTAGCTTTACTTTGTTTTTCTCCCTTCAGATTCAGAAAAATTTAACTGATTTAGAACTCCTTCTCTTCCTTTCCCACCTGTAATCCTTCCTAATGTGCCGCATACACTTCAGTTCACAAGGAATAATATAACTAGCAACATTACTTAGCACAGCTCTGTAAAGTAGATTTTGAACATACTGTTTACTACTACTTTGGTATGAAGTCTATGCCTTGCTCTTCTGTCGGTATATTTCTGTCAGTTCTAGTCATCCTTTTTTTTTTTAAGCATTTTAAAAAACAATGGTGTTAACCTAAAAATTCAGATAGCCAAATCATCAGAAGGAAGTTAACAAAGCACCAGAGATTGCGTATCCAGTTTCTTTAAACAACAGATGAAAAAAAAAACAACAAAAAACTGTGTCAAGAAAGTGCCATCTGCATTCAATATCTTACTCCTATTATTATTATTATTATTATTATTAAATTATTATTATTATTGTTATTATTATAATAATATTATAATAATTTTATCTTACAGACAGGAAATGTTATTGTGAGGCAGGGAGAAAACATATATACACTAACTAGAACAGCTCAGATGGTTTCTCAAAACATTTTTCAAAAAGCAGAATGTACTGTTTCGTTGAAAGTGAGATTTCTATGAGATATGCGTAAATTTCATTATTAACATCTCCAGTCTTACAGTTCAGATTGAGCCTTTAGGAGGTATTTCTTTTCTCCACAGTACAGGAAAGGCTTGACACAAGACACAAGCTAACAGCATAGCACCAAAAGCTGAGGAAACCTTACTTTCTTTCATGATCCTCAGCTGTGCACTCCCTCCTCAAGGCAGGAATCAGACCTTTTCATAACACAAAGCGAAAAATGTGCTCTCTCTGCTTTGGAGAACGCTTCTTTTCCTTGCCAAGCTAATAGTGCTTTATTTATTTGTATATTCATTGTCATTAGTTAACCACCAAGTTAGCAAGTATCACTACCAATGGTGCCGTATTGGTGTTTGACCACAGCTAGAGTTGCCTGCTCTGTGACCTTCCTGATGTATGACCAAATAAGCCAGTTGTAAAGACAAGGTGAAAACTTGGACAAGAAATTATATGCTCAGAAAGAAAGAAGAGAGCTTCTAACACTGCAGCTTGAGAGGCGTGGTTTCAAATCCCCCTTCTTCTTGAGAGATTTCACTAAAACACATTTTAGGGTTTGGAGAACCAAAGCCTTTGATACTAACAAATGTAATTGGAGAATTTGAGAAAAAAATTTCATTATTTGTTCATCATCATTCATGAATAGGTTATATAGTTCAAGAATAATTTTTCTCACTTGCGTTTTAGATTTAATCACCAGTTTTATCCACTCATATTATTTTTTATTCAACAAACATCAAATATAGTAGTGCAAAAATAAACACAATAAGTCAGTAAGATTACAAGTATGAAGTACGCAGTTACTTACTTAAAAAACCAGTTCTTTGGTCACATTCACACAGTGCTTATCCTATACAGGCTAAACAACTAATTCTACATTCTCTTTTTTTTTAAACTACAGCTTATTAGGTTGTATACACACAAACACATCATGTGAGATAGAAAGAGAAAAAATAGTTAAAATTGTATCACATCTATGTGATCAACATAATTACATTACTCCTACAGTTCAGAATGGGTAAAACAAAGATTAATTCATTAATACTCCACCAATGAAGGCACTTCTCAGACTTCAAACTACTCAGTGCATTCTGAACAAATACAGCTGATAGACATTTGAGTTACGTTTCAAGCCATTTTGTAAAAAACAGCATAAAAGTACTTGAGAACCATAAAAGAGTAAGGGGCTGATTCAAAGGAAATTGAAGTTAATGGAAAGCCTACCACTGATTTTATTTGGCTCCCAGCAGCCTCTCTAAGTACTGGAGACAGATTTCCCCTAATTTATATTAAACCTGATACTGCTTAATACAAACCAATTTACATTAGATTTTTATATTGAAGTCCTTTACTGCAAAAGTCAAATGTAGCATATGCAGGAGGTCAAATATGAAAGAGAATTAGGAGCTAAAACATACTGAATACGTCATTACTTCTGAAAGCTAAACAGACTGTCAACACTGAGTACATTTACAGGGCAGATTTAAAAATCCCCTCTCCAATTTTTAAATGCATTAGAAAAACAAATGCCACCCAAAAGCCATGCATTTTTTAGGAAAAAATAAAAAAAGGAAAAAAGAAAAAACAAAAAAACAAGCAGAAAAAGAAAGGAAACCAACAACAAAACACTCCAGTAAAATAAATATGAGCAGATTTAACCTCTTGCAAGGATGTAAAGTTCACTGCAGTACGATCAAGATAAATAAACACGTTTGATTCTTACTGACTCTCTGATACTATTTGCTTGACGTCAAATACAGAAATAGGAGACAGAATCAAACATCTTGTTCTGAACTGGAACTGTCAGTTAATGCGTCATAATGATTTTTGGGACATTCTTTTCAGAACTATTAGACCCCACTCTTAAACCAAATGAATCTTAGCTAAAAGTCACACAACCCTCAATTTGAAGGGAAGTGTGGAATTTGACTTTAATGACAGAACTGATTAGATTAGACGAAGAATGTTAGCAATTTATTCTTTCTGGAAGAATAAGTTCACCTACCATTCATGTATATAAACTGGCCCAATTGAAAAATAAATTATTTTTACAAACAGATAGAACGGAAAACATGAAAGGGCAAATGCAAGAAAACTCATCATTCTCTGATGTTTTGGATCTCGCCAGAACCGTGGGGTATCTCTCGCCATCTGCTCCTTACAGGAGGGATGTTATCTGCTGAAGGCAACTCCTTCCAAACATCCAGTATTTGTATTATTACTGAGACCCTTTGAAGCTTTGCAGGGAGATGTCTCCCAGCTTCCAATTTCTGCTCACAACTTTATTTGGAGTTACTATCCATGTTCTGTCTCTGCACAGATAACAAACCGGGCAACATAGGCTTAAAGGGCTTATTCAGATTTACTTTGCCTACCATAGCAGACAAGATTAATGGTACAGCACAGAGATTCCTTTAAGACAGACTTCCATTCGTGCTCACAATTTGAAAGAAAAGGTTTATATTAAATTATATGCAGTCGGCAATTTTATCTTAAACTTAATGGGATTCTTCTGTAATAGTTCACCTTTATTTACAAAACACCTCAAAGAACCTCAAAGTGTCAGAGCAGGGCACTCCTCTCGCAAGACAACATCCACCCACTCAACTGCTGCCCTCAGCTCTCAGCTTTTGTCCTGCTCCTGAGCACCAGCATTCCCACTAACTTCTTGTTCTTCCACCTAGCCTACCACAAGCATTGCCTTTGTTCTACATGATCCCCTTATTTACTGGGTGTTTCTAAAAATAACATTCATGGCTTAGCCTGTAGTCAAATACTTTTAAAACTCACAGATGATTTTTCATTTCCAGCTCACAACTGAACATAAATTGGCAAATAGTGCTGATTGGTATTCCTAACATGTTTACCTAAAATGCTTAAGGCTAACGTAAATGCAAGTAGAGATAATATAATCTTGTTAAATACTGTATACGATGAGTATTTTGCATATTGGTGATGTAAGGTGCACAGTTAGCTCACACTAGCATGTTGCCAATAGAAGTGGCAGATACAGTAAGAAGTTGCTATGCTGGTTGTATGAAGAGAAAGTCCATTTTTTCTTTCATGTTTTGTGAAGGGTTCAGTTACATGTAAACACACACTGGAGCTGCACAGTCACTTACACAGATAACCATTAAATCAGTCCAACCTAACTGCAATACCTAAGACTTAGTATAAGCAGAACCACCTTTCTTTTTCTAATCTGAATTTTTAAACTTCTAGAATGACTCTGTTTGCAGCACTAAGTCCCTGCTCTTTGTCACCCAACATGTCCATTTTCTCCAGTTTCTCACCATCCCATTCTCTCTTTAATAAATCAGTCCTCTACCAGTGAAAGCACTTCTGCTCCAGCTTCATTCCAAGCAAAGTAAAGCTCATTCATAGATGGAACTGAGTCTATCTTAAATTAAATATGTATTTAAAAGCTTCAAGGAACAGACTTACATTGCTGAAAATTAGCTCTGGCGTAATTTTCACAGTTAGTCTTTCCTCTCTCTATAATTACTCATACAATCCATTTTTGGAAAATGTGGCTTTGTGTCACAAAGTCTAAGTGCTCCTTCGCATCAATACTATTTCTGCCAACTTTGTGTTTTTAAAAAACTGTTAACTGTCTACAGTGTGATGTTCTGGACTACATGCACATCAGCTTAAATTCTTTCTCCGTTCTACAACTTTGTTTTGTTCTCCCAAACATTCTATTACTTAATAGTATGTTGCTACACTGTAACGTGACTTCATAGCTCATCTTGAGTGAAGGGTGTTTTCCATAGCGCAAATCTGTTTTACACTGCTTTTGATATGCTTTAATAAAACAATGTAAACGTGTTACTGTCTAGAGCTTGTTGAAATTGCAGCCTGATGGAAAGATTCATACTGCTATAAGCCTGACTTAGAATTACTTTCTTTTTTTTTTTTTTTTTTTTTTTTTCCAGAAATTCACTGTTACTGGAACAACTCTGTCCCCGTGAGAGCCGAATACTATCTGGCAAGTTATCAGCTATTCCAACCCAATATGTTCTTGCTCTGCTGTTGCTGCAAGAGTCTGCAAGACTGATAGTGGCTGAGGGATCAGGCAGAGAAAAAACAGGCAGAAAAGATGAAAGGTTTCTTTACTCCAGCAGCCATTATTGCCACCTCTTTTGTCTCCTGTATGATCCATGACTAAAGGTGTTAATCCTTCCGTAAATACCACTCCATCATGATTAGCAGCGGTCAAAGAAGCAGCTCAGTGTTTAAACTTTGCCAAAGCTTCACAGTGTCTCTATTTCTAGTTCTCTACTTTGTAACTTGTTTGGTAAAATACCTCTTGCTTTCCTTTTGTCTTTTTTATAAATACACACTTGGAAAATTTCAGACAAACGCAGCCTTCTAGAATAAAAGTATATCATATTTGGTAGCAACCCAGAAAATCATCGAGGTAAATATGAAAACTAACCATTAAAATTGCCTGAATGTTTAAGAAGAACATATTTGCCTCAGAGAACTGACAGAAATGCAAGACAGAATTCAACGTTCAGACTGCACTATCACTGCCTTTTAACCATTGCTCATTTCATGGGGCTTCTTCCAGAGCAGAGGATGGAGATGGCCCATCCCACAGTGCTGTACCTCTGTCCTTTTCCTGTCCTGGGGCCTTCTGAAGGGACACTGCTCTACAAAGGGTACCCACGCCTGCACCTGCTGGAGGCAGCCCTTGCCCAACACTTCTTGCAGAGTTTCAGTGGCTTGCAGTACGCTGTGGGTGTGCAGGGGCTTGAGTGTACTCCCCTGTGTCAATGTCATTTCTTTGAGCGAGGTCTATGCTTTCCATTAGAGAGCATTCAAACATGGGCTACAAAGATAGGGAAGATGGGGTTTGTTCAGCCCAGAGCAGAGAAGCTGAGGGAAGGCCTGATGGTGGCTGCAGCTCCTCACATGGAGTGGAGGGCAACGCTGAGCTTTGCTCTGTGTGACAGCAACAGGGCCCGAGGGAACGGCACGGAGCTGTGTCAGGTGAGGGGCAGCTGGGGTTAGGGAAAGGGTTTGCACCAGAGGGCAGTGGGCATGGAACAGGCTGCTCAGGGCTACAGCCCCAAGTACCGGCGTTGAAGGACAGCATTCTCAGACACTGGGTCTGAGAGTGGGTGATTTTTGGATGGTTTCGTGTGGAGCCCAGAGTTGGACTCTGTGATCCTTGTCAGTCCTTCTCAGATTGGGATATTCTGTTATGCTATGATTCAAACGAGTGAAAGATCTCTACAGCCTGCTGTGTGCAATATACTTCAGGGCCTGCACAGCCTGGAGATTAGCAAGAAAAATACCAAAAAACTTACCAAACCTTAAACTCTGAGCTCTCTGCCAGACATTTCCAAAGAGAAGCGTCTCCCAGCAAGCCTTGCAACTTGGCTGCTTGAAGCTATGGGCTTCATTCTGAGGTAATGGTTTCCATCCCAGGAGTTTGGAATTACGAAGGACCATTATAAAGCGCTCTTGGTGACCTAAGGAAATGGTCACAGCATAAAGAGCAAATAATTTGTAACTGGCTTGTTTCCAGCATTTAACTGCACATTAGAAGACAGAACTATGCGTTCGAGGAGATGAAGACGCTGACCACGAGGCTCACAGAGCACAGCAGCCCCAGCGCATCCCGGCCGGGGCCGGCACGGAGGAGGGCTGAGGGCCGGGCCCCCCCGAGGACCCCAGAGGGAGGGGCCGCATTAAGGAGGGGATGGGAGGCCGTAGCCTTTAGAGCCGCGACGGCAACGGAGCGGGGAGCAGTGGGCGATGCCGTGGGGCGCCCGCCTGTGGCTGTGCGCGGCCGTGCTGGGCTGCCTGGCGGCGGCGAAGCCCCTCCGGAGAGGTAAGCGGGGCCAGGGGTACATGGCCAAGGGGGAGCGCCGGGTGGGCGGATGCTCCGCTCTGCTCAGCGCAGGGAGAGCAGAGAAATAAAACAGCCCTTAACACGGTCTCCCCTCAGTGGCTCAGGTCCTCCCTCGGTGCTCGAGATACGTGCAGCGCGTTTCGCTGCAGTAGGCGTAACTTCATGAACTGACAAACTGAGCCTTGGTACCTGCGGGAGAACCTGCGGAGTGAGGCTGCCTGGGCTTTGGCTTTAGCTCTCCCATTCCCTCTGGTCCCTGTTCGCTTTTCTAGGAATGCTGATAGTTCCTATATATATTTTTAAATTGTTGTGCAGCTACTCACAAACTTTACAAAGCAGCCCTGAAGTGTAGATGTGAGCGGTGAAAAGTGTTCTGACACCCTTTCTGATAATGCTGTGTCAGTGTGTGCATGCTGATTGTTTCCTTCACCATTCCTTGAGCAGGAGTGTTTCTGTTCCCCTGCACTGCAATATTCTTCATTGCTAAAATGTCTGTAATCATGCTTTTCTTACATTTCTCATCCAAACTAAGGGTTTGCTTGTGGTGGTTACATTTATTTTTATATTTCACTTTAAAAATGTTACCCTAAATAAGTATTTCAGGATAACTTCTTTCAAAAAGTCACCTCATTTCTAGTTGAATATTTTGTTTTAAATACACAAATGTGTTTGTTAGAAACAGCCTAAGCTCTAAAATTGCTGTGGGATGCAGATACGCTACTTCCTTTGCAATCAATAGATGCAAAAGAAAGGACACTCAGCATCAGAGTGCACACAGAGAATCATAGAATTCCCTGAAATGGAAGAGAACATGAGAATCATTGAGTCTAACTCTTACTGGTTGTGTTTATTTGTTTATATCCTGGGCTTTGGAGAGCAGAGCATACAAACTGCACCTGAAGAGCTGTGCCACCAGTCCCTGTTTGGCAGCACTCCCTGGGTGCCAATGCCCTCGCACCAAAGAGCCCCTGAGAGTTCCCTAGCTCACGCCAAGCCTGAGAGCAGGTGGAAACCATACATCAGCCTTTCCCTTAGTGCTTTGTAGGTGGTCACAGAATAATAGAAAGGCTTGGGTTGGAAGGGATCTTGAAGATCACCCAGTTCCAACCCCCCTGCCATGGCCAGGTTTGCAACCTACCAGATCAGGCTGCCCAGGGCTATGTCCAGTCTGGCCTTGAACACTGCCAGGACATTCACAATGTCCTGACATCCACAACTTCTCCAAACAGCTTGTGCCAGAGCCTCCCCACCTTCTGAGTTAAGAATTTCATCCTAACAACTAAAGTAAATCTCCCCGCTTATAGTGTAAAGCCGTTTTCCGCTCATTTATAAGCCTCCCTCCAGTACTGTAAGGCCGCAGTGAGGTTCCCCCCAGGGCCTTCTCCAAGCTAAATAAGCCCAGCTCCCTCAGCCTTTCTTTATAGGAAAGGTGCTCTAGTCCTCTGATTGTCTTAGTGCCCCTCCTCTGGGCCCACTCCAACAGTTCTGCATCCTTCTTGTGCTGGCGGCCCCAGGCCTGGATAAAGTACTCCAGAGGGGGGAGTACCTCATGAGAGCCGTCAATGATCTCCCTCTCCTTGCTGGCCGCCCCTCTTTTGTTGCAGCTCAGGATACAGTTGGACTTCCAGGCTGCAAGAGCACACTCCTGGCTCATGTCAATCTTTTCATCTACCAAGACCCCAAAGACCTGCCAATAACTCTCAGCCAAGCGTCCTGCCTAAAAATTTAAATTTTGTGTCTGGACTGTGCTTAGAAGACAGTGCTCCAGAAACAGTTGGCATTGGCACTTCAGAGATTTAATCTCTGTCTCTTGAAAATACTTGCATTGTAATCTATTCAGACGGATAACTGGAAAAGTCTACCAAATATGGAAAGCAACCAGAAAAATCTCAGAATAATTCAGTGTAACATAGTATGAAGTTTAGGACCAAACAGCAGGGATGCATTAACTAAAACAATACATTAGAGTTGAGGTTTTATTTACAGCTCAGGTTTTCATAACTCAGGAGTGGATTTAATAATCAGGTCTCCATCTTTCAATTAAGAACCAGCTCTCCTCCTCAGTGTCTGTGATATGTGTGGGTCTGGTCTACAGGGGTTACTTTCTCACAGCAAAAATAGCATTGTTATTTTTGTATTTATGTGCCCATAAATACAACAGTTGTACTTGCATCTGCTCTTGGTAGAGTTAGGTAGCACAACAGTTATACTTCAGATAGGAATATTTTAGTCTGTATTACTGATTACTGTATTACAGATGATGGCAATTATTTTCAGTTGTTTTGCAGAAAAGGAGGAAAAAGAAAAGGAAAAGGAATGAAGGAGTGCTAGACAACATGAGATTTCAAAAGAAATAGCTATGAAAATGCTAGCTAAAAAGGGAGAAAAATATATGAGGAGCTGTGTGACATTTTAAAGTGATGTGCATAATAATAAAAAATGTATAATTTGATCTTTAGTAAGATTTATAACCCTATTACAAGTGAGTACAGTCAGCTGTTTTAGAGATCTATCAAACGATGATCTAATTAAACTGCAGAGAAAAAAAATAAAGACTTGTCTCATGTCTCACTTGATTTATTGATGGAAGACATAAGAGATATTAATTGTTTCTGGAGTGTTTCAGTTACAGGAAAGAAAACTAATGAGAGTGCTGTATGGAAGGTAGAATTCCAGTAAAAAAATAGAAGACAGGAAGAAACTTTTGCCATGGTTCGTAAACTGCTTGAGCTGAAGCTTGCTTGGAAAAACACTTCAATAACACACATGACTGACCTTTGATTCTTCAAGGGCTTTTCTTCAAATTCCAGCGAGAGATAAATTCTCAATAAGGTCAACTTGTATGGACATGAATTGCCTACAGGCTATGACAAGCAACTCAGAAGCACAGTGGTGGCACAGTCAATCACATTGACTTCCATCTGCCCTTAGAGGGTAGAAGATAAAGCTATTGTTACCTGCTTGGGTAGCCTGAAGCCATATCAGATTAAATCTTTAGTCTTTGAAAGTCTATAGGAGCCTCATGCTGTGCGTGAAAGAAATGAGATCTGTTGTTTAGCTAGGGCATCTTCTACATTCAGAGGAGGATACTGTTCGATTTAGAAACTATCTTAAAATTGTAGTTTTCTGAACAGTGATATGAAACAATGCTCAATAATGCATCTGGTGCAATTTGAACCAGAATATTCTTGTAATCAGTGACACATTTATTTTTTACACCATGCAAAACATGGGACAAATATTAAAAACCCTGGGTGTGAGAACCTGCAGAATAGAGTAATAATATTCAAAATGTAATATTACACAGCTTTAATTACAGCTGAATTTTTTAAATTCATCCCTACTTTGACTTCCCAAACATATTTCTGAGCAAGAATGACCATTACCATTACATTACTTGCAAAAGCACCATTAGCTGGAACTTCTACTGTCACTATCTTTGGAAGGAGTAATCTGATTCCAAAGACTGATCTTACAAATTGTAGGGTGCAGTTTCATTTCTGAAAGAGCCTGCATTTTTTTTAGAAAATTGCTACAACTTCTACAGATTCTGATCCCTAATTTTACTTACCAGCAATTTTGAGGTTATTTTGAGGCCTTAAGTTCACTTAGATGTCCAAAAATCTGTTTGTCAGTTGTATTTAGTGCATGCCAGTCATGCACATTGACTTAAAATCTATGATTAAGTATCTATCAAATTCCATACTTACACCATAACCTGCTTTTATACATGCAAACTATATGTAACTGCAGCATCCATCCATTTGAGGGCATTCTTCATTTAATACATAGGAACACTGTGAAGTGTTACCCTATTTGCAAAAGGAAGACCCTTGGACAGACCTTTCTCATCTTGAAGTAAGATTTTGTTCCTTATGTATCAAATGTGCCATTTTTTTTCAGGTTGTTAGGTTTCATAGCCAGTAAAATGGCAAAATCCAGAGAGAAAGTGTACACTTTTCAATTACAAATTAACATGCATATTTATTTTTCATTTATTGTCCATGTAAACAAGGGAATATTACTGTGTGATTAATTTATTAAATTTTAGAGTGTTAACATAGTTATTTGTTGTCACTATTAAGTTTTCACTATGTTGGTCTGTAAAAGTGATCTCGTAGTGATCCTATCTCCTTATTGTCTGATAAAAAAAACACCCTTACTATCTAACATATCTGTTAAGCTCTTCATTTTAATGCTCTTGCTTTACAGGTCTTGAATGCCATCCTGGTGGACATCAGATCCTGCAGAGCCCTTACCGAAGTGTTAATTTTGATTCATCCCACCTCCAGCAGTCAGCTATTCAGGATTTAATATGTGACCATTCCCTAGCACCAGGATGGTATCGCTTTATGATTTTTGATAAGCCTGCTGAGATGCCAACCAAATGTGTGGAGGTATTATTGCACCTTGTTTGTTTATGAAGAATGTACATGTTTTTCATAAGAATAATTACAATTATGGAGACTAATGTGAAAAAATGTCTCTGAATGAGACTGTATTAAAATATGTTAATCTGGCAATAAAATTTATGTGTTGAAAAATGTTACACTGAATGGAGTACGGCAAAGAACTCATGTATCTTTTAAAGCACCCAGAAACTGTTGTTTTAGTCCCTTCTAAAGGTGTCTCAGTGCAACATAGGAGGGATGTCCCATTTTAAAGCCGCAGCTGTGTGATGGGCAGTCTGCTCCTGAACCTACATGTGAGCATAGAAGACATATCCCAGTAATTATCTGGGTTTTAAAGTGATCATTCTAGAAGGAGGAGATTACTCCTAAAATGACTTCAACTAAGAGAGCTAACTGACTAGTTTTCATGTCATCTGCGAGTCCACTGAGATTCAAGAACTACTTAGAACATGTGGTACTCTAGACTTCTGATGCTTCATTTTGGAATTATTTCAACATCTTTTTAACAGTTACATTTGAAGAAGATATATCTTTGTAGCTTCCTATATGAAAACATTTCCTTATTTTAAAAAAGTGTCACTGTGTCATCAGGATGTATTATCTGTGATCCTGTGATTGTATACTGAATTGAAATTGCCTGGGCTTAGTCTCTTTAAAACAAACAACAAACAAACAAAAAAAATTCTTTTAAAAGAAATGCAAAACAGTTAAAAGTACAAAAAGTACATTGAGTGCAGGACATTATTGAAGAGGCTGCTATTATGAGGGCTGTTACGCTGAAAAACCTTGAGCAAAGTGTATTTCCTGAAGGACTTCTTCAGTTAGATTTAATAGGAACAAATTGACTTAATAGTAGTATGTCTCTCAAAGCAGACATTTCTTCACAGAGAATCAGGATGATAAAACAGGGAAAAAAAGTCTGTTTCTCAGAACACAGGGTAGTTCAGCAAGATAGCCACTCAGATAACCTAGAGGAGTTTTAAAAATCTCACCCAGTCTATCTGTGCTTAGTAAATATGCAGTCAAAAATGGCTGCCATCCATATATAGAAGAGTCCAGGTAATTACGGTTGGCAAGAGATTGATTCAAATATTATTCAGCAAATGAAATTCATGCCCTGATATCTACTCTTCTTTAACTGTTAGGAAAAACAAGGCCATTATTTTGAAATAATCAAAATCAAAACATTAAAATTGAACTTAAAATGGATATCTTGTTTAGGAAATTTCCTTCTTGTATGTGTTTTATAACTATACTTAATCCTTGTCAAAGGTTCAGGCTCTGCTTAAACATCCTTCTCATGGATTCTGTTTGCTCAGTAGAGGACTCAGAGGACTGATAGAGGACTCAGGCACACTCGATGTCCAACCTTTGGCTTGCCTGAGTTGCATTTTGTGAAGAGGAGTTATCTTTGGCCACAAATAAAATATATAATATAGTTAATGTATATAGCTAATAGAACCTCTTTTTTAAAAATATATTTTAAGCCAAATCATAAGAAAAGCAACAAAAACATAAAACAAGTAGATTGGACACAAATATGCTCAGGAGTAAGAAAAAAGTGTACTTTTGAGGTGAAAATTGCTAAGTGAGCATGCAGTTGTATTTAGATTTCAGACCAAGAAGTGTAAAGACAACATGGTCTAAGACCAGGTTTTACTGTCTGGACTGTTTCGAGCTACATGGCAGCTTCCCTAATCTGAAGACCTCAAATAGCCACCGTGATTTCAGGAGGATGGAGGGCTGTTCCACAGCACTGTACTCTTCACACTTGAACAAAAAAACACTGAGCAAGACTTTTGTATGGGAGAGAGGGAGCACCAGCTCTCCTTCATCACCTGTTGTGTTGGCATCTGAACCACAGTCCTTGTGGAGTCCTCTGCTTCATAAACATAAACGGATTTATGGTTGCAGAAGTTGTGGTGGCTCCTGGTTAAGTTCTTCAGGCACTAAATTGTATTTTGCATATAGAAAGAGATTTCATGATACTCATGAGCACTTAAGTCTCTTTTATTATGTGTATTTGTGTTCAGATTTGAGGACGTAAAAAAGCAAGATCTCAGTTATACCATCTGAACTTTGCTAGTAGCTAGTGCAAGAATATGAGGATTAAGTATAAATGTACATTAACTATTTTCTGACATTTTTTCTCTGGTGTTTCAGATGAATCACTGTGGTACTCAAGCCCCTGTCTGGTTGTCTCTGAAGGAGTCAGAATCCATGCCTCGACCTGGTGAGATCAAGCAGCTCACAGCCTGTGCAACATGGAAATTTTTCTTCAGCATGTCCAAAGACTGCTGCCTTTTTCGAATCCCTGTCAGTGTGAGGAACTGTGGAGATTTCTTTGTTTACTTACTACAACCCACACAAGGATGCATGGGTTATTGTGCAGAAGGTGAGAAAGTATGTACTCAAACGCATTTAAGAGCATATATTTATCAGTAAATGTGGTTTTCAACTGAATATCAGCATAACTATTTCATTCTAATCTTCTTAAACAGAAGTCTGATAAGTATTCAGATGTCTAACATATCACCAGATGTTTTCTGGTGTTTGGTCATTTTATAGTTATTCAAAAATAGCTGAAAATAACATAAAAGCAAGTAAGTGATGTTTCTGTGAAAATGTGGTATTTTGTAAGATATTTTGCTGATTATGTCTGGCAATAGATACATGTACTAAAATTTTCTGCACTCTTAATTTTGATGTGATAGAACAATGTGTGAATTCACACTATACCCGTGTAATTTTCAGTTGATGCTCAATTATAGTTCAGAGCCCCCAAAATAAGGATCTATTTTTTTTCTTTTTCCATATAGTCAGATGGGGATGTAATACACATCTAGAAGTCAAAATTTAGACTGCCTACATTGGCACTCACATAGTGTGTATCGTCATTACTGAATGTCTCTGGTATTATGTGTAAGCATACATTTTCTTTAATAAACTGATGAAAAAAAATATATATACATCATTATACATATATACATGTTTATTTTTATTAGGAATATTTTTCTTACTCTAATTCTTCTAAAGAAGTTATAGATATTGTTACTGACAAATCTGTGTAGTAAGAGATTTTTATCAGTTCCTGTAACACACTGTCAGTGAAAATACTTGCAATACTTTTATGCACAGTATATTGTCTTGCTCTAAGTCATGCTCTCTATTACCAACTGCTTGCAAAATCTTAATAGCAGAACTGCTGGTGTTTTTTATGGTGCTTTATGACCCATCATTATCCCTTTGGGATCAATTGTTAAGTAATTCTCTGAGAGGTTATTGGCAGAAGAAAGAAAGAAAAAAAAGCCAGAAATAAGACATTTCAGAATGCAAGTGGCTGAAGCCATAAAGAAATCTTGCAGAATGTGACTTTGCATTTGCTTTCGGTGATGCGTTCATGAAAAGAAAGAGAATAAAAATGATAGGCAGCAGGCTAGCAAATTTTTACTGCTTGAAGACAAAACAGGGAAGAAAAAAAAAACTGAGTTGGCTCTGGTGACTTCTCTCAACTCTGAAGCCCTTTATTTAGGATTATATTTTGTATTTTTGTGCTGCTTTTTATATCTAGGTTACCGTACGTACTGTATTTCCTCTTTAATGCTGGATAGCTTTGTACACTTGATGCACATTTTCAAGCAGTCATTCCTGTGCAATACCAAAGCATGGAACACCAAAATATGCTTTAAATTCTTTTCAATGAACAAGATTTTCAGTTTTGCTGCTTTTAACTTAAAGTCCTTTTATTCCTGTTCAAAATATACTGATATTTTCATGTTTAATCAAAGTTCCACGGGTGGTTGTTGTTTTGTTTGTTTATATGAATGATGTTCAAAGTAGCAAACAGTACACGTATAGACATTGCTGAGTCTCATGTTGGAAAGACATTTTTTTTTCCTCCTAAGTAGGTCTGCAATGATTTTGACTGTCCATGGTTACAGTTAATAAATAAGTATTTAGATGAGGGTTCTAAAAGAGAAAGTATGCATTTGAAAGAATAGCTTAATTCCTTTTTATTCATTAGTAACATTTCTAGGTATCTGCTGCGTATATCTGTATTAAAGATGTAGAAGTGGTAAAACGTTCTGTACTCTTGCTCTTAGATACAGTCACTCAACTTGTGTTTTCTGCCTTATGGTTTTGTAGTGACTGCTACTGTAATTGTATATGAATCAGATCACAGCATTTTTCTGCTCTGGTAGATTATACTTTCATTAGTTTCTTTTAATATTTGATGTTTATTTTTCTTGTTATTGATTTTTTCTAATACGGTTTTGTTTTTTTTTTTTTAACATGGAGCAATATTTTAAGAGCACTGGTATAGTTAAGTGTGTAAATATGTGGGTTAGGAACAGTTTATAGTTGTTGTAGATGCAAAGCCACAGGCCTGTGATCCCAAGGAGATAGAAATTCAAGGCATCTGCAGCAGTAGGTATTTTCTTTTGACTTATTTTCTTTTAAAGATTTTTGTTTGCATCCATGACCCAGAAACTTCAACTTTTAGTTATATGTTGTCTTTAATAAAAAAGAAGTCCATGTTATCAACTTGGTCTAATGTAAAATGCACAATTTGGAGATAGCAGAACTGCAATTGCAAAAGTAGTTTTTCAGCCGAATGTTCAGAATAATTACCCAAAATTTTAAAAATAATTTAGGTCACTTTGATTTGCAGATAAATTTTGCAGATGAACTCCTGATGAATCACGGTGTTGTTTATTCTTTTCCTTCTTGCATAGCCCATTCTATTTTCTTCTTTGTAAGCAGAGAAAATATTTTTGTATGTCAGCCAAATTCCTTTGGTTCTTTCCTTAGCTCTCTTCTATCTGTTAAAATAATTCATTGCAATTAATTCCCTCAGTATTTTTTCCTCGTCAGCACCTTTGTATGGTCTAGAAAGTAATCCATTTTACTCATTTTAATCATGAATGTAGTATACATGTTCTCTCTGATTCTCTAAACAACTACTTAAGATTTCCATACATCAAGAGAGGTAAATATTATTATAAGGATTTTAATTGATAAAGTATATGTAAATGTTGCCTTATCCAATGTTTTTTCTTTTTGCATAGAATAAAAAGCATAAAAGACATTTTTGTTTGACTAGGTGAGGTGGCTCCTTCAACGTCTCCATCTGTGTCACCACCACTACCAGCCATTCCTGAGGTTGCAGCAGAGTTGATCAAAGGGAGTATTTACCTAAGATGTACCTTTGGCATTCCTTTTGCAAACAGCTCAGTTGGATTCATTGTGACTTGGTCAAGACTTTCTCCTGAAGGCATCAAAGAAGAACTGAAACATGAGAGAACAGTTCATACGTTCTCACTCTTAGAGTTAGATGGGACAAGTGTCAGACTTGGAGAAAGAGTATGTTAAAAATTACTATAATCTCTTATAGCTGCTTTGTCTAAAGACTTATGATTTCATAAATGCTCAGCAGATACTAACAATTGCTAGAGATGGAGTGCCAGCATTTTGCTGTATGATTTCTCTTGGCAGAAATGTACTGCCTCTAGTTTTTATTTACATCAACACTGCCCCTACAAATGTGGAAACGTCACAGAATATATCAGTAATTATCACTACTATTAATGTTTTGAGACTGTCTCAGTACACTATACCATGCCTCCAACAGATGTTTATTCAAGTTGAATCTTTTTTACTTTCTACTAGAATTTTGCTTGATATTGTGAATTAAGAGGATTTGGAATGTAACAACCTTAAGAGAGTGGCAAAGTGAGTTGTGGGAAACTGCTGTTGATTCAGCAGATAGATTGCTTAGAATCAATAATGAGCCACTGCTTGATGACTTTGTGTCAAGGATCAGATATAAATAGTTTGATACCCACCATCAAAAGCAGCAGTATGAGTAACTGCATTAGTTAATTTCAAATTTCACGGGTAGCAGAATGAATATCTACGTTCACCTGGTAACTTTTTGAAAAGCTAAAGCATCATCACATCTCAAAAAAGGATACGGCAAAACAGACAAAACAAACAAAAACAGCATCTAAAACAGTATTTAGCAGCACAGTACTGGGTCAGTGGAGAGAAATCACAATAAACTTATCCCATAGAAGATAATTCAGGCCCATAACACTGGGAAGAAATGGCAGTGAGAAGAGAGGAAGGGGCAATGATTGTTTTGTGTAATCTATGATCAAATGGGTATTCAACAAAATTAAAAGGCAACAAACATAGAATTGACAAAAAGAACTAAAAAAAAATAAAGTGTAGAATGCATGTCCACAATATATCATGATGTGCAGAAATATTCCAGAGGCGATTAGTTAAATGTGTGGAAATTTAGGTGCATGTTAAATGTGATGATTTGTATGCCTGGAGGAGATCTTGGAATATTTTGTCTCATTCAGTCAATTAAACAGCACCATTGACAGTTGGTAACTTTGGATGCAGACAGAAGCTTAGACTTAACAAGTTCATCAAGCTGACATCATGGCTGAGTTTCATATTCACTTCTTACCAAAAATATATTGTACTGTGTTGATTTTTTCTACAGGTCTACTGTAGCAGTTCTGCTTTCTTCATGGAGAAGCCAAGCATACATAGCAGTCCAGTTGAGAGCAAGGAATTTTTTGCTGGCATTAAGGTCATTTGAAAAGAAAACAATGTTTTACTTTTTTGTAGTGGGAGTCTTTCTGAGTACCAGTTCAGCAGATATGTAGCTATTCGTGCATTTTCTTTGGGTATGCTGGAAAATTTATATGAATGGATAATTTGAACATTTATGTAATTATTGTATGTTCCGCTCTAATAAGACCATGTAGGATGCTGAACAAAAGCAAGTGAATCATAATAGCCACAGTAGATAGAGAGTCCTCTAACTGTAAGGTACTCACAATATAATTATCAAGTTAACAAAGCATGTTGTCAGCAGTAGTGAACTCAGATTGGTCAAGTAGTGGAAGAAACAAACGTTTCTGTGTTTCCCTTGAGGTACAGGAAGACTGAATCAACATCTTATGCAAGCTATAACAACCCATAAACACCTTGATCTCCACCAGCTAAAGTAGACTCCAGTACATCCTCTGTAATTGTAAACTAACCAGGGCCATGGCTCAGACTTGAGCTCTGACTTGCTTTTGACCACTTAGCTGCTCTCTTGCACAATTTTAGACTATGCCAACTGTTTCTCCCAGAATATGGCTGACAGAGATCAGGGTCTGTTCCCATCTGGCCACGGGGATGAGGGAAGGGTCAAACCAACCTGCTTTGGCTTAGACTAGTATGCTGGGAAATATTTATAGGATGCAGGCATGAGCTGTGCCATGCCAATTGGTTAAAGGTGAAGAAGAGGTCCAAAAGGAAACTACCATAGATTTAGTTGTAGGTACCACTTTGTTTATTGGCCAGGAATGGGACACTGCACACACATATTGTGAAAATTTCCATGGCCTTGAGTGAAGATTTACCTCTCATAAAGCTAAGTGCATGCTTATGTTTCTGCAGATTAAGGGTCCAGATTAATCTCTTGTCAGTGGAAGTCATTTTATAGCACATAATATAAAATATGAATGCATTATTTTCCTTTTTATGTGAAGCTCCTAGGTAGCTTTTTTTTTGCGTACAATACGACAAATTGCCTATATGCTGGTTTCCAGAAGCTACCCAAAGAATGCATTTTTATGGTGTTAATGTACTTGCTAATCCCTTTCTTACTAGCTTTACCTCATCCTAGCCTGTTATTGACACTCTTTCCACACACTTTTTATAGTGTCCTCATCTTCTCCCAGTACGCAAATGCACTTCAGACCATCTAGATAACAAGTAGAGTGGGCCACGCGCCACACCATTCAGTGTATTTAGTTTTTCGTACTTTACTCCTTCCTGATCAGTAGGGGTGCTGTAGTTCACAAATGATGTTTGCATTTTAAGTATATTTTTTTCTGTGCTAGATACATCCAGAAGCGTATGATATATCAGAAGATGGCAAGGAATACAGACTGTCAATAGAAAGCAGAATCCCTGTTCCTTGTCCCGAATTTAACCAGGTTGAAAGTGACTGCAGAATATCACTAAGATTGAATACTGTTGATGAAGGCAAGTATTATCCTGATTCTGTGTGTGTGTTGCATTTTGTATGCTCATTGTGTTTTTCTAAATATTCCCTCTGATTTGCCTCTTTGGAGAATCTGGTGTATTATAAAATACTTTCTAAATTATTAAAATACTCAAAGGCCGTATGTACTGCTGTTGAAAGTATGGAAGAATATGTCCATCATCCATTTTTTATTTTTTTTTATGTACTGTGTTTTAAGTATTGTATACAGTCATGAAGTACTCAGGTTTTAGTCTTTCTTTGTCTGTAGTGCTCTGCTATGCCCAAGTCGCATGAACATGAAGTCGTGTGAACATCAAGGGGATCCTTGCCTATTCAGGCAGGCATTTTTGTCCCATCTGCAGGAATTCCACGACTTTCATTTGGCTATCAATGTAGAAAATTAAAATAATTTTCTTGGATGTGTGTAGGGAGAGGGTTTTCCATGATCATAGTCAAGGAAAATGCTCACTTACTTTCATTTGTGAAAAAAAAAAACCCACACTTTTTGTGTACATCACTTTGTACGTAAGTTAGCATTTATATTAACAGCAATATACAAAATGTGTCTTGATTAGATGAAAACTCATTAATGATGTGTTTTCATTAAAACAGGTAAAGAACAACTAGGTTTAAACTTGGCTCTTTCTTCTTGTCATGTGGATCTTCTCCAGAAACCCTGTAGAAATGGAATCTGTAGTCAAGCAATAATTTACTTCACTGCTGTGACAGACTTTATGCAGGACGGAGACAGAATTACCAGAATTACAGTCGAACCAATATCCAGTGAGAATTTCCTGTGGAATGGCTATGTTCCAGAAAGCGCAAAGGTTGAAAATCTAAGTGTTAAGATCTGTAAAACCAACAAGCCAGGAATGTGGCTGATCTAAACTGAGTTTCTATTTCAGTTGTGACATGCTGATTTACACCAAGATTTCGAAGTAGTCAATTTTTAATTGGTTTATTTCCATTAAAACATTGCCTTTTCATTTGGATTAAGTTTCTTACATTTGAATATTAACATAACTACTTAGAAATAATATAACCTGCTTATTATGAAATACATCAAGAACATAAATAATGTGCCTAAGTCTAACCTAATATGATTTACTATGCACTTTTTTGTTTTGAAGATTACTGTAAAGGATCTACCGACTGCATACTGCTACTCATTTACTGACCCTCATATAATAACGTTTGATGGAAGGTAATCACTTGATTGAAGCTTTAAATTTCAAGGGTTGCTGTTGTTTGTTTTTTTAATCTATGCTAGTGATGCAAGCTGTAGTTCTCTACAGTTCAGTTGTGCTATGTATTTCACTCTCTTGGATAATAGGATAAACATGCTCCACCTGGTTAAAGCTTGTTAGTCATATTTATAGTATTTATGTTTGAAAATACAAGTTTTAGGTTGTGACAAGTAAGTAGACAATTACCCTTTCTAGAGGAATATACCAAGAGAGAAATAACAGCTGTAGAATCTGAATGTGAAAGGTGGAAATATTATTAAATATGATCAGTGATAAATGGTTGAATAGACAAAACTATTTTAATGCAGAAGTATTTCCAGTCTTCAGCATAGCTCCCATATTTTTGGTGTACCTATCTGAATCCCTGTAAGGATCAAGTTGCTGGAAGCTATCTTCTGTCAGTATGACATTGTGATGAGTTCATTAATGTCACTGACAGCAATTTATTCGCTTCTGTCACTTGCAGCTCACTAAACCTTCTTTCCAAAGTGAAGACAGCTTCCTTAGCCACAGCTGGCATGGTTTTTGTATGCTTCTGTCTTTCTAATTGTTTCTAAATCATGGAAGAGTTCAAAACAAATACAAGTTCCACACATGGGACTTGTATATTCCCTGCTCAGCAGAAGCACATTTCTTGAAATGACAGTGTGAGAGAAAGAGGATATGTTGCCTGCACATAAGTGTGTTCAACACACAACACAGTTTTTCTTGTGAATTTGAAAGGAAGAACAGGTTGTAATGGATGCTCTGAGAGCACTGTTACTAACAATAGTAATAAAGTCACAGGAGTTATGCTGACTTGCGATTCTTTCTTCATTCGAAATTGCAGGGATGCCTTCAGTGGGTTTTTTAACCATCACCACATTGTGATCAAGCTTTCTTATGATGTAACAACCTACTGAAATATATTCCTGCTGGAATATGGTGCTGCACCTTTCTTTTTAAAGATAAATAGCATTGCTAACTTATTTTATAAACATGGGAAACAAAGAGAAAGGGAACTGCCCCTGCAGAATCACAGGTGATTGCATGCAGGCCATCTGCAGTTTGTCTTCTAGGCTATTAAACAAAAGGCAAATCACTACTCTGCAATTAACTGTCAAATGCCATTTATAGCCAAGAGACTGTTAAACTTGCAGAAAAAGTTTCTTTTTTCTCTTCCCCCCCCCCCCCTTCTTGCCACCAAATCATTAAATTGGCTATTCTAACTTTGCTTCAGGGAACAGATGGCTAACCCATAGGGAAAAAAAAAAAATGAAGTCACTATTTATGGTTTTCATCTTAAATCATTTTCAAATCTTTGGGAATAGGTTTTCTCCATCTTAATGAAGCAGACCTTTTTAAAAGTATCTGACTTTCTAAATCATTTCATCAAGGGTACTTGTACAGTCTTCAGCATCTGCACCTCACATGCACACAGTTAAGCATCTTCTTGCTCCTGCTGGATATTTGCATTGCAGTAGAAACACAAAGGCTAAGGAGCATCCCCTGATTGCCCGTTAGAATAGACAAAAGCACAATTAAAATGCATCAAAGAACAGCAGTGGCTTCATGATTATCTTTCCATTCACAAACATTGTCTACATATTCCATTTGTGATCCTTCTCTTCTTCCTTCTGTTTCTGCTTTAAATTTTTGTTTTAGAGCTGTGCAAAAGAGATATGGTGTTGTTTGTTTAGAACAAAGTTACTTGCGTTTGTGAACAGTACTCCTGTTTGTTTTTTTTTTCTTCTTCCCAACGATGCACAAAAATGTACTACAGTATCAAATCCTACCAAATACTAGAAATCTGTTTTAAGTTCAGTTACTGACACCTGGTGATATTATGCTTTTCTTTTGACACCAGACTCTATGACAATTTTAAAACAGGAACATTTGTTCTCTATAAGAGTACAGCTCGAGATTTTGAAGTTCATGTTCGCCAGTGGGATTGTGGAAGTCTTCAATATCCAGCATCCTGTAACTGTGGCTTTGTTGCCAAAGAAGGAAGTGATATAATTGCATATGATATGTGCAGTAGTCAGCTACATGAGTCACAGCCATACTTATCCATAATAAGTAGAGACACAACAGGAAGCAACGTCAGAATCACTGAATCCTACCTAGGAAGAAAAGTAACAGTAAGTTCATACTACTTTCGGATATAATAGCTATTTCAGTAATTATTTTTACCAATTCATACCAACTTCAGAACTAAAACATGCTTTATTTTCTGCAATTAAACACAACAATAATGTTTATTTTATAGTCATAGTAATTTGGCCAGTGCTTTGCTTGCAAGTGATGTTTGAAATTATGCAGAATTTTAAAATGAAACACTCCACTGCTATTTATCATTCTGTTGTCTGAAATGCAAGCACTAAAAACAGACCATTTCAGCTTGGATTTGTCTATTAGTATATTTAATACGTTTTTAATACTTGATAAATATTTAGAGAACATCAGGCAACAGAGAAATGAAATTCCTCACTTTTAGAGGCAAGGATGCTAAAACAAAAAATAAGTGACTTATTTGAAGTTGCACACCAAGTTCATAGAAACAACATTTAAACTTAGAAGTGAAAATCTTACATTGTCACTTCACCTATTCAGTCATCCGTGTATGATTATCTTTTCTTTCTCCTTTATGTGCAAACGTGCTTATTCTTCTTTAACTATGCCTCTCCCCCCCCCCCTTCCCCCCTCCTTTCAGTAAAAACATTGTTGAATTGTATTCTTTAATTCTTCTTATTAAGAAACTGAAAATCTTAATTCTTCTCAGTTTATTTCTAAAATGTCAGTATTTCTGCTGAGCATTGTGAAATAAAATAGTGAGTTTTTGAGAGTACTCTGGGCTATCCGGTACACTTCAGATCATATTTGCAGGTAGAAAATTCTGTATTAAGCCATAGAATTAGCACATAGAATCATATAGCTGGTATGCTCCCAACAAGTCAGTTTATATTACTAGAACTATCCCTTTCCATCTGGAGAGGGAGTGGCCCTTTTTCTTTGCTCACTTACTCTTTAATTATCTGTGGTTTTGCAGTCATTGACCTTCTGCTCTATACCTACTAATGATGGATGAAGCTTATTGCCTGAAATGTGCCATCTAGGTGCTTTTTGGGGCACACAGGATTTGTATCTACAGTGCTACACCAAAAGAAATAACAAAATTTGTATGATTCAGAATAGTTAGAACCAGAACTTAATGGGACATCTTTATATGCCTGCCTTTGTAAATCATTCCTTATCAATGAATGTACCTGATTTTATTAGGGAAAAATAAGAATAATGGTTCTCACAATTATATTGTCCATATCTTTTTAGGTTTTGTTTTCTTCTGGAGCTTTCATTCGTGCTGATATGAGTGAATGGGGAATGAGCATAACACTTAGGGTGCCCAGTTCAGATTACAGAAATACAATGGGGCTCTGTGGCACCTTCGATGGAATTGCAGAGAATGACTTTCACACTGCCAATGGTGTGGAAATTCCAAACAATTCTGATGCTCTTCTTTTGTTTATAAAGGAATGGAGGTAACAAAATACTTCTTTTTCAATCAAATGACAGTTTTTGGTTCAATCACTCCTTTGCGCTCTTCAAAAATTTGTAGAAATAAAAGAGAATTTTTAAGTTAATATCTGAGTAAATACAGACCAAAGAGCCAAATTTGTATTTAAGTAGGATTATGATGTAAAATGAATTTGCTTTGAACAAATCAGAAAAGATCTGCCTTCTTAACTCTTTTTTCCAGTATACCTTATTCCCATATATATATATATATATATTTTTACAATTTAACTGAGATCTGTAACCATATGTAGATTCTGTAATTTATGCTGTAGAAGTATTAAGCAAAACTGGCACAGATTATTAAAACAACAAAAATATATAGATAAGTTGAGATAGAATTTCTATTTTTCTTCTCTAGAATTCCACCAGGAGGTAGCTTGTTTGACAAGACACCTTCTTCATTACCATCTTCTAGGAAAACAAATTTCTGTGACTGCACATTTGAAGATGTTGGGTTAGATCCATCAGTACATAAACTAAAGGCAGTTTCTAAATCGGAACTTCCCCTGTCTTGTAAAGACAGTGAAAATGGTAGATTTCTTTCTTTGATACCTGGACTGGATGTCACTGCTGAGTATCTCAGCCCTATTGATCTTGTCAAAGGCTTAAACAAACATTCATCTGTACATGAAATGGATTCTGCTGCACTTCTGGAAAAGGAGGATAATCAAACCAAACTTCACAAATCATCATTAGTAAAGCCACATGTCTCTGCAACCTCAAAAATAAGTTCTGGTATGGAAAAAGAAAGAACTTCAAGCTCAGACATTAAAAGAATTTCTGATGGCTACAGTAATCAGAAAAGTCAATCTGCTACAAATAGAAGGAAGCGCCAAAGTTATTACAAATATCATCCAGTATTTCTATTCCAAAATCTAAGCCAAATGGATTTAGAGGCATATAGGTACTTTTTCCCAGAGGACCACACCACTGACAAAGACAAGAAGTTTCTTCCTTCTTGGCCCACACCTTCTGGCCTCACTGAGTCCAGTGCTCTGAGACTGTGCCAGCAGGCAATAGCCAATTCCAGTATAGGAAGAGCTTGTGGTGGCCTTCTTGGTAGGAGAATGGAAGATGCAATCAGTATCTGTGTTAAAGATTTACTGTTGAAAGATGACCTCAGATGGGCAGAAGCTTCATTAGCTCTTTTAGAGAATGAATGTGAGAAGAGAGTTTTAGAAGAAATAAACTACAGTCAACAGGAACTTCAGGGGTTTGTTGAGAACCTGCTTACTGCACTGAAGTGTCCCAGTCTGTGCAGTGGTAATGGAGAATGTACAGAATGGGGTTGTGCATGCTTTCAAGGCTATGGTTCATACGACTGCAGTATACTGTCTGGTAGGTGGGAAAAACAATGAGATTTACTAAAATAACAGTCTCTGTGTTTGTGCAACATATGTTTTACATCACTGTTTTTCTATCCTGCTTTTATTTTTTTCTCTTCGTGCACTGACAAGGGTTCCCTGTGGTGGGCCTGTTCATTATCCAGCAGTCTAGTTCCAATTTAATACAGCCATTATTGTTTTCTATTTAGCCTTCTTGTTTCCCAAGAGAAAAACATGGGCTTAGTTTATGGTATATCAGATTTTAAAATTTACTACTCAGTTTGCAATCCAGAGTACTGCCTCAAGAGATTAGTGTGTTTCCGCAGCTGTCTTCTTCAGGGAGATCTTGCCACATCCATACACTCCTGCAGTCCTGCTTATTAACTGGAAGTGGGATGTTTTGGCAATGTTACATTTCTGTAAACTGTTAAATGTGGAAGCAGAACTGATGGTGAAGAAAAAATTTAGCAAATAGAGTTAGGCAAGTTTTTTTCATTAAGTAAGACATTGACTGAAAATATAGATAAGCAGATAACACAGTGAGAATATGAGGTGTGGTTGAAAATTCAAAAGTCTTTCAGAACTGTTGATATTTTATAGTAGTATTTTTGTTACATTAATGTATTTAAATGGAGGAAGAAGTAAGAAAGTAATAAAACAGAAATATTTGCTTCCTCTTAAACTCAAATAGATGGGCTTGTGTATAGTCAAGTAGTCAAGTATATCAACGAATAAAAAAATGTTATAATTATGAAATAAACAAGAGAGCTTGGCTAAGCAGGTTATAAGAACAAAAAGAGAATAGATAGAATGCTTATCTACATCCTGAGCTTGCTGCAAAACTCCAGAGGAGGGATCTCCAGAAGAGACCCTTTCCTAGTGGTAGACAGCTCTAAAATGGGTCTAGGAAAGGTGGAGCCAGGTTCCACCTCTTCTGGCAGCACAGGTGAATTGCCTCCCAGGGCTGACTCATTGCTCACCTCAGGTGATCAATCAGAGATTCAGGCCGTGATCTAGCAGTTCCCATACAGCTTTGCTTTCAGAGGAAATATTTGAGTATTCTAAATTTTGTCAGTTTATTTCATGAACCACCTTCCACGTGTTTGTTTTCTTTAAACAAACAAAAAAATCCATTATAAATTATTGCAAGTAATTTTCGAGTTCCTATATCTAAAGCCTGAGCTTCATTTACATTTTACACTGCAAGTGTGATGTAAAGAGTCATAGCTGAGGCGATAGACTGCATATTCACAAGAGTTTGTTATTGCATGAATGTTTCATCTGCTTTATAAATCTGAAGTTCCAAGAAAAGATATAAAGCCTCGCTTTGAAGGTGAAATTCATTTTAATGACACAAAAGGTTACTGTTGTACCTTTTCCCCTTGCTCCAGATTTTGTTGTTGACACTTTTCTTAGTTGGGCAGAGAAATAAATGTGTTGCCTAAAGTAATTGTCTACATGAATGAGATCATTATATTGACTTTTATTTTCTAATCTCTACTTCAAAGACCAACCTCCAGAAATAATAGAGCTGGAAAATGCTGGGCTATGTGATATTCGTCAGTATGACTGCACGTCAGTGAGGGCTTTTGGACATGGCTTCAGAGAGTCATCGAATCTGAAGTGTGAAATTATCAGATTGCAAGTAGGTCTCCTTGTATAGTAATAATTCTGTTTAAATTTCTCTGTGAATAAGTAAAAACTATCTAATCATTTTATGTTGGTACAACCCAATGGTTTAGTAGAAGCTAAAAGCAGAGGCACTCAGCACTTTGCAGCAGGCAGTCAAATCTTTGCAAGATTGCACTTTCCTCACTGCTGAAAGTGCAAAACATAATGGGAATGTTCAGCAGCTAAAAGGAAATAACAGCAAACAGCAGATATCCATCTAGAAAGGGCAAAGGTAGTCCTGTTGGTGGCAACCAGGATGTTGCTTGTTCTTTCCATTCTTTTTCTTTTTTTTTCTTTTTAAGTGCTTATGGAGAGGAAATGAAGTACCAGTTCTTTGAAAAAGGACTGCAAGGTTAAAGACATCACTAGATTACTGTTTCAAACTCAATACTCAAAATAGCCTTTTTAAAAACATAATAAATCTGTTACAAAAAAGAAAAAGGCATTTCTGAGATGTCCATTTCCCAGGAGCAGAATACTGTGGCTATTTAATAATATGTCAGCTTTATAGCCTAGGTTCGAACAGAAGATTAAAAATACTGTACTGCAATGTCAGAGTAGTCTGTACAGACAGAATGTTTTTAGTCAGACCTAGAATTTGCCCAAGGCAAAATTAAAAGCCATTTACAAGTGTTAGTCTGAAATGAACAATCTGTGATTACAAGTTTTTACATTGTATTATACATGAGAATAAAAAAAACCTGCCAAATAAAACTGGTTTTCACTCGTGATGACTGGGGGGGAGAGAATGACAAAAGGGAAAACATTCAATAGGAATCTTCTGCTCCTGGGACAACCAAAAAATGCTTTCCTTAGTTCTAGTAGATGCTACAGTTAAGCAGTGTGGGGGGTTATAGATGTTTTTTTCTTGTGCACATTTATCCAATCATCTGCTAGTTGGCTTGAAATGGGAAAGTTAAGAGTATAGGTTAAAAGAGTTTCAGACCATCTCACAGATAATTATTGGGAATTTGATAGCAATAATTTGAATTGCCTCTGTCTTAACTCATGACAAAATACTCCGATACAACACTGTTTGTGGTAGTATACATGGCTCTGAACTACACAAACATTCTAGATAATCTCTTTTATTGTCATCTCCTTTGTTGTTGTCTTTTTTTAAATTTTATTTTGCATTTTTTAAATTTTCTTCCTGAAACTACCAAAGAAAATAAGTTTGTTTCCTTTTAATTTTCTGACTGGAATAATGGTGGCTTTGTGCAAATGCCAGTGGAGTTACAACACATAGCACTTCTTGTGGGTATTTTGAGATAAGTTCAACTGATCAAAATTTCCTAGAAGCATTTTTGCTGAATTTAGACTTAATACACTCACATTTCTCATTTGTAATGCTTCCTCTTCTGAAAGATTAAATCACATTGTTTGTCTACAGGCTGTCCTACCATGCACAGTGCTGTAAGAGATGATTCAGAGAATTTTGCACTGGAGTACTTCACAGATACATAACTAGTGTGCATCTCTTGGTAGAGCTTTCAGCAGGACATGACCAAGGAGTTAATGATTACACATTAAGTATTAATACCAGAATTTATTTAGATCTTGCAAAAGATAAGAATGTTTATAATCCCCCTTACTTTGTTCTAGCAGATTTGGAGATTTTTAATTGATTTTTGAGCGATAATATTTCTGAAAAAAATATCTGAATGTGTCTCCAGCTGATAACAAATGGCTTCTGGAAAAATAGACTGCATCACATTTCAAAGAGTCAAAGATCTCAAAATTGCGTATACATGAATGCTTAGTTTTTACATTTTTACTTACCTTTGCCATTAATTAATTAGCACAGGATGAAAGAATGTCGAAAAAAGTTTGGTTTGAACAAAAATAGTTAATTTGTCTTTTGAGCATTTTTTAAAGTGGTTTTTTTTTATTTTTATTTTTTTTATTTTTTATTTGAAAAAGTGCAAAACTGTGGTCCCTACATCAGGGTTGGGATTAAATAAATGTTTCACTTCGTTACAGTAACAAAAAAATAGCCAACTCAGTAAAACTTAGTTAAGCTCAACGTGATTTTTATCTTGTTGTTCTCTCAATTCTTTATCTACCTATTTTATTTTATACATTTGACCCTGCTTCCTATTGCAATCCATACTTCTATCATGTAGTATTACCATCCCTATTCTGTTATCTTGAACTCTCAAGACAGATCCTTGGGTAACTTCCCTTCCTGGAATATAGAAAAGAAAACTACAGGGTTAATGTTGTAATCTGTTCATTTGTGCAGAAGTTTAGTGGCTAACTGCCAGTATTTGCTGGCACCCAAAATCATAGCTGAGTATTGCCAGAACCTCATCTGTTCATTTGACTAAAGTTTGTCCACTTCTGTGAGCAGAGATAGAGAGGCATAAAGTAATTGAGACATTAGATCAGTGATACTTTATAGTGATACTTTAAAGTGATACTTTAGAGGATCACCCACTGCTTAACTCTTCCATAACTCTCCAGATTGAAGAATTTTTCTTGGTAATGCCATGCCAAATTGCCAGGCACCAGGAAAGACTTCTCTTCTTTCATTTTAACAGGCTCAGGTAGAAATCTATTTGTGGGGGAAAAAATGACATATTTCCCACATCATTCTAATCCAGAGAAGTAGACACATTGAAACACTAAGCAATACATGTTTGTTTGTTTTTTTTTCTCTGATAAAAATATTTTCATATTCCATTTCACTGAAAAACAAATTATTTGTCCTAAAATTTAGTATACTGATAACCAGTGGATTCCTGGAGAGCCTCTAATTATGTCAGCTGCCTTCCAAAATGTCAGGACTGTCGACTGCGAGTTACCGAATAATGGCCCACAGTCTGATGTCATGGATCTGGTTGATGATAAACCCATTGCCTGGTGGAAAATAAAGGTACTTGCAGAAATTTCAAATATTCACTTACAGATACTAAGATGAAACTACACTGTGTATATAACTATTATTTTTTAATGGTACAGTGGATGGAATTCAGCTTGCTTAACATGGCGTCTCATTTAACTTCTTAAGCTTAAATACAGAGTGCTTCCTGCAAGGGGACTGCCCCCTATAAGGGGCTACCCCTAGAACCTATAGAAGGATGCATCCTTTGAAAGTTGAAGGTAAAGGCCAAGTAGTTACCCTAGTGCATTTCAAATGACATTCAATATGTTGACAGAAAAAATGAGTTGAGCTCAATGTATATACATGAATGTTTGTGCGAGGTAGACATCTAAGGTATCACGCAGTTGGAGTCAATAAGGTCAATAGACCCTAAAAACTGGTCATTCTATCCTAGCATAGACACCTACATGTGGTCAGTCAAATACCTGCCTAATCTTGTTGATATAATTGATTAGAGTTTTGCTGACTATTACAAGAGTTTAAACAGCTAAATGCAGTGCCTGTCATTGAATTGAATCCCAGGATAGCAGTCAGCGCTGCTGAGATGTTGATACCTATGTTGATTAAACTACTTTTACTCTATATCTTTTACTCTACGTCTTGCAGATTTCTAATGATGGATTAACTTACAGCAATTCTAAAACAATGATAATATACGATGGAGCCTGTCAGATATGTGAACTACAGGAATCTGGATTATGTGCACTAAAGGTATATATTTCATTCTTCTGTGTATATTACTAAAGTATGCATCCCTTCAGGTAGAAAAAACACACATCCTGTACTCATTTACAACAGGAATTTTTCATGCCCAGAAATGAAAAGCACCAGAGGAGAAGCTCAGAAGAGAAAAATTTGAAGGAAAAAAGCAATAACAACAACAACAAAAAACACTGTATATAATTAACAAGTAAAACCAAACATACTGTTATTTGTTTACTTCTAAAAGTACAATGTAGGGTTAGGTTTGATTAGGATTAGATTTATTAGATTTGGACACTACAAATGCAAAATTTTACAAATAGACAATTCTGAAATTTGCTGTTTGACAACTGAAAATTAATGAGTCACATTGTCATTTCTCTAAAAGGAGAAAACATGCAATATAGATGGACTCTGTTACGGTGAAGGTGACACGAATCCAACCAGCCCTTGCTTACTCTGCAGACCCGACACATCAAGGTTAAGTTGGTCAGTTGTTGAAAGTAAGTTCTAAATAGTTCTGATTGTCTTCTCTTTGATTTTTTTTTTTTTCCCTGTTCACAATAACTGACAAGAAACTTCTGAAGTTAACAACTCTTTGAGCCTTCTTAGCAGTTAACAGTATTTTGATTTTTGGTACAGCCATGTCCACAAGTGTTTGTCTTCAACATTTAGGAATAAAAGGTCTTTCCCAACAATCAGGTGCATGTTCTGAGGCAAGGTTTTTCTTTCACTTTTTTGAACAGTCTATGTGCAGATATTGAATAGTCTGTATACACATAATTTCATCATTGGAAAATTCAGAGTGGAAGGGGTCTCATGATGCCTGTGTCCATCCTCCTGCTTAAACGTCATCCGTGAGCTCTGTTGTACTCAATCACTAATTAACTTAGGGTGTTACTAGTAGCACTAGTAGCATTTTGTTGATCTCCTCATCAACAAACAGTGGATTCAGCAACCTGTGAGTCCACAACTGCAGGCAGAGCAATGAAAATCAATCCGAAATTGCAGTTGAAAATTGTATAAATTATCTAACTTACAATGTGAGCAATGTAGCTCTGCATAAGCTAGGCAACAAGCAGCTTTTCTGTATACATATGTCTATGAAAATGCTCTGTAAAGAGCTTTGCATAAATGTTGTTAACACCCCATAGACCTACTAATGATGTTTAATGCAAGATTTTGTTCCATAGAGTCTTTGACTTATACCAAACAAGAGGTGAACACAAGAAACTGGATTAAAAGGCAGGTCATGTTAATTAACCACTTAATATTTGGACATAACTCACATTGATTGCATAGATGTATGGCCTAAGCAAATACTTCACTGTATATTTATGAATCTCATACTTCAGTCCAATTAGAAACCATACCACGAAAAGAGGACCATCATCTAGAGTTTCTATTTTCTGTCTCGCTATAGTACAAAATTCTAGCCTAGTAGCTGTAGATCTTTTGGTTCAGCTTTCCCATCAACCAGCTTTCCCCATCAACCCAGGTCCATCATATCTCAAATACAAGAATCCCATCATGTTTCATGGGGGAAGTGCTGGCATGACTCTGCCTGGATTAGTATGGCTCTTGTATGAATGGGACTTTTGGTGACTGTCTCAATCTCTTCCTAGTTCTAACTTTTTATGATTTTCTGTACTTTCACTTTTAAACTGCTACAGTTTATAAAAACAATTTTTAATTTCAGTAAATTTTGAGGCCTTTTTCTATGTAAATGCAATCAGTCTTTACAAGCTCTTACATACTCTAAGTAATTTCTTGTTAATGTTACAATTATAACGAAAATATCTATTTTTTTCCTGTACTGTTGAAATGATGTTAGAACTTAAAAGAAATAGTCACATATGTCTTCCTTAACAGAAAGATATGTTCCTTTAAATTTTTTATAAGTATATTGTAACTCTGCTTAAAAGAGAAAATATCTCCTTTGTTACAGACAACCAGCCTCCTGTGCTTGAAACTTTTCAGGGTATGCTACAGACTTTTTATGGAGAAGATTTTGTATATCAGTTTTTGGCTTCAGATCCAGAGGGCTCTGCTATTCTTTTCACATTGGAGTCTGGTCCTGAAGGTGCCAGTCTTTCCCCATCAGGTCTCCTTTTGTGGAAAGCTGTGTCAAAGAATCCCCATAAATTAACATTTTCTTTGACAGATGACTGCAATGCGGAGACTAAGGTAGAAATAGAGGTAATTAATATTACAGTAAAATGACTCATGCTAGTAAGATATGTACAGTATCTAATTACAATATTCATTGCTAGTTCATAAAAAGAGAAAACTATCTTATTTGTCTTGCTTTGTAGATCAGAGTAAATTCATGTGATTGCCTGAATAATGGCTCATGTGTGACAAACATTAATTTCCCACCTGGAAGTGGGAGATACCTTTGTGTGTGTGTGGCTGGATTTGAAGGTGATCTCTGTCAAGTGAATACTGATGACTGCAAACTCAACCAGTGTGGTACTGGCAAATGTGTAGATGGAATAAACAGCTATTACTGCGAATGCCCACCTGAACTTCAAGGTAAACTACTACATTATATATTCACATTTAGATTTTCTGTTTTCCTCTGGTGAATACAGTAAAAAACAAGAATGATAAGTTTGGTCCCAGCATGGCTCCTCCAATGCCAGCAGATAAATGTAGTCCACAGAGCCTGTTCTCTTCGGATTCTGCAATAAGCAAGAAACTTGGCATATGATAAAAAATGTATGTGACAAACATAGTGAGCTGACTTATTAGATTTACAGAAATATTTTGATGTACTTAGTGTATGCACTCCTTTGTATTTTTGCATCTACATATATTCTACTTTTATCATTTAAAAATATATTGTCAAAGTCTGGTGACAACAGTATTATAAAAACCTGTATTTGAATGCAGGTGAAAATTGTCAAGAAGATATAGATGAATGTGCATCCAACCCTTGCTTCCCTGGAGTATTTTGCTTCAATACTTTTGGTTCTTACTATTGTGGTTCATGCCCAAAAAATCTACATGGAGATGGGAAGTCATGCTACGGTAATATGATCTGGTTTTTTAGAATACTATTGTCTTACTGGGTGTGCTATGTTTCTAACAGTAAATTAGAACTCTAGAGTAGTCAGCAGAAAAGAACTCTCTGACTGTTGGCTACAGAGACAGAATCTCAGATGGTCACAATATCAGAATGTAGTGGGTCACACAGCTGTAAACTCCTCTTCCAGATGTTTAGAAAAAAAAATAGCTACAAATGCCCGCATTCTTTCACATAATACTAGGAATCTGTGCAGTGTATTTTTTCTGTGTTATTTTCATAATACGAGTAACTATTGACAAAATGCTTTGCTTTTAGGCTGCTCAGCATAGAACTATTTATTGAAATAAAGATACTCGAGAAATCAGGTGCCTAACATTAATTTATTGTGTCCTCTTATGCAATTTCTGAATAACTGGTATTTTTAACGTGGTCTGTTGCAAATCTTCAAGAAACATTTTTTACTCTTCATCTGCTGTCTGAATTTTGAGTTATTTTTTCTATTGGAGTTCTGTAATCTATTTGCTGTTGAAGTAAAAGTAACCATTAATGTGCCCTCTCATTTTTTGTTTCAGAAACCTTTGACGACATTTACGTTAAAAGAAAAGATTTCATAGGGGAAGCTGGAGAGAATAAAGGTGATTTTATTTCATGAAGATAGTGAAATTTCTAATTCACATACTGATAAGAATATAGCTGGGAAGTTAAAGGTTTTAGTCAGCTTTATGTTATTCACTTTAATTTTTCAGTTTAACTAAGTGAAATTAATGACTTGGTTTGCATTCTTATTTCTGATCTTATAAATGACACTGAAATGTCAATATCAACAAATCCCTTAGGTCAGTCAAGTCATTTCATTGTCAGTGTGATATATGACATTCTTACTGCTGCCTTTTGTTTTTGTGACTAACCACTGACGTGCAATAGGTAACATGGGGATAGGGACATCTGTTATATGAGATAAGCAAAAGTTTATGGCATTGTGTTGAATGCCATTTTCATACTTCAATTCAAAAGAAAGGTGAAGAGTATGGCAAATGAAGGTCCTTAATTCCAAAACTCTTTAAACACTATTGCTGGCATTTCCAGCTCTGTGTCTGCTGAGGTATTGTTCACAGAGAATTCTCCTCAGGTGTCTTTTTCTTCATCTCTGAATTGTTAGCAGGGGAGGAAAATGCACTCTCACTCAACTGCCAGTGCTGGATAATTCTTTATCAGTTTCTTCTAATGCTTTGTTTTTCACCAGTAGGAAGCATAACACTTTGCAATAAGATTCAGGGAAGTTTAACCTTTTATTTACAGTTTTCTAATACTGTTTCAAAGGACAGATCTTAAGTTGAACAATCTCCTCCAACTTCATTCCTGCTCAAACCCATAATGCTAAAAAGCCCATTGAAAGCCTTCTGCCATTCTTGTATTACAGTGCCATACTCCTTTCTACAGTCCACCAGAACACCCACTTTTTTTCAGAATATGGAGCATTTCTCGTTCATTCTGCATTGCTATCAGAGAGAAGGCTGAATCCATCTTTGTCATTGAAAACATATATGTAATATTCCACTAATAAAAAATATACAACAACTATCAAAATGAAGAAAAATGTTCAGAGAATTATCTGAGAGCTCTGAGATAACTGAAGTAATTAAGTAAACTAAAATATACTTTTGCTACAAAGTAGTGAATTATTCATACAAAGTACTTCATGTGATGTAAGTAAGTGTAAGTGGGTAAGTATATATTGTTACTAAGTATCTGCTTCCAGACTCTAGGCTTATTATCTGCATTTAGACATACATGTGAACAGCAAGCAGTATCTTTTGTTTAAACACCATTACAGTAATTTAGTTGTACGGCACTGGTAATTTGTTCTGCCAATAAAGTTATTTGTTGACCCAGTATCTGAAAATCCCTGGCTGCCTGCTCCAAAAGGCCATGGTGAGAGTGGGAAAGGATGTAGACAGAGTACCTTTGTCTGCCAGTTGAGATTTATGTCCTACTGCAAACATTTATTCTGGTGTAGCACATGGGGGGAGAGGAATGAATGGAACATAGTTTTTCTGTTCAGAAGACATTCTCCATCCTTAAAAGAAAAAAAGTTTTATAATATTTCTCCTTTTTCTTTAACATTCTGTAGGTTTTGAACAGTCATCATTTGACAAGGTCTTGAGCTCTGTTCCCAGTTCTATAGATGTCCCCCGAAGATTTATTTCTATAGAAATGGACAATACTAGTACTCCATCACTCTCCAGACCAAAAACAATCACCACTGAGAAGTCATATAATTCTCAGAGAAGTGCTTCTGTACAACCAGATGTATCTGAAAACATTGCTCATGCTGTTGGTAGCAGTAGTGGACACCTTACTGACACAGAAGGGGCTTCTCCAGAAAACACAGTGATTACAGCTTCTTCAAGGAGCCATGCTGTATCAGCTGAGAAGAAAACAAGGACACAAGTTGAGGCCTACAGTCATTGGGAGACTGGCAAGAAGGCTTCTCTTAGCAGTTCAATGAATACAAGCAAAGGGCTTTCTTCGTCACACAAAATATTTAAAGGTGGAAATGCTCACAGAGTTCAGCACTTGTTAGCCAAGCGTAGAATGAATCCTTTACTTTTTGCTCTTGCTGAAGTGACTATCCCACCAGAAATGCTTCCTGAAGATTCAGATGAAATAGTACTTCCTAAAGCAATAACCTGTGCTGAACTACCTTGTTTTCCTGGAGTACCTTGTGAGCCAAGTCAGGATGATGGAGTCAAGTGTGGTCGTTGTCCCTATGGTTACTATGGAGATGGCTTCAATTGTAGAGGTATGGCAAATGACTGTACTAAATGCTTCGCTGAGAATTATTTTATATATAGGTTGCTCTGAAAATAATGCCTCTTATTTATTTCCATGGAACATGGAAATTACGACACAAAGAGCACAATAACACTATTTGACAGAACAAATTCTCAGCTACAAAATACTACTTTTTCAGTTAGTCACCACCATTAGCTATGCATTTTTGCCCATGATGAACAAGATTTTGCCCAAGATGAACAAGCATGCCACGCTCATAAAGATCTGCACAAGTGGAGGTGACCCACTGTTTCACAGCTGCTTTGAGGGCTTTGTTGCTAGGAAAATGTTGCCCATACAGTTGTCCTTCATTGGCCCAAATAGTTGGAAGTTAGAAGATGCCAAATCTGGTCTACACAGTGGGTATGCTGAGTCAGTCCTGCCAAGAATGGTGATGTGCTCCATGGACTTCAAACTGGTATGGGGGCTACAGTTATCATATTTCAAGAGAAAGATGGTTCTCTTCTCTCTCCTTACTCTGGAATTTTGAGCCTTCAGCCTAGTCAGTGTCATGGTCAGAGTTGATGATTTGTCCGGGTTCCAGGAAATCCAGAAGGACCACCTCTTTCCTATCCCAGAAGACAGTGAACCTACTCTCAGTTTACCTACTGAGAGCTGCATCTTGAATTTTTTCTTCGATGGAGAAGTCGTGTTGCCACTCCATGAACTGCTGGTTTGACTCTGGCTTATAGTGGTGACAACATATCTTATCATCGGTAATGATGCACTGCAGGAAACTGTTACCTTCAGTCTTGTATTGGTTCAGTAGGTCTTGACAAACTTGCATACAGTGGTCTTTCTGTTCTATGTGAACATTTGTGGGACTTACTCTGCACAAACTTTGCAATACTTTAACATTGCCACCATAGCTTCCAACACACAGAAACCAATATTCAGCTTCATACACAGTTCCCTGGTTGCAATACGTCTTCACATGCATGAGCTGATCGAGACACTCTTCATTTTCTAGAGTGACAGCACTGCACGGACATCCCGAATGGCTAGTCTCATGTCTTTGTAACACTACTGAAACTCACCACCCACTGCTTCACTATGCTCACATGCACTGTTTGGTCTCCATAAGCATTTAGCAAACAATGAATGTCAATGGGCTCCATTTTTTTCCTCCATGGAGGAATTCAGTGACACACCTTTGTTTAATATGCACTTCCATGTCAGACACCATTTTGTAAGACTGCCCCTCTGCTGCCATCTGTCACACAGCAGCAAATTCGAGGGAATGCTGTTAGGAAAGTTCAGCCTTACTGCCACTCCACCAAAATCTGTCTCTGACATTGTGGGCCAACATAATACAATAGAAGGCATTACTTTCAGAACAGCTCTTGTATTTTTATAACATGAGAATACATTGTTGATGTGTGATTGGTAAAATTCACATAGTACTGAATTTCCTAATTTTCTTAGTAATATTTACCTTACAGGCTTTTATTTGGGCGGATGCACTTAAAAACATTTTTTCTCTAATGTATCTCAGGCTTCCCTCTTATGATCAGAGACCTGATTGATTCTTTGTGGTATGTTCATTGTGCTAAATAGGACATAGTTAGGCTGAAATGCCATTGTTTATTTCTTTATTCCTTTCACTGTTTTCTTAATTGCCTTTCAGCAATATGTAGACAAACATGTGGCAAAAATATGGAGTGTGTGGAACCAAATATTTGCAAATGCAAGCCTGGTTATGCTGGTTATAACTGCCAGACAGGTGGGTATGGCATTTTGATTTAGCCCATGATAGCTCATATAAATTAGTTAATTATTAAGATCACTGTTGATTTTGTACAGCACTATGCAGACCTGATTGTAAAAACCATGGAAAATGCATTAAGCCCAATGTCTGTGAATGTCTACCAGGTTACAGCGGCTCCACTTGTGAAGAAGGTAAACAGAATATTTTGTACTTTTGAATTCATAAATATCTGAAGATTGCTGTCAGTAACTCTCATAACCGTTCGTTCTGACAGGAATGCAAGTTCATTTGATTTTTACTTTAACAGATTCCTATGTTTACTAAGTTATGACAGCAAAATATCATACTTTGATTTAACTTATTGCATCATCAGTACATTGCATGCTGATCTAAAATTAATGAAAAAAATAGTTTCATTGGTTGGTTTTTATTTATTTTTTATCACATCTGAGGAAGCAGTGCTTTTTCCACTGGGCATTTGTTTAGAGTTGCTCTTCTCCACTTCACCCTTTCAGAATCTTCTAAGAAAACAAAGGTCAACAAATTGCAGTTCACTTTCATAGGTGTGCATACGCCTTTCCAACAGATCCTTGGCTAGAATCCAGTCCTTCTAACCTAGGTGCCTTTGCTTAGGTATTGCCATCCCTAAATTTCTCAGTTCCTTTGAGGAAGAGGGTAAGAATACAAAAGAATGTCTCAAACAGCCGCCTGAATTCTCTATAATTCTATTTCCAAATAATTTAATGTAAATACATTCTGCTCTCTATTGACTGTACAGAGAATACAAGTTGTGTCCAGGTGGTGACCCAATTTACTTACTTATGATTTATTTTTCTGTAAGTACAGGAAGGTACAGCTGTTAACTGTGTCCTCTTAGGAAGAGTTCCCAATGGCACATCATGGTGGCACCCAGCTCTCTATCACAGTGATGGTTGGGATGTTCTCAAGTGAAAGAGAGATCTGGATTCCAGACACATCACAACAGTTTCCCAGACACCATGCATTAGGATATTCTTAGTAAGAGCACTTAGCAGTTCTGTTGAAGTGAGTGATGTTCTCAAGGACAGGCAGCAAGAAAGGAAGAAGTCTGGTCTAGCCCAGTGATTAGGGCTGCCAGCTGCAAAGACCCTGCTGCCATGACCCCTCCTGTGGATAGGTTTGGACTGTTTGTGTGCTGACCCAAAATGACTGACTGATTTAACTGTAGTGCCAGTCACATCTAATTTGTAGGCTTCCACAGTCTTTTCAGGTGGATTTATGGTGAGTGCTTCCTTACACCTGTATAATAATAAAGATACAGATAAGCACAGATTTTCCTGCAGTAATTCTGATAACGTGAAATTATGTAAAGACAGCGGCCAGGGTAACTTTCACAGCAAACAGAGTTCACTTGTAACTCTATCTGCCTCTAAGCTGAACGTTCCCGAAAAGCTGGAGGACTGCAGTCCTGTCTGGAAATTGTCTCACATTTCCATTCTCTGGGGGAGGCCACCAATGGTGGAACTCTGTGTGCTCTGTTGAAATTCAGTTCTTGTTTGTTCTTGTGAAAAGGCATAACACGTTACTTCATTTTATTTCCAGTTCTTTCCCCGCTGTCAATTACTAACCGTGTCCTTTTGCTAAAGCTTAACCAATACACACATCTTTTTAGATGTGCTTTCTTGAACAACGGAATTCTATTTTCACAGCACACTGTAAACCACCCTGTAAAAATGGAGGCACATGCTTGGCCGGAAATCTCTGTACCTGCCCCTATGGTTTTGTAGGACCAAGATGTGATACAAGTAAGTAAAAAATCATAAGCAAAAAATACAGAAAATTCTTCGTGTTCTTTGGGAACAAAGCAAGTTATAATTTAAATATCTGATGTACTCCTCTAGTGAAATTGTGTGTAATTTCCAGTATTAATATCTGGGAAAGAACTGAAAAATGGATGTAGGATTTTCTGTAACATATTTTTCTTCCCTCTTTGATTGATGGATGGTAGTGATTTGCAACAGGCACTGTGAAAATGGTGGTGAATGTCTCACTCCAGACATCTGCCAGTGTAGATCTGGATGGTACGGACCAACGTGCAGTACAGGTAACAGGGTATTCCTACAGTTCTACTACATTCCTGGGAGGCCTCTCATAATCTGAAATTTGTAACCATGTTACTCAGACAGCAGCATTGGGTGGCTGCTTAATGCTGGTGTGCCCCCACACCCCTTCTTGTTTCTGCATGCTAGTTCTGATGCCAAGTAGCAGTTCTATAATATAGATCTCAAATTTTTGGGTAGAGATTTTAAGTGAACGGCATAATGTGAACTCATGCGAGGCATTTAATCACAATCCTTGCAACAGAAGTAGATATTTTATGGATTTTATTTTGTTGTCATGGTTCTCACTTTTCTTCACCGTTTGTGCAGCGATGTGTGACCCTGTATGTCGCAATGGTGGCTCCTGTACTAAGCCAGGTGTATGCCTCTGTCCACATGGATTTTATGGAACCCAATGTCAGAATGGTAATCTTTTTTTTTCTTTCTCTTCCTGTTGTTATGAGGTAATCAGTAAGAAAGCATTGTTAAGCTTCAGAGAAGTAGTGTACAAACATATATATGTAAAGCTTTTATGGCTGATTCAGTCAATGTTCAAGAAGAGATACTAAAAATTCACATTCTCTCTTGCACTCAACTCTTGAGCAGTGTTCAGCCACTTGACCAGCTGCTTCATATATTATATAGTCTGGTCACTTGTATACACATACACATACACATACACTGCCAACCTTGACATATTCTTATCTTATTCTGTATTTGGTACTGATGTAGTAAATCCACTAATATGACTTTTAATAGACAGGCTTGGTAGTTTATATCAATGTTTGGCACTATCAGGATTTTAGTGTTGCACTAATTTCCTGGAAGTATGTTGCAAACAAAAAGCAAACAGCAGCCGTTCTCCTTTATATCTTTTAGCTGTCTGCAGGCCGCCTTGCAAGAATGGTGGCCACTGTATGAGAAACAACATTTGTACTTGTCCTGATGGTTATACAGGCAGAAGATGTGAAAAAAGTAAGATATAAGATAGTGTTAAAATCCTTCCAGAATATGAAAGTAATTAATAAATTGCTCTGTAAACCATTAAAAAGTATTTAACAGCAAATGTTTCTTAATTTAAGGTGTCTGTGAGCCAAGGTGCATGAATGGAGGAAGGTGTGTAGGGCCCAATGTTTGCTCTTGTCCTTCAGGGTGGAGTGGAAAAAAATGTAACACACGTAAGTATCATGCAGTTAACAGGAGAACCATGCCCTAAAAGTAATGTATGGCTAAAGGACAGCTCTGAGAACAGATAATATGAAGTTATTGCCAAAGAACTCCTAAATATACACACATTGACAAATAGTGATCTGGAACTTGGCAGCAAAATGCAGAATGGGGAACTAATACTACGCAGCTCAGGCTAAATCATGAGACCAAAATATCTTTTTAATTCTTGAATGACATATACTTCTGTTTCTTTCTCCACTCTTGTCTAAACAAGATGCATCTGTATTTTTGAATACATACAGCTGCAAAGAACTGGGTCAGTGAACAGAAAAAATTTCAGTTTGTAATATAGGACATAAAAAAAAGATATCACAGAAAAAGATCTACAGTGAAACATCGGAAAGCTGTGGAAACAGTGGGAAATGATTGGAATAGAAAATGCAATAGGCATAAATCCTCTAGGAAAGATAAAAATAGGACTGTGATGGAAGCACAGCTGTGGATTGTGCTGTATCTTGATGAAGTTATAGATGGCATGTAAATAAAATGTGGCAGCTTGGATAAAGGCACAGTTTGTGTGAAAATCAGCATGAGTATGGATGGTAGAAATACAGTAGATAAAACTTAAGTGTCTGTCATATCAGCACACCTGAGGCTCAGATACTGGTACAGACAACGAGGTCTCTCATGGCATGGATGAAAAACAGTTCTCCCTATGTTATTTTCTGTAATTATTGGAAAGGCATACTGAAAAAAAAAAAAAAAAAAAAAAAATCACCCATATTTACAAGGATTAGATATTTTTGGACTCTATGGAAAAGAGATTTCATAATCATAAAATCTGTTAACCAATGAGAAATAGTAGTGTTTTAGAGAATGATTTAATAAACAGAATGTGCAGAAAAGTGGAAATAGAAAATACTTTAAGATCAAACATTCACGAGTTGATTCTCTGTGAGTTAAGCTGCATAACAGACAGAAAGATCTTTCCCTGAGGTTTGGATTTTGGAAAGGTAAACTTGGAAAAAAAACAACAAAACAGTGTAGTGGCATTGACTTAATATTTCAGGCTTTTGTAGCTGACTGTGTTGTATCAGAAATCTCAATGCATACACTGAGTGCAGGCCTTTTTGTTTCTGGTTCTGTCTAATATTCTGTTGATCTTAGGGTTTTAGTGAAGAAGATGTGACTATTTTGTGTAGAAAGCAGTCAACAATTAGTGAGCATCCTCAAATGTAAATAAAAAATAATCACTTGAGATATAACTGAACCTTGTGATGATTTTTGTGCAGCAGTCTGTCTTCAGGAATGTAAGAACGGTGGAGAGTGCATTGGACCCAGTACATGTCATTGTCCTCCGCAGTGGGAAGGAATCCAGTGTCAAACACGTAAGAATGATGTGGTCTACAATGTAAACATTTTATTTCTGCACAGTTTAGAATGCTTCAGAAATGCACAATACCTGCAAATCCTGTCCTTTGGCTTATTTTAACAGAAATCTGCGTTAAAGGCAGGACAGAGTACAGATGTCTGTGCCCATTCTGAAACTCTCTAGAATAAAAAGATAGTCACGGACGACGCATGCAAATGGATAGATGATATGCTGCTGCAGTAGCCCTGAGAGACCATTGCTATGTACTGCTTTTAAACACACCTTACTCGTGTCCCTCTCTCTATCTCATTTATTCCTTTATTATTATATATAGTCAGCATGTTCCCGTATTATGTCTGCATCTTTGTATATGGAGATGGGCTTGGCAAGAGTATTGTTGGTTCCACAGGACTGTGAAGCTTCCTTCACTGAATTGTTAGATAACTAAAACCACATATCCCTGTCTCTTGATCTAGCTGTGTGCAATCAGAAGTGCCTGTTTGGAGGCAAGTGTGTGTCACCTAATGTGTGCTCCTGCCGTCCTGGTTATACTGGAGTCCTCTGTGGGAAGAAAGTTCAGGTAACTGCAGTGTCAAGATGCCGTTATAGATGTGGCAATTTGGAAGCCATTATTTAGTCCACCTGTTCAGAAAAGCAGCACCAAATACACCAGGAGTGCTTTGTCTTACTTCTTCATTTCAGTCTCCAGTGAGGGAAAGGTCCTAAAAATCCTGACTTATTCTATTATTTTAGTTATTCCAGTACTTCTGACAATTTTTCCCAACACCTGAGGTAAATTTCCTTTGTTTTTAATTAAGTTGTTTCTTTTCCTAGTGGAGCCATTTTGGAAATGACTTCAACCATAACTCTTTTCTAAAGCATAGCCATTTTGGGAAGGAGTATCCCACTGTTGATTTTCTCAGCCGGTCTCAGGTCAAGCCCTAATATTTTTTTATCTACCTACTGCCTACACAGTCACTCAGTGTATCCTCCTTTCATGCAAACATTTATTGTTGCCAAGTGTAACTTCGGGCATAAACTTATTTTTTGCATGGTAGTGAACAACGACCATTTCTCTGCTTTGTCAGATTCCTTTGTTTGGGCACTGACTATTTTTTCTGAAAGTTATTCAATTAAGTGTTATTACAACTGTTTTGGGACTTCTGAAGTAGAAAGCATTCCACATCTGTTTGCATCATCTATGATTTTCCTTTTAATTCCAGCAGATTTTAATACTTTTATGATGCAGAATTCACTTTGAAGAGCTGGAACATACCTAATTTTTGCACTGCTTGCTGGTACTATTCCTCTGTATTCATCTTTAATTACATGGCACTGTTCATGCTTGCACTGTTTTCTTTTAGAAACTATTCAGCTCTTCGGTCTCCTGCAACAACCAAAACAATATAATCTATATTTCCTATTTTTTTTTCTTTTTAGTACTTTGCCAGAGTCTTTTAATGTAAAATCTTTGCTGTGACTTCTAGCAATGCAGGTATTTTTTAGTGAGAAGCAGTTTAAGTACAGGGAAAACAGCAACAGATTTTTACTTTCATCCAAGCATTGATTTCTCCCAGCTCATATCTTTTTTTTTCTTTTTTTTTTCTTTCTTTATCATGTACAATATACAATGCCATTAACATCTCTGGTTAGATGTCAGATAATTTGCCAAAGGAGTAAATATGTGTAAGAAATCAGAACAGTAAATGACTGCTCCTATGTGCCTTGAAAATATAAAGCTATACATCATGATCACTGTAAAGATAAAACTGTAATGTTTGTGGCATGGATTTCCAAAACACATCATAACAAATGAAATAATTTAGTCTTAAGTATTTGCATAAATACATCCTTCAAAGCATCAGCATTTTTTTCTTACTCCATAAAATACCTTGCTGATCAGTCGGGCAGTGCTATACCTCTCACTGACAAAATGGGCATATTTTCTTTCTCAAATAAACGAGCGAGCTTTATGCAAAACCAGAACTTTATGTTGTATTTCTCCATGTCAGGAAAGCAGAAATTCATTAAAATTGTTTCTTAAAGAAGTCCATCTATTATATTTACTTATTTTTCCTTCCAAGGTACAGAGACATCGTAATTGAAGAAAGGAAGTATATCAATTAAACGCTGCATGGATCTGTGACACTTGAAAATAGCAAGAAATTTGAAGGCATTCCCAGATCTAATTTAAATGAGGAAAATATTCAGAGTATTTAAAAAAAAACATGTTAATTGTGAATTTTTGAAAAGCTTCAGTACAACAAACTTGTAGTCATTGTAACATGCATGTTTCTACAATTCTCAGCTACCTCAGAGCCTCTGAATCTTCACCAGATGGAGAGATTTCATGCATCATGCAAACCCAGAATTCCGCAGTCTGTTAATGTAGTCAACTATACTGCCTGTGAGCAAGATTGCAATATCTGCTGAGCACCTCTATGAAAGTAGATGGCACACAATCATTTGGGAATTGCACATTCTGTTTTTAAACATTGTTCATATATGTATTATTTGGAAGCATATAGAAGGAAGAGCACAGGTTTTTTTGTTTGTTTGTTTGTTTTTAACTTTGTTTTCTTTTGTGTAGTAGTGAGGAAGGAGGGGCAGCCTAAAACAAGACTTCAGTAGTAGTGCAGGCAGGGCCATATGGCTCATTAACAGTCAACCAGCAGCAGACTACTTCTAGTTTATCTGTGGCAGGCCTTTGTATCCAGCAGCCAGACTCTGACTCTTCTTCATTATTTACACTCACATGTGTGCATGTGATTACAGAATGACTGCTGTGTCTGTAAGACTCTTTTATGCTCCTATTTTGAAACAGCATTTGGAAAGGTGAGAAAATAATGTTTCTTAGAGAAATGTGACAGTGTTTGACTCAGAGAGATCTTGTGCTGAACCTTAAAATAAGAGATGGTAACAGTGGGAGTTTGCTGCACATCATGACATCTGTTTACATCTTCTCAGAAAGTATTTGCAAGCAATCCATATGGGTGCTTTTTCCATTACCTATTGCTCCAACCAATTGTTATCACCAACCAGCAGCAAGACAGTTTTGGAACAAATGAAATTCCAGTTTACTCTACGCTTCCTTCTGCCTCTCCTTCAGCAAATGAGTTCTAGTAATAAAACTCCCTTTAAGCTAAGCATGTGAATTTACCATTTGGGGCTGTGAGTTGTTTTTCTTACAAAAAAAAAAAAACCTCGTTATTTTTAATCTCATGAACCATATCCCATTTATATGCACTAATTCTGAATAGAAAGAAAATCCTGTTCCTCTTGCTATTTTCTGCCACTATGGGACGCCAACTGCCACTCGTGGTTGTAAGAGCTCTCTGAGCTTACATTTCTCACCTTTCCATAGCCCTCTTAATCCATTCTGCAAAGTAAATTAGCATTTTCAGAGCTCAGCACCATTTCAGAATGATAATTTCTAAGTGCCTGGTGCGTATTTCAAAAATGTTTTCAGTCTTCCACTTGCACTGTAAGTTTCAGTGGCTCCATGGCTTTTATTTTTAATCTAGCGTCCAGGTGGCTGGGAACTGTTCTATTATTTAAAACCTGCTTCACTTGAACTGTTTCCTTTCTCACAGCTCACAAAGATCTCTATGAACAAAACCTGACTAGCTACTGGAACTGATGCCTCAAGCTGAAGACTTGAATACACAATATTTTCTAAACGTGGGCATGCTGATATTGCATAAGCTCATTTTGTAACAGCCCCCACTCCATGCATCTTTTAGCTACAGAGGTGGTGCTCTCAACTATGAGGCGCCAGGAACAGCGTTTTGGTTAATGACTGTGCAACCTTCTGTTCACAAAACTGAACCAATACAAATGCCCTTCTAGGATTTCAGGATGAATAAAGGGTTCTAATTAATAACTTCTAGTATTTCCCACTGACTTTCCTTGTTGCTAAAGGCAGAAATAACTTCTTTTACGTCTTCCAAATGGAAGCTGAGTGAAGAAAAGCACATCCAGACTTTTGCTACATTAGTAAAAAGCTTGGTGCCAATCTATGCTGTGTTCCTTTAAGCACACAGAGCAGGAAAATTACTGGTACAGGCGTAAGGACATATACTTCAAAATTTCCCTGTTAGTACAGTCCGTCATACATGAAATAGTATTTACTGAATGTAACTAGAAAGCATTTTGAAACAATGCAGTAATGCTGCTCAGTTTTACAGAAACTTAGTCAGCAGAAGTTGCATAGTTTATATACACTGGTTTAAAAAAAAAAAAAGAAGTTCTAAACTTACATAGCACAGTCACAAGGTAGGCCAAAAAGAGTTTGGGGGCTTGGAATGGGGGGATGACAGGGTCTGCTGCAGGGTAACTAGTGCCAAGCTGAAATCTCTTATGCTGATTCTTAGCACATTGGAAAGGCTGCATTAATAGGAAAAGGTTTTCGTGTAAGTAAATCACTGTTATAGTGTACATACAAAGTTTTTCCATCAGTATGAACAGCATCAGATGTCAGTTGGCAGAGAAAATGTGGAGCAGCAGAAGGTAAACTGAGTCAATACGGCGTACAAGAATATTGTTCACTGAATTTTGTTGCATGATTTCCTTATATACTGAAGGTAACTATGTATGTCTGCTAACTCTACCAAAATTGCTCTGCAGGCAGGAGAAGTTCCTTTCCTAAGAGCACATTAAACATTGCCCATGATCTTTAAAATGCTGTTTAATGAGTATTTTTTAAGGAAGTAGTCACTTATATCACAGAAGAAACTACAGACCTTGCAAGGACTTACCTTCCTACATCTATGTTCATATTACCCAAGATTTCAAAATTAAAAAAATAAAATGAAGTGGGTCACATTTGAAAGTTTCACTCTTTTTACAGGCATTAATATTATTATAGCTGAGGACAGAAAGTGAGTTTGCATTTCCACCTAACAAAAGCAAACCCTTGAAGAATAACCAATGCAAATGGTAGTATATGAGTATAAAAGCTTTACCTTCTTGTCAAATAGAATATCTATTGCCCAAATGAGAAAATCCAGTGTTTAAATTCTCAGTACACCAGGGTACACATACAGAATCATGTAGGTTAGAAGAGGTTTTCAATGACTGAAGAGATTTATGCTGTTTCTCTTCTAAGAAGGCAGCACATGGCATAGTTGTGTTAATTTATTCAACTTCTCATCACAGCTCAGTTTAGAAAAAAAATATTTGATTGCAGTGAACCAAGTAACTCCATTCTTGGTACAACCACTGATTGTGGAATATAAAATTTAGATGGTAAATTATACATTACATAAGAAACAAACACTTCTCACCCTTCCATGTGTACCTTTAAAATGACAGAATAATAGAAATACAACCAATGCACCTTCCTTACAATTTTCTCAGTCATTTTAATAAGAATCAAAACATCCATACAAGGTGGTATGCTTAGCTCTACTAAAAAAATAACTTGTTCTGTATGCAAAATTACCTTTTCATTGGAAGATACATCTAGCCCCCAAAACAGCATGCTGTAACTGGCAAGCATGTTCAGCCTTCCAGCGAGTGGAAGGGAATGGAGAAACAAACAAAAGAGAATAAACACTGACAGCTCTTTAAGTAGATTTATGTGCAACTCTGGAAACAATCATTTGGATCTCATTCTTAATACATCATGATTATGCTCGACTTTGAAATAACGAGGATATTTACTAAAAATATTGTGCAGATTTAAGTGGATTTTCTTAAAAAGAGGAAAAAAAAAAAAACAACACAGCAAACTCTTCAGCCAGTAGATGGTGCTGCATCCAAGCCGTTTCTAAAATATGCCATCACTTCTGATGTGTTCATCAAATTACTGCTTCATCCATTTTAACTATTTCTAAAAAGGTAACTATTTAAATTAGCAGTTGTTCTCACCTGCTCAGACACACCAACTACAGGTCTGCTTCATAGGCCTTTGTGGTATATGCCTATAATATGTCTCTTAGGTTCTAATTACTACTCTCACGTTTGGCTTCTCTACTGATAGTCAGGCTTTCCAAGAACAATGCTGAGATATCTTTACATTTACATATTTCTACTCACTTTCTCTGAAATCTTGGGGCTGATGCCATTTATTTCTTTCATTCACTGCCCTGCAACTAGCATTTCATCTAAGGTATTCAGCTTCACTTCTGAATTACTAAATTTTTGCTTGATTATCATAGCAAGCTGTGATACAGATACAGAATTTCACTGTCATAAAACCTCTTCAAGTAGTATTGATGAAGTCATCTTGTTCCATCTGTGAAAACCACTTTTTTTTTTTTTTAACCAGCATGTCTGAAACATTCAGTGCATCACAGTAAAAGCACCAAAAGAATACATTCCTCTTGTTCTGTTCCACGTTCACGGCAGCAAATCATCCATAAGAAAAGCTTCTAGCAGGTTTCAAGTGAACTAGTTACAACAGCCTCTGAAGCAAGGGTGGAGAAAGGCTTCTCAACTACACAGAGCAGCAACTACTTCATAAAAGAAAATACCAGCCTTATAAATATACCATTTAATGTCTTCCATCTGTCTTCACTATGCTTTGTTTCTGTTCTAGACAAGTTTGGTAAACATGAATGCCCCATTTCTTTTATTTCCAGTCAATGTTTGTCAGTTTGTTATCCCTGGAAAAATGCAGCCTTCATTTTCCCTTGGACAGGGATACCATGTTTGGCCTGGTTCAACTTGCGTGTTTTGGCAAAGCTTTCCTGTGCTATAGCTTTCAAGAAATAGGACAGACAAAACACAGCACAGTGGTTGTTGAAGTCTCAATCAGATCTGCAATCTTCTCAGAAGGCTGCAAAACCCAAATGAGGCCAAAATGCCCAGGAGGGAAGCCTCAGCATCCTCTATGCAGGTGATGTGTAGCAAGAAGGGCTCATCCTCACTGCAGGCCAATAGATCCCCATTATGTTGCTCCTGCAGACACAATCTTGAACATGAATCATCAATGCCTACATCTCTGTAAGGAAGATAAAGACTTCCCCTATCTTACTCGGATAAGGAAAAGAAATAAATTGGAAGCAGAGAAATGATCAGATACTACAGTTGTAAGAGTGGTCAAGATAAGGACTCTTTTAGGGCATTAGCATGGATTAAGCTTTTAGAAGGTAACAATGGAACTGTCTTAATGTGTACTTTTTTTTTTTTTTAAATAAAGCTTAACTGATGAAGATCAAATCTGACTGTGGTGAGGGGCAGGAAGTATACACAAATCAATAATCAGGATTTTGATAAGATGCCTTGCAGTTTGCATCTTTCTGAAACATCAGCAAACTTCATGCTTCTTTTTCAACTGTGTCATCTTAACAAAAGTAAGTTATACTTGCACTAACAACCCCTTCTTATAATCTGAATTAAGGAGGTTTTGTTTCACGCGCTTTTTGAAAAAGCACATTGCTAATAAAACACCACAATTCCAGTCTGAAAAATAAATAATGAAATAGAAGAGCACACATCCGATCTGAAGTATTTTATTTGAAGAGTAAGTTTTACTTCAAGTTCAGCTCTATCAACCACGACATAATAGCTCTGCTTACGAAGAAAAGTGAGAACAGCAGAAAAACATATACTACACATACAGTAGAGTGCATCATACACTACACACAGTTGGATATTTTTAACAGCTTTATTACTATCAGCAATACTTCTCTTTCCATAGAGAAATGAATTTACTCAGAATACTAAAGACAAAAAGCTACCTGACTTCAACTAATTACCACTTAAGTTCCTCCCTATCTCTTCCCTCAGATTTTATCTCTGCATGAAGAGTTACAAGAAATTACAGCTTATCTTTGCTGAAGCTGTTTCATTCCTTTCTTTTCTTTGTGCACTGTAGACCAGAGTAGGGCAGTCGACATCTGCACACGTTCGGAGCTATGCATTTTCCTCCATGTTGACAAGGTAGTTTACATACAGCTGAAATGAGATACCAGACACACAATACATCTTCTGCACAACATATGATCATTTTTCTTCGTCTTACTGTACTAACACAATTGTTCCCTGGTGGACCATGTTGGGACAGCATAAATAAAAGCACAATGGAAGAACCAAAAAGCAATGCTTCTCAATTTATACCATCATGGCCTTCACTGGAATACAGCCACAGTACATCTAGTCTTATTTGTGCTCCATTCCCTATTTGAAATACCATCATTTCTGTTGTTCTTTAAAGTTCAGACTGTCTTTTAGATGGATGTCTCCATGAGAGTGAGGGAATGTAAAACTATAATGTGATGGAAAGCGCAGCAATAACAGCAGAGTAGCAAAGTCCTGGGCTGCAGCACGTGAAGACAAGCTCAAACGAAGCAGCCATGGATACAAAAACAAAGAAAAGAAGGAAAAAAAAAAATCTGCTTACCCTTGGAAGGCATCACGTACACGAAGATCTCCAGTGAGAGATACTTTTGCCTCCACTGCCAACCCTTAAATGAGGTCTGGGGTGGATCCTGACTCCACCCCACCAGTTACTTAGGTGCATGCATCAGAGCCCCCCTGGGATGGCCCTGCCTTCACACCAGGTGCTCGATCACTAGTTCAAGCCCTGATTTAGCATTTCCTCTACAGGGAGCAATAAAAATTTCTGCTGAAACTTCTTCAAGGCAGTTTTTGGATCCACAGATCCACATGCAAACAGATTCTATGTACTAGGTACTGCTTACACATTGCCATCCTTCATTAGGAGGAGTGGAGGACCAGAAAGGCAGTGGTCAACTAAGCAGGCACAGCCATAAGCACACCCTCTTGTCATACAGCAGTCAAGATAACACACAAGAGGGCTGCAATTTTCTTATAAGCACCTTTGCTAAGAGAAGTCAAATCGGAAAAAGATTTAGTTAATTCAGGCATGGTTGTTATTTTGATATTCAGAACCTGAGTACTTCTACCGTTATTGCTGGTGCAGGGAGTGGAAGCAGGCATTCTGCAATTTCTACATCCCATACTTACCTTTTAACATCACCCTCTATCTCAATACACTGTTGAATACAAAGAATAAGCATTTTCCCAATCAAATGGGAACATTTGTTTGTTATTGTTTGTTGAACAACATACATATTGCAGAAGAGCTAATACTAGCAAATTTGGACTCCTTGAATCACACAAATATTACATATGCAGGAGGATTTAGACCAGAGACCTTGTACCTACCATATCCAGGTCAAAAGCAACATTTAAGTGAGTTATCTCTCAGCATTCCAGAAAGCAAACAAAAAGCTCTTCTTTTTTCAGCCTCAGGACTATTACCTTTGGCATCAGGGCAGCACTGTTACAGGCACACAGGGCCATGCAGCTCTGAGCAGATTTTATAACCTTCATCTGCTTTTGTGAATCAAAATTTTCTGAAAGGCAAGTACTTGCTCAGTAGGAATTTTGAGTACAGAAAACTTTCTCTTGCTTTTTTAAAATCACCTAGAGCTGATTCTCCCAATTTATCTTCAAAGTGAAAAGCAAGTTTCAGTTCTCCACATCTGTAAAATTTACTGAAGTTTCTAAACAATATCAATAGTAATAGCATTTCTATAATGGCTGCTTTTTGGTTCTTTAGTCTGGAACCTCAGTTTACAGTAAATATTTCAGAAATACAGTGTATTCAAAGCAATGAATTTGGCAACAAATGAGATCTGAATTTGAAGTCACTTGAAGTGAAAAAGTTATGTTTTTCTGACCAAGCTAAAAAGCTATCTATTCCTGACACATATACATAAGATCCCCAGTATGCAGAAGAACTTCTCATTTACTGTTCTAAGACACTTCTAGCAGCTTTGTTAGGCACTGAAGATTTGAACACTGTACTGTATAAATCAAACAAGTAGAGAAGGGATACAAGAAAAATGTCAGAAGTTATTTACCTAAGTGACATGCTCCACCGACCCATCCAGCTGGACAGCTACAAATCCCAGGAGCAACACAAGCTCCATTATTCCGGCAACCTTGAGGGCAAATTGCTAGAAGAAAAGAATGGGAAAGAGAACAGGATTTATAAAACTGATATAAAAGAATCCTGACAGAATGAAATATTCAGAATGATACAAATCAAAATGGCAAAATACATTTTATTCCAGCTCAGATGCTCAACTAGTATTACTCCAAAGGCATCTCCAGGACCAGGGAAACAAAAAAAAAAAAAAAATTTTTTTTTTTAATTTAAAAAAAGGAAAAAGAAAATATACATATACAAAGTATTTAAGTTTAAATGTTAACATATGCACACTTTAATGTGGAATAACTTGACAGTATTTTTTCTGAATACATACCAGTAATGCAGGTTCTTTGATTCTGTCATAATGTAGTGACACTTCCATAGTTATTAGCCTCTTAATCCTTTTAAAATGTTTTTGTTACTGCTGTTACATTTTTATTGATATATCCTGAGACAAAAAAAAACTTGAAACTACTTCAGTGATCTATCCAGCAAATTTTGTTTTTACTACTTGAGTCTCATTAGGCTGCCATCAGGACTTACAATGTTTAGGGACTGTCAGCACTTCAATCAGCTGTGGTGAAGATGAAGCAGTACTCACCTTCCTGGCACCTTGATCCTGTCCAGCCAGAAGCACAAAGGCACTTCACAACCCCATTGACAGAGATGCATTCCCCGCCATTTTGACAGCCTCCTTCACAGCTTACTGCAGAGAAACAGCATGCACAGTACATTCAGGAGCAGCACAGGTAACTGAGTAATTATCTGTATGTCAATTACTTATTTCATCACATCTGTAACGACTACAAGTTTGACTATTCACTGCAAGGCACATCATCAGGAATGAGCAAGGGTGACAGAACCATGTCAGCACATGCCATCTCAAAACGTAGTTAGAATTAAGCATGAGTTTGTTGGCCTCATAAGAGTACTGAGGGTGCTAACAAACATGATCATCATGGTGCCACAACCGCCCCCCCAAAAAAAAGCAAACAAAAAAACAACTGTAAACCAACAGCTGAGCAGCTACATCACAGCAACTACTGACATGTATTCTTATCAATCTAGCCAAATCAGAGCTGATAAGTCAGTAATATGTGGTCTAGGATTCACGTATTTAATTTTCTGCCAGTTCCAACATATAACAAGAGGAAGAAGAAGGGGATTATTACTTTGACAAATGAAACTATGACTATGCTCCAGTCAAGTGGTGCTTTACTAAAGGCCAACTAAGTAAGCCTCCTCATTTCAGAATTGTTCTACATATCAAAGCCCTGAAGGCTTAATTAAGCATTATTTATGCCAGACATATGATTAATATCAACTGTGGACTGCAATATTGCCTCTGAAACATGGCATAATTGCTGTTCTTTACAATCAAATGCATCTTTTCACAAGAATGAATGTAAATATATACAACTTTTTCACTTTATGGAAAAGAAACAACTATCCTTCATTTTAACAATGAACAGTCAGAATGTCTGCTCAATACTTCACACTTAAGTTGAAATCTTTCTTCTACCACAAGTTATGAGCATGAATTCAGCTAACAGATTTCTGGTACAAATGCTGAACTGCAAGGGCAACAAATCAACTCCAGTATAACCAGAAAAGCTCTTCAGAGCCTGTTTCACGTTCCTCCATCATACAGTATAAGTTACTGTTTTTAATAACACACTGCACTTCACAGCAAGTTTGCACAAGCTATAAGCCATCATATTTCATCACATCCTTTGCCTCACAGCGAGACCACCAGAAACTGTAGTACATCTGCTCATGTAGAGATCCAAATCTAGCCTATAGCACGAGCACAAACTAAATCCATATTCTACTTTCTCTGTTTAAGAGCCTATCATCTTCCTTCTGATTCAGATTACTCTGAAAAGGTGAAGTTCTCCCTGCTACACAGATCCCACCGACCTACACTTTCAGTTGGCTTTTAAGAAATAAAAAAGAGTATTTGAAGTCTTTTGCTAGAAAATGAACTCGACCATGTTCCAGTTTACCTCACTGTTGGTACTGCTAAGTCCACTCAAAACGAAAGGTTATTCCTCAATGCATTACACAGTACTGTGTTACAAAGTAGTGTCTCCTGATGAAGATTATATTAACAATTTTTATATCAATGTATTATCAGTGGCATTTGCATTGCCATTCAATCTCATTAATATCCCAGAGCTATAGTTTGAGGTTCTGCAAATGTAGATATTATCCTGCCAGGTATGCTCAGGTCAAACTCTCTTCATAAAATACACCAAATCCTACAGACAGCCCAACAGGATTTCAGAGCTGCAAAATCTAGTCAAGTTCCTTCTCAAGTCTCCAAGAGGTTGCACTCCATGTAAACTCTTGTAGCTATTTCACATTAGGAAGGAGATGAAGCAAATGCCCACAGGATAAATATCAAGAATAAACAGAGACTCCAGCAAGGTGCTTCCAGCTGCTCTGACCATGGTTGGAAGGAATGCTCATCAAGTCCTTAGCAACAGCCCAACTAATCTGGAGGTTGGACTCAATGATTTTCAGAGGTCCCTTCCAATCTGTACAATTCTATGATTCCACAATTTAAAAGTGCCTCTTCACCGAGAACCGATGGTAAGTTTCTAAGAGTCACAGGCTTTCTTGATGAAAGAAAAACAATGATTTCTTCTTCACTTTCTGGAATATCTTGCTTACTACACCGGTTTCCCCTCAAACTGTTTCAAGTTCGCTTCTCCCTTTATCCTAGAACTCAAGAATTATCATCAATAGTCTTATAAGTTCCTAACTTAGCAACGTTTCCTGGATTGCCCTTTCCAACCCATGCATATATTAGGCTTCACAAAACCATAAAAATTGGTCTTTATAACTCCTCACTATCACTTTATATCTCCCACTATCACCAAGACCTTGCTAAGTGTATCTTTAGCAGCTTGCCCTCAATACTGCCATCTTACAGATGCTACATCAGTTTCAGCTACCTAACACATTAATATCCATCTATTCAAACCTGATTATTCAGGAAGTCTGCTATATCACTGAACAGAATTTAAATCATTTAATATCACATAACACATCAACACTGTATTTACAAGAGTCAAAATTATCTCAAATTCTCCCAATAACTTTCAGTACAGACACTGCATACCATTATCAAGCACACAGACCCTCTAGTTCAGGCATGTCCCACTCACGTGGCCCAGCCCACCCTGCAGCTACCCCGTGCCCCATATGCCATCATGGCAGTGGCTCTTCCCTGTCGAGTGGCCCAGCCCAGGCACACACTCAGTGCTCAGCAACAGCCAAACACCGCTGTGTGATTGGCACTGTCTGGGCTGAAAGGGGAACATGGGGAGGGTGCGCTGCAGTGCCAGCTCAAGTTATGGCAAATAATTCTATGCAGTTTGATACGTTAGCTAAACACAATCCTGTAAAGAGCAAAAGATACACAATCATGCTTTCTGTTTTCATAAAGGAATTTGAGAATAGGGTTTAAGATTGTTGTTAAGATCATCAATTTTTTGTTATAGTTCCAACTCTATTTTCAGTCAACATAACTACATTACCTGCAATTTTTCAAATGGAGTATACTGACATGCAATCAGATATCTGACTCAAAAATATGATCATTTTTTATTTAATTTTTTTTCATGAGACCTTTATAAGATCTCTCTTACCAGAAGGAAATATCCCTCGCTTCACAATATTCATGTCATCATTTTTTGGCAGTACGTAGGTTTGTGAACAACTGTCTCAAGGATGAAGCACAATAAGAGTAAAATTCCATCAAAAATCTCTGACAAACGCCTTGAGAACTCACTAAGAATTGCAGCCACTGCCACTGAGCCAGACTGATGCATTAGTTTCACAAAAACAAGGTCAAATATCTCACTAGTTTTATGATTTTGTTGCTCTCTTTTTGTTTTAATTAAAAAAAATGTAAAAAAAATGGAATGTTTTTCTGCTGTTATACATTAGCTATATTACATATAAAGGCTGTTCCAAAAGTAATGTCTCCTGTTTTATTATGCTGGCCTATGACACCAGAAATGTCATGTTGCTGATATGGCAGAAGAGGGTGAACCTTCCAGTGTTCCCTTAAATTTGTTGCCACGTGTCAGATGGCAGCAGAGGGCCAGTCTGACAAAACGGCATCTGACATAGAAGCGTGTATGAAGCAAAGGTGTGTCACTGAATTCTGTCATGTGAAAAAAAAAAATGGCGTCTACTGACATTCATCAGCATTTGCTGAAGATTTATGGAGGCCAAACAGTGGATGTGAGCACAGTGAGGTGATGGGTGGTGTTTCAGCAGTGGCAACAGGTGCTCATCTCCACTGGTGCAGATTTTTACAAGCACTGCATGCAAGCTTTTGTTCTTCAAAATGCAAAAATGCATAGCTAATGGTGGTGACTGTGTAGCTGAGAATTTGCCCTATCAAATACTGTGATTATGCTCTTTGAACCTACTGTAGTTTTCCTGAAAATAAATAGGAGGCATTATGTTCAGAGCAACCAATGTATTTTATATGTGGCCTAAGACAATTCCTTCTCACTGAATGTGGTCCAGGCAAGCCAAAAGGCTGAACATCCATGCTTTGGCAACGCATTTTTTGACAGTAAAGTCGGAGGTCTAGGGAATTAAGGTCATTATTTCAAAGTGCATTACAGTCTGAATTTGAGAAGTCCCAAATGCATTTAATCTGTTCTCAAACTTTGAGCCTTTCCATGCTAACACTTGTGTTTTACTCACCCTTATGACAGTATCTGCCCCCATAGCCAGGTGGACATCGGCATTTTCCAGGTCTCAGGCACTCTCCACCATTTTTGCATTTTGGATAACATGTTGCTATAAGAAAGATAACAAACGTAGGTGAAACTTACTGAAGCTAATGCTTAAATACATAAGAAATGTGCATTCTTTCAGTCACCAAATGCACAGTTTGTCTTCACATTTCCTAAGATATGTTTGCTCTGCCATCCCATGTTGCACAGGGTAACCCTGCACAGAAAGCATCATTCTGAAGCTCTTAAACACTCAAAACTAAAGAAAAATTTGCATTGTAGACAGAACAGAGAGAAGATGTGGTTGTATTAAAAAGTAAAAAGAATACAGCTTGACTGTGATAGAAGTTTTTGATAATTTAAGGCAAGAAATAGCAGGGGACAAACGAGGTGATAAGAAGAAATGTGCGTAAGCTCAATGTAGCAGAATTCAAGGGAAGTCCAGTCTGACTGCAAATAAATTACTCAGCACACAGCTCTCCTTTTACTAGTCCTAAATCATTCCTCAATCAGATCGGCTTTCTGAGAAAACATTTGTTTATTCACACTCAAATTCTAGGATCCTATGTGTTTCAGAGTCTCATCTGAATTAATTGCAGGTGCGAGATGAATTCTCACCATCACACTTCCTTATCCTTTGCCTGGATAAATGAGAAGTCTGAAACAGTGGGAAGAAAAAAAGACGAGCACTGAATAAAACCACTGCTTGGTGTCAGTGTGAGGGCAAAATCCAGTTGAGAAGTAGAGGATTTTTCATATTAATAACTGTAGAATGAGTACTTGCATACAAATAAAGGACACAGACATGTATGATAGAACCATTCAGCACTCAGCACTACATAGCTTTTTTATCAGATACTTAGTTGATTGGAAATATCACAGAAGAGCTCTCAATTTAAGGAAAATTCTATTTCTGTGTTATTTCACAGGTTTATTGTGTTTGTTTTTGTCCCCACAATTGGCGGCAGTATCAAAATATCACTGTGGAGTTGCATACAGACAGAAAGAGTGGCTCTGTCCTGAAGATCAAACAGTTAAATTCGGTATCACTAGTATGAAGAAAGCATAGCAAGTAGGAATCACTGGTGTGAAACAGGAAAGAAACCAAGAGAATAGCAATGAGATCCTAAAAAGACAGTATTGTGTATTATGCAGTGCTGGGACTCTATGCTATGCTTATCGACTAACTGTGACTATCTGGACATCCAAGTACTTAGATATATTTATAGGATAGAACTGAAGACTCTCCATAAGGCTTCAGAAAGCATTTCAACATAGGGCTACAGCTCTGATGAAAAGATACTATGCTGAAATCCACAGTCTACAAACTGCATATTTTTTCCTTATGTTAGTTTTACCCTTTGCCAAAATATCTGCAATGGTTCTTTGCCTTCCCTGAACAAGCTTGACTCTATCTATAGGGAAGAACCTGATCTGCAGCTGCTCACCAGAATAAAAGTTATGCTAGAAGCACCTTAAGTATTCTGCAATACCTGCGTCCAGAGATCCAAGGCGCTCATAGGTGGAATCTCCACCAGAACTTCTACATACAGCCTTGCCTGTCTCTGCAATCCCCCTTGGAGCAAGACAGCTAAGTAGTAAAAATCTTCTCTAAGCACCTCTTTCAACCAGAGAGAATGAGCCCTACAAAAAGTGTCGCTCAATGTTTTTCCTCCATTACATTCATGATATACAATTCCACGTCTAAAACTATTCTAAAACCTGCACTAAGCAAAGATCAGTGTATATTAATTGGGTCCGTTCACCTTGCAATCAAAAATTTAAACAACAGTTTCAAGACCATCTATTTTAAAGATTAGACTTCTTTCCCCAAAATGTCCTTTTTAAAATTTTTGTTTGTTTAAATGATGGAACAGATCTTCCCCTTTCTATCTGTATCTCAAGAGCCAGTGAATATAAGACACATCACCCTCTTTTTTGCCCCTTTCAAGACCATGATATTCACTTTAAAAAAAAAAAAAAGCACAACACACACACACAGTCAGTTAGATGCAATTTGCTGCACCTGCCACACATCCCATTTCAAAGCTTGAAAAAAATTACATTTCAGACGAAGGCAAAGCAGCTTTTCCTGGTTACTGAGTTTTAGCCACAGAACTCTATAGTTAAACTTCTCAAGACATGGATCAGAACTCAGCCGTGTTGTGCACGCCCACGGGAACAAGCTTTAAAACCTAACCCAGCTTCACACCTGCCGGCACAGCAGTGGGACATGCCAGCGACTGCTGGGCAGAAACACCTGGGAAATGAGATTTTACGAGCACAATGCAGTCTGAGTAAGCAAGGGATGCAGAGAGCAACCTGCCTTCTGTACACGTTTTTGGCTTCTTAGTACGCGTCTCACTAATCCCACCTAGAAACATCAGTTCATGTTCCTCACGTCTGGACGGCAGTCAAGCCTCAAAAAACACCTCTCCTTGCTCAGGGAAGTTTACGCGTCCATAGAGAAAACGACAAAAAACAAGCCAATGCAGAAGCCTAGGGCATTTAGGCAACCTTCATGGGGAAAACGTGACCTAACACAGCACCGCCGCACCACCTCTCGCGCGCCCTGCCCCTCGCCCCCCGCCCCGCCGTTACCGTGCTGGCAGAGCTCGCCCTCGTAGCCCTTGGAGCAGAGGCAGGTGCCGTTGCCGAGGCACAGCCCGCCGTGCAGGCAGCGAGGGCTGCAGGCCGCCGCCGGGCCCCAGCTGAGGGACCGGCCCGCCCCGCGGGAGTACTGCGGGTACTGGGCGCTGCCGCCCCGCATCCCACACAGCACTAGCCACAGCCCCAGCAGCAGGCGGGGCCCCCCGCGGCCCCCGGCCCGCCGTGCCATGGCCGGGACGTTCCGCTCGGCTCCCGCTCGCTCCTCTTTCTCCCTTTGCTCATTCACGCTCCCGTCGTTTTTCTCCTTTCGGTATTCCTCCACTCCTCCCCCTCCTCACCCTTTCACCCCCATTTTAGAGCCTCTCGCCGTCAACCTCCCGCCTCGCCGCGGCCGCCCCCCGCCTCTCCACGTCAGGCTGAGCGCGAGGTGCGGGGCCGAGCCCTGGGTTACAAACCTCAGTTGCTCCGCTGCAGGCTTGCAGGCCTTTGTCCTGCCTACTGCTAGCTGAGATTAAACCTCCCAGTTGTTAAGCAAAGAATTTCACTCACTGCTTGTAAATCTCAGGAGTCAGTACTGGGACCAGTGCTCTTTCATATCTTCATCAGTAACATTCACAGTGGGATTGAGTGCACCCTCAGCAAGTTTGCAGAGGATTCCAAGCTGTGTGGTGCAGTCAACACTCGAGGGATGGAATGACATTCTGAGAGACCAGGACAGGCTCCAGCAGTGGGCCTAGGGGAACCTTATGAGATTCCACAAAGCCAACTGCAAGGTCTTGCACCTGGGTTGCGGCAACCTTCACTGTCACTACAATCTGAGGGATATAAGGACAGAGCACAGCCCTGCCGAAAAGGAACTGGGGGTACTGGCAGATGGCAGCTGGGCATGAGCCAGCAGTGTGCCCTCACAGCCCAGAAAGCCAATCCTGGGCTGACGGAGAGTTGGACTGCATGACCTTTAAAGGTTCCCTTCCAACTTAAAAGATGCTGTGATTCTAACCTGGAAAAGACAGTGCTACATGAAAAAAGAAAAAACAACAACAACAACAAAAAACAGAATAGGAGAAAGATAAACACAATATAAAGAGTTTAATGACTGAGCAGCTACTGGGTGGTTATTTAGCTGGTTCTATAGTTCTATGCAGTTCTGATGAGGTCATTTTACCATGAAACTTAGAAGTTATTACCAGTTATTGGCTATTGCGCCTGTTTACAGGATGACATCTTTTAGCCACAACTTTTGTAATGTAACTGATCTCTCACCTCTTGTGAACTAGAAACCTTAACTTCTCCTCATTTTTATCTCAAAGGTCAGGCTCAGGTGTGAACACTGTGTCATAGTGCTTCAGAGATAGCTTGAGGAAGGGAAAGGACTGAGGTATGGAACTCAATGCCATTTTGCAGACAGGAAAAAGAGAATGAATATAAGTTTCAAGAGGGCTCCTCACCCAGCATGAAGTCTCTGGGAATATATTGTTTGAATAACATTCTGCAACAAATAAACACCAATGTTTTAGTTCAAATGTGAAAATATCTTCAGGTACAAGAACACACACACACACACAAAAAAAAAAAAGGGAGAGAAAATGTTTTCCCCCTCATTACTGCCCATCTTTCATGAGCATTTCCTATCATTTTTAAGTATTTCCCAGAGAAAGCACATGCTTTCAATGCCGAGATTGAGCCCGAGAGAGTATTTTTAGAAGAGTTTTATTGACTAATAGCAATAAAAAGACAGCAAAAACACTTACGCAAAGGATAGAGAAAACATACTTCTTCAGAAAAGTGAAATAAACCTCATATCTCCTGTAAAACCAGGGAAAAGCAAGCCTTACTTAAGCTGTGAGATTTGGCTTTGAATTTGTTTCATGATGGCATGAAGCAGCTTGATTTGTTGACTAGATGAAGCAGTAGTACAACCTGATAACTGAATTCACTTGGATTGGAAATTAAAGTTTGTAATTGTTTGATGGAATAAAAGGAAAAAAAAAAAAACCTGTTTCTGTCAGAAAGAATTGATTTCATATCAGTGAAGTGTGGAACATACGCTTTGTAGAGAGATGAAAATACAAGGGAAACCTGTTACTAATATTACAGAGCGCTATTTTGTTTTGTTTTGTTTTGTTTTTTTGTAAAGATTAAGGTACACATGTTATAATCTTTGCAAAACCATACTTAGCAGTTCAGAGAGCAAAGTGTCATGTTAAATGATTAAACAGGAGAACCCTATATGACTAGTACTTAATTGCCAAAAATGGGCACAAATTCTCCTCTTGTTTGTATCCAGGCAAGCAGAGCAAATTTAGGCAATACCAATACACAATTACATTCATTGCTAATTTGCAAACACCCTTTCAAGTAATATTGATGCTGAATGAAAACACCAATGATATAATTGCTTGTGCTCATGTTATTATGGTTGGCAAGTTTACTATCTAGAATAAAAGTGTCCACATCCTTTTCCTATTGCAGTTCCAGTTGTGTATTCATATTCATTTTGTAAATGTAAGGGTAATTGGATTGTGCAGATAGAGCACTCTTGGTGAAATTGCTTGTCAGATATATATTAGGGAATAAATTCTTTCCAAATGGAATAGCTTTGTTTATGCCAATCCCACAAGAGCAGAACGAGAGAAAGAATGGAGACACTGACTGTGGACTATATTGTTCTCTGGGTACATCATAATTTTACAGTTCCTCAAGTTCTGCCAGTAATTTTGACCATACTGAGTACTTCACATAATTATTTTTCTATTTTTGACTTTTCTCCTTATGATGGTTTAGCATGAAAGTGTGTGTTTCTGATATTAATGCCTAGCAACAATTCATTCACACCAAGCTCTTTTCAGGTTTTAATGACTATTCTCATTATTCATGTAGAGAGTCTGATTTTTAAAGTACTATTTGTTTTCAGTCCCTTATCCCATCTTCTCTATTCCAAAAAGATGACTTGTGGTAGCTCAGATTAATTAAGACTGCCCCCTTCTTTCTTTTCTCCTTTCTTTTTTAATTGCATCTCTTCCCAGATTTCATTTGAGGATCTTAAAATAATTAATAAGAAAGGAAATAATTGTAGTTTGAAATATGGCAGGTGCCCCTTCAATTGAGCTAATTAAATGCAAAGACTATATTAAATAAGCTTGCCCAGGTGTTTCATTGAATGAAATAGATTTGTTTAAACATTATCTTATGTAGGAAGGATTAAGTTTCTTCACCATCTTTGTGCGTCTAAATTCATCTCAGGGCTTATCAAATTTGCCGAGTGCATGTCTGCATTTTAAGGGGGCTTGTACCATATTAACAGGGGTTTTCACTGAAAACAGAAGTGCCTGCATGCATCAGACATGTTTTAGTCCTAGAAGCAGGATCTTATTTAAAAAAACAACAAAAAAAAATCCAGTTAATGAGGTTGCTAATATAGAGTTCACTTTTCACAAAGAAAACTCACATTCAGTCATGTTATAATTGTTATACTTGACTCTTACCTTCAAACTGAATAGCAGATAAAGCGGTTTTAGAACCAGGACATTCAGGGGCTCATCTCTTGCTTTTTTAAGCAGTTGAGGAAGGATTGTGAACATTCTTCTGTTTACTGGCTACATGCATCATAGATAGTAATATTTAACAGCCCCACTGGGGGTGTTGCTCTTCAGCCTAGAGAATAAGACAGTGATGATGTCAAACCTGCATTATAGCCCAAACTAAGGACCTCAGCTGTGATTCTGCTCCATGTAAGGCATAACAGATACAAGGACAGAGCTCTCCATGAAACGCCGCTGTGTTCCAGTTTGTGCATGTTGCCCCTTGTCCTGTCTCTGGGCAACACTAAGAGCCTGTCCCCATCCTTGACATCCATGCTTTAGACTTTCATAAACATTGATAAGATCCTTGCTCAGTCTTGTCTTTTCTAGGCTGAATGGTCGCAGGGCTCTCAGCTTTTCCTCTGAAAGGAGATATACACCGGGACCCTCATCATCTTTGTGGCCTTCTGGTGGACTTTCCTTAAAAGCTCCCTGCCTTTCTTGAACAAGAAAGCCCAGAACTGCACACAGTACTCCAGATGTGACCTCACCAAGACAGGAGTGGGGGGGGATAACCTGCTGGTCACATTCTTTTTAATGTACCCCCGTTGCCATTGGCCTTCTCAGCCACACAGACATCTCACGACTAACCTATTGTCCATCAGAACACCCAGGTCCTTCTCTGCAGAGCACTTCTTCAGCAGGTCAGCCCTTAACCTGTACTGATGCATGTGGTTATTCTTCTCCAGGTGTAGGACTCTGCATTTGCAGAACCTCATGCATTTGCATTGAACCTCATGAAGTTCCTCTCCACCCAACTCTCCAGCCCATCCAGATTTTGCTGAACAGCCTCCTGATAAACATGCTGAGGGATAGAGTGCATCCTCAGCAAATTCAATTTATGTCTTTCATGTGCAGAAATTACTGCTAAGGACCAAAGTGCAGATGAACTGACTCCTAGATGCTTAAGTATGACAGCCAGCTGCCTTTGGAGCCATTCAGAAACCAACTTGTCTTCAGCACTGAGGTATCATGCTCCACATTCCAGCAAGTAAAGGGCATGATACTGCAAGGTTCCCAATACCTTGAATTTTGGCATGGTATGGAGTTTAAAGGGCTTGGTATTTTACAAAGACAAGCTAAAGTAGTTCTTTTCTTCTTTACCCTGCTGAGATGCTAAAGTCAGCTTGCTAGCAGATAAAAAGAATTTGATTTCCTCACTACTTGAGGGCTCCCAACCATGTCTCATAAATAAACAATTTTTTTGTTCACTGAATCTTATCTTTTGCCCTCAAAGAAATTTGGCATAATATCCAATGAAAAGAATAATTGAATAGCACTTGGTGTAACTATTGAGTGTAACTCAGATACCACACCACTGAACACAGTATAAATACCAGGGACCTGATGTTCTGTAAATTAATTGAAGTGGAAAGTCTGTATTCACAATTCATCCAGATAAAGAAAATCTCAGGAGAGTAAATAACACACAGCCAGTATGAAGTAGTTAATTTTTTATTGTGCTAAAAGTTAAATCTCAGCCTCACAGGATTCTGCTTTGTATCCATCAGCTGCTCACATGAGGTATCAAATGTGGTATTAATCATTTGATACTAATATAGTTATTATTGTACTGTAATCCCTGCACTCTTTTGCTGATGTAAGCCAAAGTGACACAACTCAAGCTGCCCTGGAGCAAAAACCAGTGTCTGAGGAAGTATCCAAAGATTCATCTTTGAGACATAAAGATATCACTTTGTCTGACACAAAGATGTTGCCAACTTTATGGTGAATGTGTCTACTGTTCCACGGTGCTCAGCAACACAACCCAGCAATGTGGCACAGGAAATGGGTAAAGAAAGACCGCATCTAATTGATATTTAGATATGGTAGGATGTAATTACTCATGCTGGAATCCATTCAAAGCATCAGCACTGTGAATGCTCCCTTATTAAAAAAAAAAAAAAAAAAAAAAAAAAAAAAGTACAATCACTTCTTTACTGTTCACAGACAGAGACAACTTTAGTTTGGCAGCGGATGGTTAATAAAATTGGCTTGATACGTATTCCTATGTTTTTCATATATTATTTCAATTTATCTCAAATCTACCTCTGAACAAAGAAAGTGGTAACTCAAACAACAAATAATACTTAGAATCTTAGCAGCACATGACAAGTTTTAAGTTCATTATCAAATTGCCTGGTTCTATTAATTTTCACAGCACTCCTGGGGGATAATTGAATAGCACAACCACTTGATAAATGGTGGGGCAACAGAAAGTTGTTAGGCACCTCCCGTTTAGAACTCCCATTGAAATGGATGGATGCTGTACAACATATGCAGGATTTAGATGCTGAGCAGAGGAGTGTAAAGCAGTTAAACTTGAAATCTGAAAATCTTGATCAATTTTGCAAAGAGCTTATATGAAAGCCTCTTTTCCTATGCAGTGTCTAATACTGATGTTGACATCCTTCTTTCTTATTGTTTTCAGTGATGAAAAGTCTAGTCCTGCATTACTTAGTATCTCTTTTGCTTTAAACAAGATGACTAAGCACTGCCAGAACATACCTTTCCCTTTTTAACATAGTATTTTTGCCAAACTCTCATTAAAGTTTAAAAAACAACAATAACAACAACAAAAAACACTAGTGCAGGATGAAATGAAACATAAATATGACATAATTAACATTGTCAGGTTATTTATGTCCAGAGGCAGCAGTTTCAAAAGATAAAAAGTTGCTTCTAATCAGTGACCGTATTTCACTACAGTGACAACTGCTGACTAACTTGCAGGTAATACTTCAAAAAATATTCTGCATAAGCAGTTCTTCTTCTTTCATCTACATAGAATCTTCTCATATTTGGAGTCAGGAGGTTCCTTTTAAGACCCTATGCATTGGCTGACTAAAGGAGTTTACAAAAATACTTCAGTTGCAGATGTCAATTGTAACATTTCATTACAAAGTTAATACTATGGACCACTTAATGTGGACTGCAGTTCTAAGAAAATTAATTGTTAGAAGATGATAGACTTGATTCTTTCAGGAGTGTTATTTTCATTTTTCTGATAGAACTTCTGAAATTGGCCAATTGCCATGATAAACTTGGCATCTTACTGTCCTGACACCTTAAAGCAAGTCAGCCCTGAGATCGCAAATCAGTACATATTTGCAAGTAATAAGGTGACAAAACAGTCATGCTCTTTTCTGTAGATCGTAGATCTTTCTTTTCACCTGCTTTGTAATGGTACTCAGAGGAGGAAATGGGTTGAAGATCACAGAAACAGGGTCTTTGCTTCATCTTCAGCCAGCTCAGGGGGAGCATTCAAATGTTCCAGACACAATTTACACTGACCTTTACACTCAGTGATCAATACAGAACATTGGTAATGTTTGACTCACCATTAGAAATGGTATTTTTATTATACAAGAATACAAGGCTGGTATTCCAAGGACACCTCGTTACTGCCTCCTTAACACCCAGAGCCATCCAGCCCCAACATCCCTACATAAACTCAGAACTCTGTGCATAACATCAACCTCTTAAGAAAAGTACTTTATTCTTTAGAAAGAAGGCAGGAGATATAAAAAGAGATTGTCAAAGCCTACATTGTTTACACTTGCATTAATTTCCTCAATGAAAAATTAAACACAAACTCCTCTTGAGCAGCATAGTTGAAACTAGGTAGCAATTATTTTGCATACACAAAAATCATTCCACCGAAACCCAGCATCATTACTAGGTGCTAGCCAGTAGTAGGCTCATTTCACTGTTACTGTGTATACTCCTGTATGCTATTACTGTAATTTATCTTCACTGTTGTAAAGGTAATGAGAGTAATCATAAGTAATGTAAGCAGTACATGGCCAAAACCAAGTAGGACTGATTTTGAAGATGTACCAAACAAGGAAAGTTGCAAAAACTATCACTGTAGAAGTTTGGTTTGTTGTTTTTGTTTTACTTCTCAGTAAGTTTAAAAATAGCCTAATACTGGAAGGAAGCTTTATTGACAGTTTTCTACTTCTAAGAACACCATCATGGTATAACCCAATAGTCATGGCTGTTTTTCCTCTGCTGTTGTTATCTGTAAGCTGATGTGGAAGTCAGTGCACAATACAGTCTAGCCAAGTGAATGGAGCAGTTATGAGACTGTATTTTTTTGTCTACTTTGCAATCCCAGCATTCAATATTGACCATTATGGATTTGCAATGGACCGAGTTGCAGAGTCGATATAGTACATCCCATTGTCTCTCTGAGGCTTGAGGAGTGCTCATATCTGGGCTGCTCACATTACATGTATACAAGAGAGCTAAACTGTAGAGTAAATACCTAAATGTCTTTCTTTGACATTATCTCTGTATCTGTAGGATACTGTACAAGCTGTGACAGATATATCTATTCAAACGTGTCTTAGTTTACTGCTGATTGTGGCTTTTTGACATGTTCCATCAAATAGCTAATAATGATGTATTTTCGGCATCCCTAAAAGTGCTTCTCATGCCTCTCAGTTACTCACCCACAGCAGAATGGCTGCCTTTATTAGCTTCTGCATTGCTATGTCATTTGTGTTATTCTAGTGCCATGTGAAGTATGACTTCCTGCCACTTACTGGCTAAAGGCATCTAGCTGCTTTTTGCCCCCAAGTTTTTTAATCCCCTAAACATACTAGATTATGTGCTGGCCAGAAACATTATTATTCTTTACTGTCAGTACATTCATTTCTTCAGGTTTCTTCAGGTACTCTTCACATTCTGTAAAATAGGCACTATAAATACTCAGCAACAGTTAAGCTTAATTATAATTTTAAAGTATAATTAAGAAGTATTTTCAAAGTACCAAATTCAAGCAGCACATAACGCACTATTCAACGTGGACAAAAAAATACAGCCTAGAAGCATTTATTGGGACCACTGTTTCACACGAGGCAGTACACATGGGGCAGGCTACATCATGCTAGTTGGCGTCCATCAGCAGAGAGACATGTATGCTTTCAATATTGTGGTCTAGATGTAGCTTTGCAGTCCTAGCACTGCTCTAACACACTGTAAGGCCCCTGCCTTGTGACCAAGGAAATTCACTGACAACCCACTATTTCACCTTATTGAGATTTGAAAACAGAAAATTCCCGAATTCTGACTCACCTGATTTACTGACTGTAAACTTGATAATATAGGAAGGAGGAAAGCAATACTGAACTGATAAATAAAATGGCTTTTTAATTCCCAGTCCACTCTCATGGTAGCACGTTTCACTTAAGTTTTGCCCCTGAAATCAGATTTACAGGCTGGAGCCTAACGTATAAACACAGGTATAGCTGCAGTCTGTACAAAGGAAAAAATTATTATTCATAACATTAATTATTTTTCCTACATTTTATAGGGGTAAGTCATCAATGCATATAATAATCGTTAAAAAATAAATAAATCTGTGCAGCAAAAGTAAATGCACAGATATGAAAAAAAAAAAAAAAAGAAAAAAGTATTGCGACAAGACTTTGTAACCAAGATAGCTAGGAAAAAGACCAACCATTCAGACACTTTTTAGAGGCAGTAAATACCCCCCCATATGCTGTCCATCTCAGAGTTCAGATGTACACCTGGTTTGCATAGAAATCAATGGGAAGCACTAACTGTACTTTCTGTAACTCATCAATTAAAAGAATCTCCACACAAATCTCACAGAAAGTAGACAGGCTAACACTTCATCTTTGGAGCCTACAATTTAACATAGACTATAAACAAAATGGATATATATTTTCAAAGGTCTTTTCTTACTTTCTTTTCTACATTTTGTTGGAATTAGAGTTCTAGACCTCAGTTTGAGTTCAGTCACACCAAATGTAAAGAAACAAATTCCAATGCACCTCTAGCATCCTATAAAACAACCACCATCAACAAAAAAAAACCTAACAGTACTTACTAGTTCATAGGACAAAGCATTACAGCTTTTCATAAGAAAACAAACAGAACCTGATTTCAGCTTCAGTATATATATAGTGCATGCTGTAGAACCAAAACTCAGGGCTGTGAATAGCTTGGCCTTACTTTCACCCAGATTGAGTCTAAGAGCTTCAAGCATTTCCATTGAGTGGTGCCAAGGGAGTAGGAGCTGACAAGTGTTACTAAACAAGTACATCTAATTGAAGCCTGCAGGAGCTAATTACTAGCCATGCTAAATGAAGAGGCTCAGATGTTAAAGTGAGGTGAGGTTCAATCGTTTTAAAGCTGTGATGGTAATTTTTCTAATTTCCTAAAAATTTCCCCTTCATGATCCTTCAAGGGATGGAAAAATCTGCTTTCCTCTTGGGAAGTTATTTCATCCGTGAACTGACTTTACAGGTAGGGGTTTGTACTCTAGGTTTAGAGGTGAATTTTTTTCTTTTTTTTTTTTCTTTGACTTAAATATCTTATTGCCAGACCTTTTGGAGGCACTTTGCCAGCTAAAATTAACCCAAATAAAATCTGATTTTATTACAGCCTAGAGGCTGTAGTTCTAGGCAAAGCTCTTGCTTAGTTGTGCATGTATTATACATACAAGCACTTAAATTCAGGGCACCTGAATTTCACTCAGTGAACTGAGTACAGTTGCTCCTGTTTCTGAAAGATACATCGTTAATTAAGCAAAAGAGCTAGCCATGAAGTAGTCCATGAACTAGAAACTCTCTGAAATAGCTCTGTTTCAAACAATCTTCAACCTTTATATGAAGGTTGGAAAATGTATCACTTCTCTGCACTGTACCAGTAGAAAAAAAGAAGGACCATAGAATGGAGGCTGAGAGCTGCCTCCAAGTGACCATTAAAGCACTTCCCTGATGTCTAGGAAGCCAGCAGAAATTGAGGAGCTTACCCTAAATATTGGCAGTGTCTGAAATGGCTACAACTCTCTGGCTGTGAAGCGGAGGGCTCCTGTATCTAGTGCATGTCCTCACTGCACAGGGCTTCTGTATCTGGTGTATGTCCTTGTTCGTGCTCAGTGAACATAATTTAAGGGAAGTGCCATGACATGGCTATATGCAGTACTCTCATCCAGAGGCAAGCAAGATGCACTTGGTATGAGGAGGCTGCCATGGAGTGAGGGCAGAACTGGTTAAAAACACCCAACAGTTACCAGGAGCAGTTACTAGGCATCTTCAGAGAAGGTGCTTTGCAGAGGGTTCATTGGGATTATGGTTGATAGGTCTGTAACTCAACTGAATCCCACATTACCAGCAGCTATAGCTTGCGAGTACTCAGCTTAGGTGTATAAGAAAATCATATGCATGAAATCTGAGGAAATGGTGGGATTTTGTGCATCCAGCAGAATTTAAAAGAAGGAATAAATAAGGATTTTGATCTTTTGTTTGTGTTCTGCGGTTTGGCTTGTGTAGTTTATGGCTACCAGCACAACTAGCAGCTCCTGATGCTGCAGAAATAGGGAGTTCTTGTAATTCTACAGCAGTGTCCCAGTGACAGCAAGTGTAGCATATTTTAGAATGGTGGTTACATTCTCCTTCTCTGATTCATTCTGATTTCAGCTCCTAGCACAGAACAGATTTAGAAAAGCTCTTATTTGCCTTAAGGCCTCCTTAACCTGCTTCCCATAGGCTACAAATGCTTCTTACAAGGTGCAGCACTGAGGCTCACCCAAATGTCCTAAGGAATCTGGAGATTCCCTCTTAACCCTAAAATTAAATGAGACCTGCTTAATCTTCTCCCTCTGGATCTTCCCCTCATTTCAGTGATTCAAAAGAGGACTAATAACTGTGGTCTGAAAAGTAAGGAGGTGCAGGCAGTATCTTCCATGTTCACAGGAGCCTGTAGGTTCATTCTTCTGAAGTAGCTGTTATTTTGGAACTTACAAATGAAACATGATGCCATGAAAAATGTGCATGCTCTGTGTTACTTGATAGCTTTTTAATCACTCTATGAGTACAAGATACAATATCAGCCCACTCACACCTTTGTGGCGTGGTAATAAAAGCCTATGTGAAGAGAAAAAACAGAGTAGTTAAACCTAGAAGCTAGTCATTACTCTTTCTGTCAGTGGCTGCATCTCAATAACTTTATAAGTAGTTCATGATACTTTTTCTTCTTACTCCATGGTTTTTGTACTCCACTGTCCACTGAGACTGAGATTCCTTGTTGGGCTTTACAAAGAGTCAATGGTTGACCAAGAAGGGACAAAGGAGTTTTGTGAATCTGTGTTGAACTGAGGGGCTATTTCATTTTTAACTAAGTTTGAGAGGAGGAAGATGTCATCTAGGAACAAAAGGACCATGCTTAATCCATATGTCAAAGCCTAATAAATCTTGCCTTTGATTTTGTGATTTGTGAATGAATCAGTTAAATGAATGCTACATTCCTGAATGAACCCTTGTAGTTTTTATCCATTTGTGACACGAACATGCTTTCCTGAGTGGGGTTCAGGAGGCACATTCAGACAAAGACTGTTGAGGCCACTTTCATTTCCTTTCTCAAAGAGCCCAAGTTTTAAATGATCTCCAGAGAAAATCAGAAAACAAGACTCCACACTTCCACAAAGTAAGCAGTGAAGCCTCTCAGCAACTGAAATTGAAGTCACACAGCTGGAGAAATGGTAGTCAGTATTGACAGAAGGTTTTCATTTGGAGTGTTTCACTGGAGCATTTCTGTCAGGAAAAGCTCTTCAGAGGCTATGGACTATTTCTTTTCTCCCTTGAACTTTCTATAGGGCACGTGTTTGCTCCTTTCTGCCCTCAGGGAGGCACTGGCTTTGTAGCTGGGGAGACAGGAAAAGCCAAGTGCTCCCACAGCACCTGCAGTTTTAATTCACCGTTAGAAAGCTGCTCTGAGAAGTAGAACACAGCTATGTCCTTTTTTTTTTTGAGGTGACAGGCTAGGAATGCTGCTGCCAGAAAGCCCAGAGGAGAGCAACAGTGTCAGGACCAGCATTGCTTCTGCTTCCTGCAACCTCAACAAAGGCAAGTTGATCAGGACACTGTGGAAGGAGGTTTAGTTGCATGCTGCATTTAGAATCACAGAATGGCTAGGGATCCTCTAGTTTCAACCCCTCTGCCATGGGCAGGGTTGCCACCCACTAGATCTGGCTGCCTGGGGCCCCATCCAACCTGGCCTTGAACACCTCCAGGGATGGGGCATCTACAACCTCTCTGGGCAACATGTTACAGTGAATCACCACATTCTTAGTAAAGATGTCCCTCCTAATATCTAATCTCAGTCTTGCGTCTTTTAGATTAAAACCATTCCCACTCATCCTATCGCTGTTAGACCATTTTAAAAGTTGGTACCCCTCCTGATTATAAGCTCTCAAGTACTGGAAGGTCTCAGTGAGGTTTCCCCAGAGTCTTCTCTTCTCCAGTCTGAACATGACCAGCTCCATCAGCCTTTCTTCAGAGAACAGGGCTTGTGGCATGTGACCCATGGCACACAGCTCATGCGATGTGACTCATGCAGCACATGCCTTGTGGGATGTGATTCATGGGCATTGCTCACTCATGGCACCTGGCTTGTTGCTTGGGGCTCACTCATGGATGGCAGGTGGCTTGTGGTTCATGGAACACAGGTGGCTTATGGTTTGTGGCTCACATGCAGCTGGCATATGGTCAATATATATACATGTATTCTATGACAGAAGGAAAAGATGTCATCAAAAGGAACATGGACAGGCTTGAGAAGTGAGTCCATGTGAACCTAATGAGGCTCAACAAGGCCAAGTATAAGCTTCTGCATCTGGGTCCGGGATAATTCCAGACATGAGTACAAACTGGGAAAAGAACTCATTGAAAGCAGCTGTACATAGAAAGACTTGGAGATTCTGGTGGGAAAAGTTGAACATGAGCCAGAAGTTTGCATTTGCAGCCTAAAAGGCCAACTGTATCCTGGGCTGCATCCAAAGAGGAGTGGCTAGCAGGGCAAGGGAGAGGATTGTCTTCTCTACTCTGCCCTTGTGAGGCCTCACCTAGAATACTGCATCCAGGCATTGGGACCTCTAGCACGAGAAAGATGTAGATCTGTTGGAGAGAATCAAAAGGAGGCCATGAGGATGCTCAGAGGGAATATTGAATATTGCTGAATGTTGCTTTAGCCACTGGTGGAGCAGGACATAGGTCTCTGGTGCTGGGGTTTATTCATGCCATCCTCCTGCACAAGCATACAAGTGACTCAGCAATCAAGCTGGTTTCAAAAGTCAGATTAAAATCTGATTCATCAAACTAACAGACTCTCATGAAAGATGCCCGTGTATCTCAAGAATAAGCTCATTCATCCATTCTCCCTTCATTACTACATCCTACATCTGTAGGGCACAGTGCAGAGAGGTTGCCAAGTTTCACTCATCCATATGACATTCATTCACTGAATTTTGCATGATACTCTTCTGCTTGCTTTCTCAAGTGCTTGAAACTCAACACTGCAGGTCTTTTCCTGATTTTGGGACTTGGCATGACCAGTCATTTAGCTGCCATCTCACATGAAATCACAGTGGAAGAGGGGTTTTGAAGCTGTGGCTGAGATAAGGAGAGAAAGCGGAGCAGAGCCCCATTTCAAAGGAAGCCCTGCAGAAGACTTGCAAGTCTTCTCCAAATTGAAATCATGTGAAATCACATCTGTGGGTGAAAAAATGAATACAAGACAATCCTAATAAAAAAGAGACTATTGGCTTTAGCTTAGTTCTAGAGAAACAAATTTATGCGTATGCTTGGTCTAGCTGGCTGGTCTCAGCCTGCCTATTGCCCTCAAAGCCACTCACCATTCACCAAACACAGAGATGAGGGAAAGGTTGTGGAGATATCAGGTCCTTACATGCTGCAAAAATTGATGTCTGTATAAAAGAGAAAGATCCAAAAAATATCTTCATTATAAGGAAGATAGAACCAGGGCATTGCTAAATATCTGATCTATCTAAATGCTGATTTATGTTTCTGATAGACTAATTCCTGCTTTTAAGAAAGGTGGAGAAGAAAGTTTGTGACTGTTACAAAAGTTTTAAAAGAAGGAATATTAGGGGTGCCCAGATTTCCCAAACAAGCATCCTTTTAAGAAACTTTTAAATTAATAAGTACCATTAAAAAATATATATATATCATTTCTGAGACTGTGGGCTTGATTTTTTTTTTTTTGCCAAGAGAGAAGAGATTAAGAGGATACAGGCACAGCTGATGTCTTATCAAAACTATAGCAGCCTTTAATCTGAAGTACAAACACTTGGATCAGCCATGCAATGAGTTGCTTTGGCCAGTAATGCATACAATATTCTAAACACAGTAGTGGGGAAGATAAAAGAAGTGGTATGGTCATTAAGGCACAGAGCAACTGCAAGGTAAATGCTACCCTGTGAAAGGGTAAACGCAGCTGCCCAAACAGTTTTCCATCATGAGGAGCTTAGGAGCTGGGCACAGCCCTTCCTGCTTGTTAGCACCCGCTAGCATCCCAGACAGGCCCAAGGGTGGGCTGATCTCCAAGGGTGGCCCTCCTCAGGCAGCAGCCATGTTGGGTAGAGCAGAGCCACGAGCTGCTGGCAGGTCAGTGGTACAGCTCCACGGAGACAGTGCCAAGAGCAGGACACTGGGTAAGCATTGCACACCTACGGACTGGCACAGCAGGCTGACTTGACCTTAGCATTGGCTGAAGAAATGTGTGGCCTGAAGGAACTAAGATAAACCTAAGAAAGCGGAATACCTTAAGATCCATCAAGGCTGGCACATAAACAGAAGAAACTCTTCACCTTTCATTCCATCAATTGGCTATACGAAGTGCTATCAGAGGTTTGCTCACTCAAAATTAGAAATAGCGATCCTTTTTCATCCAAAAGCTGCACAGATTAAACACGTTATTCCACAGTTCAACAGCTTGGAAAAGTGCACAGTACCTGTAGAGCCAGGAATCAGCAACTCAAAGTCTGTTAATTCTCAGTTCAGTCATGGTGTTGAAAGCATAGCAACAAAAAAGGCAAGTTTTCCAGCAAAAGATTTGGGAAAAACATGGCATATATTATGTTGACACATCTATACAAACAACTCGAAGTCTTGATTCAGTTAAGCTAGCTGCAGACAGTACACTCCATAACGTCTGGTGAAGGGTAGGACCTACCTGGTGGAGCCTATAGATCTCTGTGAACTCTTAGCCTAAGGAATGTATTTGTTTCTCTCTGTAAAATAATTAAAATATGTTTAAAATATGTTACAATTCTGTGGAAGGCTTGGATTTATCTTGGCACGTTAACTCATCCAAGCACTGTTTGACTATATAAAACAGAATGGGAATTATGTCTTCAGTATGAGCCCCCGCAAATGAGTTATTTATGAAGATGTGTGGCTATGTCACAAATAATATGTTCCCCATTGTATTTAACAGTTCAGAAACCTATTTCACTCGAGGTTCTGCAAACAAAAGAAAACGTCACTGCCTACAACTGTTGTTATTACAGGATTTTTATTTTTTAAATGTTTTTCTCTGTTCTTTTCTCTGGTTTTCAAAATATGATCTTGGTGGAAATCTCAGAGTTCCATTAAATATTAACAGCATGTAACACATACATGTATTATTCCAATTAAATGCAAAAGGACCCAAGGGTACAAGGACATGAGCATGCTTACGAGAGTGAGTAAAAACATTCACAAAGTCACTGCCTCCAATGCAGGCATAGATTATGATTAAATAAACAAATGATTTCTGTCTATGGACATCAAATACCAAAAATGACAGGAGCTGACAAGTGGAGTTTGTCACACTGAGTATAACAGTTTCCTGGGGAAGGGCTCAAGGGACATTCCTGCAGAATGTGTGCTTGTCCCTCATGTCACCTCACAGCAGTAGAGCATCCACAGGGACACTGGTGGCACCTGCTGAGGAAAGGCAGAAGCGTGCAAGAAGTTCTGGACATTCAGGAAGGACCATGTGAGCTCTTGAACCCAAATGGATGCCCTGAAACCAATCAGTCCTGCCCATTCCCTCAGTCCTCACATTTCCTGTGGTGAATTTGACAAGTCCACCAGATGAGCAGGCTTGAAAGTCCTCTGAACTGTAGCTGAGGGCTATGTTCCAGTTGTCCACCAGGACTGTCACGTCACATACATGACCAAATGGAAGGGGTCAGAATGTCCGGGCAGTACTTCACATTACATTACTACCACTGGCTTTTACTTGGTTCAAGCAGCATCTCCCACTTCCCTCCTCTCCAGTTGTAGCTCTGCACAGCTTCTGAGCAGAATGCAAACACTGTCACAGTTCTAGAGATGCCAGCCTTTCTAGATCACATTAAAATCATTAGCAGAATTACGATGATTATTTCTCACCCCTGTCACTCCTCCACCAATATTTAAATAAAATTTATCTAGCATCTACAACTTCCATTTTAGCTTCAAAAGAAAACAGATGCTTTTTTTTCCTATATGAATTAAAAGCTTTCCATAACTTTTGCCCAAACATCTAAAAGAAAAACACAAAAGAGCAAATCCAACCAACAATCCTAAAAAAGACAGCTGTTATTATTTTAAGCATGAAATATCTTAAAGAGTATGCATTTTATTGAGTCTTAGACCTAGTCCATAACTAGTTTGCAGCAGAGCAATGCACAATTTATTCTCTATCTGCTGTTTAACCAGGCAGAATGTGACATGAAAGGATGGTCCTGACTGAATGCTATGGGTGTGCCAGAGATACAGGAATAAGTTTTGCTAACGATTTTTTCTTAATGAAGCTTATTGACTTCACATTGCTATGCACAGTTGTTGCTGAAGCTCCCTTCTCAATCTAGCGTACAGGTTCTGTATTCTGAATACCTGCACAGGCATATGCATTCACAAGAATAAATGGAAATAGACAGTGAAGGAAATGATGTTTCAAACAATTTTCTGGCAGCAAAATACATAATTATTTTCACTGGAAAGGGAAAATATTTGATTAAAGAGAACTAATTGTGAGACTGCTCTCTTGGAAGATACTCCAGCACAGAGGTGACTGGGAAGGTTAGAAACCTGCAAGATGGAACATTTCTGATCTCATTTTTTTCCTTCAAGTCTGTAAATGCACTTTGTGGATATCAAGTAATTAATTTCCAGAACTTAAACATTTCTAATATTTGTTCACCTTCAGCATATCACACTGGCTGCCTGCCTGGACAGCCATCGCTGATGGTTTTCGCTCTTTATGACTTCAGCAACAATGTCCTACCTGTGTATGACAGTGTAAAGCCTGGAAGGCTGTAAAACGCATTGCATGTATGAGCACATGGAAACATTTGAGTCTGGATATCCCAGAAAATACATAGCATATTTATATAAATGTCAACTTCACTATTCATTTTCAGTGCATCTCAAATGACAGCTAAACTAGAAAGTATGTTTCCAGTATCCTCCACCTGACACTGCTATGGTTGTGACCCCCAGGCATTGTTGTGTTTTTACTTAATACACTTTCAGGTACAGCCTACTAGCCAGACGTTTCCATCACACATGTTGCAAATGGGTACTGTATCATTTGTAGCCAGGAGTAAGGCCAGAGGAAAGCGGGAAAGGCTGCTGAATAAACTAAATCAGGAAACCGTTTGGACAGCAGCCTTCCCATCTGAGGTGATGTATACTGACATGCAGGACCTGTCCTCAGCTCAGTATATTGTCACATGGAAACTTCAGTCTGTATGTCAGTGCAGCTTGGGCCATTAGCCATTTTTTCTCCAGTCACCCCTGTTCCAGGGGGAACATTGCTCTAGAGAGTGCTGGCTGATACAGTCATTACTTATCATCATGACATCCCTCCTGGGATGGGTAACAAATGAGTCCCACATGTCTCCTGAAAAATCTGTCAAGACCATCAGTATATTACAAAGAAGGCACAGACAGCCTTTATATAATAACTCTTCCGAAAAAAAAAAAAAAAAGTCTAGACAATGCAATATGAAAGCCTAATAGCTTATTCATCAGCAAAAAAAGAACACAAAAAAAATACAACACAGAATAATTGTTAGGCTGTGATATAATCAATGCCTGTACTCCACCATGGGTCTTTCGTGCTTATTAACTGGAATGTGTGTTCATATATGCCTATGAAAACATATGCATGTCGTCATGGCACATCAGAGGTTGAAGTTACAGTGCACTTCTGATCAACTGAGAGAAAAAGATCCACAGAGAACTGTCAGGATGTCAGCAGTGTTGGCACCCTTGCTCTTCACACATACAGACTCAGTGTCTAGTCTCATTTTTAATTTAGCAGACAAACCACTCATACTGACCGATCTTGCATTGAATCTGTTACCAAATTCAAATGCCCATCATCCTAAACCTTCCCAATGGGATCTCCGAGCTCCTGGGTCCAGCTTTGCCTGCAAAGTTGCATGCAAGTACCAGCATTCCTTTGTTTGCCTGGTCTCCACACTGGGACACTGAAACTGCCTATGGAGCAGAATAAAATTTACTTTAATCTGAATTTTGCTTCCTGGAAAATTCCTACTCTCTTCATTCCAATTTCAAACATACCCTAAATATTTCTACTGATACCAACATTTAGCCAGCACTGATAATGTAATTCTAAGACTTAAGCATTGAAGAAGCAATCTGTAAATGTCTGCAGGAGGAGAAAGGATAAACAAGCCCATGTAAGAAAGATCAAGATGCTGCAATGACAAAAGCCAGATATGTCTCTAAATCTCTAGAAAACTATTTTAGACTGAGGTCTGTGATGCAAGGGCCAAGGCTGGATGTGGCTCTGGGCAGCCTGTCTAGTGGTTGCAATTTTCCTAAATGACTTAAAATCATTTGTTTTATTCCTCTATTTAAATGATTAAGTTGACGAAGGGGAACACTAGGGGGATTTGCAATAGATAAAAATCCCAAACTTCTACATAATTCTCCTTTGCACAGGAAATAAAAGATTTAAAAAAAATCCACAATTGAAAGATGAGCTGAGAACTATATGAGGTGCAAAAATCAACTTCACAGCACCATTTAGCAAAGTATCTACTTTACGATTCCTCCTTCTCACACCTACATGCTGATAATTCTGCTATGCAGGATCTCTTAAAGTTATTATTACCTCAGTTCAGTGGCAGTGATTCTTTGCAGTTTAATTTGTACATGTTGCACAGCTTTCTATCAGTCGCCAAGCAGAGAAGTACACTTAAATGCGTAATAAGAAGCAACATTCTCACCCAAGATTAAAACACTGAAGCCAGAAGTTGGCTCAGATGTATTCATTTATCTTTTAAGTGAATAGTTTCATTTCCTAAAGCACTACATAAATGCAAATATTGTTAGCTTGCCGTGGGATATTTGAACACTGGCCCATCTTATCAATATACCCAACATTCATTCAGCGTTTTAGTGCAAAGATCCATCAGAGGTAACACATCTGTTCTTCCCTCCTGATAGCTTCCATTGGGGTACTGGATATACCTTTACAGCTGGTACCTTGTTTTCCAAGCAGTAGCCAAAACATCTATTAAGTAACTTATCATATCAGCTCTGAGGTGAGAGCTGATTTGAGAGAAGGTTTTTCCTATATCATTTCAGTGATATTTTAGGCACAAATTCACATATTTTATAAATTACAACACTGCTTTGCTCATTTAAGATCCAATATATGACTTCTAAACATGTTATTTTCAGGGATACTCAGTGCTATTCAGTGAAAGAACTCATTGATCTCAGGTTAATGTTGCAGCACCACATGATCAGCAGTGATTAGTAGAAATAAAGGTCTTTTGTGTCTTTTTATACCATCATCAGCTGCAAAGTCAGCTCTAAAGTCACCTGATGATATCACTTTTCATATTCATACAATCTGAATCAATTTTTAAGAGAAAAATTTGTTTACTTCAACTAATGAACAGTCAGAGATAAATGGAAAGTATTGTTTTACTTTCAAATGACAGATCCCCAAACAGCTGTTTTAGAACAGTATTATGCTAATGATCAATTTTCTGACCATTAGATTTCAGCAGAGCATTCACAGGCTTAAAGGCAAGACTGCAAATGCAATGGATCAGAAGCCCACATGGGAAAATGTGTGTATGTGTGCACACACGCACAGGCTGAATCACCAACCATCTCATACAGCTCAGTAATAAAGTAATTGCTCTTCTTGACATTTCAGATGAGATTTGGGTCAGATTCTGCACCATCCCGCTTACGTCTCCTGGCAGTTCCTTGCACACTCCCATGCTTCACTCCACTCCTGCTATCAATCAGCCATCCTAATGGAGCAACCGCTGCTGCTGCAAGACAGCAGCATTGTTTGCAGCTTGCTGTCCTGCAGGAACCCACACCCAGGGACCTGCACGCACTCGTCTGCGGTGTCTCTTCAATAACTAGTTGAAATGAACAGATCAGGCTTGGGGGCAGGATAGAGGAAAAACTAACAATAAAAAACACCACCACAAACAAACAAAACCTAAACAACCTCCATCCAACAGCAACAAACCTTGTACAGCTGCTCTGCAGCGATTCATTACAGGCTGCGTGTCTAGCGAGATGAACGTAACTGCTAGAGTCTCACAACAGCAGCTGTGAAATGTGTCAAATTTTCCTGGAGACAATAAGAAAAACTCTGGATTGCTGAAATTAGTTCACAGACCAAATATATCAATTATTAAGAAGTATTAACATATTTGAAATTCTATCCATTACTTATGGCTCAGTAGCATAACATCAGCACCATATAAAGGCTGCCCAGATTGTTTTCCCGAAACAGAAAAAAATATATCCATGGATGTATTTTGTGAAGCCCATCATAAACACATCATGTTGTCAGATATCATCCCATAAAGTAATAGTACAGATAGTGCCTATTATTCAAATAACTCAGGAGACCAAATGGGGGTAAAAAAAAAAAAAAAAAATCCAGCAAAACGTTGCCCTCATTAACCTGAAGTTCCAGAACAGATTGTCTGTTGTATGATCACTGCAAATATATTCTGCAGTGTCAGAGATGCTCTTCCATGCCTTATGGATATCTGAGAACTATGGAGGATCTCTCACAAAACACTCAAGTATTTGCTCGTTGCATTTGTTGCTATATTAAACATTGCTTCTCTCCCAAGAGTACTTCCTTTCCACCTAGCTATTAAGAAATAATTCCATTGCTCCAGGCTATTTTCATTGGCCAGATATCCATTTACTACAAATTGAAGTGTCTACAGAGAAGAGATACAATTCCAGATACACCAGCACACTAACTCTCAAATATATTCTAGTTAATTTCATATAAAAATTGCTTTTAGAAAACTGATTTGCATTAAGAGCAATGCTTGACATATAATATAATGCCTCTAAGATATATAAGACTCTTTGAAGTAAAAGGGCAAGAATATCCACATTTTCAAAATATACGGAGTTTGCTTTTTGGAAGTCACAATTTGAGAGACAGAGAACGATTGAAGAAATTTTTGGTTTATAATAGTGGGTCCAAGCCAGTGAGCAACACATCTGATTTTAAAAATCACTAGACATAAGCTCCAAATCTATTATGCAAGTGACTGCACTATGAACTACACAGGGAAATGTCAGAGACTGTATTTCAGGTAGAGTTCTCAGTGTACTATTAACAACTCACTACTGCTGTCTAAGGAGGATCATAGGGTATCAATGAAGGCCTCTAGTAGAGAGCAGAGTCAAAAACTGATACCCACACAGTTACATTTGCACAATGCTGAATAAGTTTTTAATACATTTCCTGAAAGCACGCTGTCATCATGAATTAGAACCACATCAAATGCTATCAGTAGAAGGGCTGAATTTATAAATCTCTGCTAAGGAGGACTGGGGTGTGGGCAGGCCATGAGCTGAGCAGGTACAAGCCTGCAATGTATCTGGGTAGCACATTGCTTTAATGGTTTCTCTTTTGAGTAAGCCCCAAATTGTTGATTCACCGCTGATAACTGCAGGCAGAGTGCAAAGGCAGTACATAAACAACTAGGCAAGGGACTTAAATAAAATAAAAGCAGTTCAGCTTGAATGTCAAAGCAGGCTGTGGCTACCGGGTGGTCACTAGAAGAGTAATGGGAAGGAAAATGGACTTTGAATTGGTAAGCTTTGTATGGGTGCACTGACACAGAGCGGGTTGCTTGTCTTCCTGCTGCTGCTCAGATAAAACATACTCAAGTCCCACATGCTTTATAATCCTAAATGTGTGAACGAGAGCATTTCACACATTCAGAGTGAATGCCATATACCACTTTTTTTTTTCTCCTTAAGATTAAATATCCATTCCCTGTGAACAGTTAACTGTTCTACCTCTTTCTGAAAGGTTATTTTTACTCCTAGTTGCACTTAAGCGCTGTTTGTGGAGGGGCCGGGAAGGAAGAAGGACGGCAAGCAGGAAACACTGCACCAGGTTCCTCTCCTCAGGCAGCCCTCAGCTCCTCAAACGGAACCCGAAGCATTCCATCTCGCTGACACGGCTGCGGCCGTGGGCGCTCAGCGAGGTCACGGCACCACCTATTGAGGGAAGGCAGCAGCGCAGCACGCTTCCAATTTAGAAAAAGCATGCATCCCCTAGAATGGAAGATAGGTTGCCAGCCATCAATTACGTATATTAATAAATCGGCAATAATAGTGGGGTGGGGAGGGGGGCAGGAGGCTCTGCACTTTGACATAGGACCCTATGTACTCCTCCATCACCCCTACCTTCCAGCTCCCAATTTTGCTTCTTTCATCAATGTTACGAAGTAACCGAGTCATATTTAGCATTTCTGCTGCTCTTTTGAGACAGAAATAGAATCCCTCCTGCGTTTAAAACAAACCCAGCTTTCATTTCAAATCAGAGCAGGACAGTGTGCATGTCCATGCATCAGCTTTGTTTCCCCACAGAAATCAAAGAATGGGAGCTTCTAAGAATTATACTGGCCCTCCCATAGCCCACAAGGCAACACCCAGCCATGACCACCACAAACACCACCACTGAAGAACTGGATCCTGGTGCACAATGGCAGAGATGTCAAAGCCACAAAGCTCTCCTGACCATAAATTGTGTACAAATTAGTCTGGCCTGCTGGGTCACAGAGCAGGCTAAAATAGAAATAGCAGCTCTGCCATATCTCTGGGACAGGAGAGGCAGCGAGAAGTAGCTGCAGATGGTGCAAGTTCTGGAATCTGCAACAATATTTAGACTTCTAGGATTTATTTTAACGTTTCTTCGCACATTCGATGAAAAATCATAAAATCACTGTCAGTGTGGGAAGTGAAATAGTTCTTAACTCATAATAGCACTGTTTAAATACACTAAAAGAAAAATATGGTGACAAACTGAGTGAGCAAATTCAATCACTTAAATGGATACGCAGGCAGACAGCCAGTAACATTACTAAAAAACAAAATTAAAACATATTTAGCATTCAAGAAATAATACATATCCCTGTAGAACATAAACATCCAGGAATTGATATGAAAAGCAGTCAGTAGATTTTTAACCTATTGTTTTTCTAGACATTAACATACATCATGGTAACTCTTACGTTACTCTTCTGATCACAAGGAGAACAACAGTATTGTGGCATGGTGGTCAAAGGAAAAGTGAAATAAAGGCAAATTATGTTTATTCTTCTACCTCAACTATATGGCTGGTGCAGCTACAAGCATTTCTTCTTCCTGAAAACCTCACAGGTAAGATACCCATAACTGCAGTCACTGAAATGTTACATTGCAGCGATGCTGAAGCTCCTTAATCAAGTTCTAGTTTTGCTGTATTTGGTGATCGACTGCCTCAAGAAAATTGACTGCCTCAAGAAAAAGTAGCTCCATTATGGAGCTGTGTCAGCTCTGCAGAACCCATGACAGCTCATTAAACTGTGTGGCACCTGCTCCCCATAGACAGGAAACCTGAGCAAGTCATCTCAGCTTTCAGGCTTAAGAGGCAGGGATTCCTGGAGGAAGAAAAAAGAATAACAAGCAAAATCAAAACAAAGATGTAGAGGGATCTTTACCTTATCTGACATCAAGAGACTTCCAGCAAAATTAAACATGTGATTTGGTATTCTTTACATTGCCAGATAGACATCATTTTCACACATGAAGGCAATTAGTGTCATTCATCACTGGTGTACACAATCTTCCCTCAGGTGAACACATTAGCACAATAATGTCTTCTAGGTATGTGCTCAGTTTCACGGTCATATAGAAAGCTGTATGAAATTGAGAAATAAAAGGAAAAGCAAACTACAGCCAGCCAGAGAAACCTCCAAAATCATTCAGAAATTGTCACTGTCAGATCTTTGAAACTAGGCTATTTTAAGGTGTCAAATCTTTCTCTAGTTACACTGACAAACGTACAGTGCTAGGAAATTTTGGGTCGTCAAACTTGTCTAAATTTGTATTTGCTTACCTATTCCCATCTAAGTGTATTTTTCACACTCCTCAGAATGTGAGGAGACAGAGTTTGAAATTCGCCTGGTAGGAACTCACCTTTGCACTCCTCTACCTGCTCTGGCTGGAAAATAAATTGAGAGGAATCCTAACTATGTAAAGTATTTGGATCAAACAAACTTTTCACTGCTAAAGGTAACACAAGGTAGGCAATACAGGTTGCACAAGAGAAAAGCAGCTCTTCACACACCTTTCAGCTCTTATTTACACATAGCAAAACAGTGAAGTTTCCCATTCTCCAATTTATAGCGTTCAACAGAGAGCTTGCCCAAATAGGAAACTGAACAACTCTGTGAAGGAAAAAGGAGTATAGAAAAGAAAATAAAAAGCATGATTGTTATTTCCCCCCATTCTTAACTTGCAGTTTAAAAAGTTAACTTTCTCCTTTTTTAAAAGACATCCACAAACTGAAACAAACCCCAAACTCCGCACCTTCCATTAATTATGCATTAAAGTTAGAGCAGAAAACCAACGTAGCCTTCATAAATATACAGAAATAGGTTTCTCTAAGCACAAATTAAAAAAAAAAACGTGTTCCAAAACATCTGTAACAGATTACCTGCAGCATGCTATGTAGAACATGCTATGAATGCATCAAATAAAGCCTTTGTTAAAGATTAAAACTTTTAGGCAATAATGGTTCATAAAGTAACACTGTAAATAGGTGTAGTGTATCTGGATGGGATGGAGTTAATTTGCTTCACAGCAGCCCTTATGATGCTGTGTTTTAGGTTTGTGGCTAGAAGACTGTTGATAACACATTAGTGTTTTTGGCTAATGCTGGGCAGAGCTCACACAGCACTGAGGTTTCCTGTTTCAGTGCCTCCACCCCTTTCCTCTTTGTCTCACAGGAGATAAACTGCTGGGGAGGGAAAGAAGCTGAGAGGGACACAGCCAGGACAGCTGAACCCCTACTATGGAATATTCCATATCATATCAGAAGGTCATGCTCAGCAATAAAAGCTTGGTGAAGGTAAGAGAAAGGGGGATATTAGGAGTAATAGTGTTTGTCTTCCCATTGTGAACACCTGCCTGCTGACAGAAAATAAATTCCTGATTTACTTTTGCTTCTGCACGTTGCTTTGCTTCACCTATTAAACTGGCTTTATCTCAACCCATGAATTTTCTTAGCTCTGCCTTTCTGTCTCTCTCCCTCACCCCAGAAGGGTGGAGGTGAACAAGCAACTGGGTGAGGGCTTACCTGCCTGCTGGAGTTAACCCATCACAACAGACTCGGCTTTTGAGTCAGTTTCTTTAGTAGTCCAAAGTCAGACAACAGTAAATCATTCACATATGCTGCTTTGCTTTACTAGACTGTATTACAGGCCTAACACATTAAAACCTATCAAAAAAGGTAGGCTGCAGAGTTTTTACACTATAGAATGCCAATAATTTTAAAAATGGAAATGACACCATTGAAACTAGATGAAAACTTGCAAGAAAAGTATAGGGGATGAGGAAGAAGAAAAATATGAAGTCAGTTTTAAAAAAGAAAAAAGATTCATGACCCAGACTTTTTTTTTAATAGAAAATTTAATATCATTCTTTGAGTCAAACAATTCTGTTTAGAACCAAATATCCATAATGAAGTTAAATTCAGATTTTGAACCTCTAAATAAGATCCATCGTCTCAGTTAACTTGCATTAAGATAGCTTGTGCCTTACGTATCCCAAATATCCCTTAGAGTGTTTATTTATCATGCTGAAGTTGATAGTTTTCCACACAGTTACAAGAACAGGTTTACAATTAAGTTACAAAAATAGTTATAACTCATTAGTATTTCTATACATAGTTCAAGCTATTATATGCACACTCTGTACAGTGGATGTTAACAGTGGTTAAGTTCACTTGAAACAAAAAAAACTTCAAAACTAAATCACTCATGGTTAGGCCCAAAATATTTAGGCACCGTAATGCTTGCATGTCTGGCAGTAAACATCCCTACTTACACAAAGCAAAAGCAGTTTCAGTATCCAAAAAACCCACATCCACACTGCAAGACCTTTACTACAGGGTCTCACACTGTGCCTTAGGGCTGGACACACTAGCTCTAACTGTATTGATTTCTTACAAAGAACAGCTCCTGTCTAACAGACCAACCCAAAGGCAGAAAACCAGGTTTGCATGACAAAAGCTATAGGGGTAGCAAAGCAATCTCCTTCATTACCAGAATCTCCATTTAAAAGTCTTTTTTTTTTTTTAAAAAAAAAAAAAAAAAAAAAAAAAAAGGCTTCTCGAGTAGACAAATACCAGATGTTTTTGCCATACCCAAATAATTGTTTTTAATGTGTTTGGTTGGATTTTATTATATTGGCTGCACTCATCCTGTTCATCCTTCCCTTTCCGAAGTAATAAGCCTAGAAACATGGCTAGAGTTTTGGTTTTTGTTAGAGGCAATAAAAAAAAAAAACTTAGTTCAGAGGAGAGTATTACTGCTAGTCTTAGTTGTATCTTAACCACCTGTCCAGTCTCACTGATGTGAAGGTTCATGTAGGTGCCCGACTCTGAAACAAGTCACCCATTTTGTAAGATGGTAGCACACAGATAACCCGTTACAGACTGGGAAGAGAGAACAGGGGAAAAAAGCAAAACCACAGCTAAATCTCCCATCAGCTCCCCACCTCCCAGAAGGAAGCCTCAAATAGCAAACAACAAATAAAGAAATAAATTATTTTTTCAAGTCTACAAATCTCTCTTATACTACTACAAGAACCATCCTTCCCATCATGTGGGCACAATGTTTCAGTCCGATGGTTAAAAACCCTCACAGTTCAATCCAAGAGCTCAGAAATTCTGTGGTTAGCCACACACTACAAAGACTAGTCATGTTTGCAATTAATTGCTATGAAGAAATTTATTCACTTGAAGGACTTCAAGGACAAACTGAAAGTCAACTGAGGCATGTACTTAACTGTACCAAGCACAAGGCTGCAAAATATACCACAACATTAACATCAAGGTCATGCACAAGCCAGAAGTGCAGTCAGAACTTCAAAGCTGCACTATGCAGGATAAGATACCTAATGCTTGTCTTTCACATGAAATTAAGCAGCGAGCAATTGCCCCCCAAACACCAAGATGGATAAACAAATCTTGAAGTTTTAGTGGCTTCACTCATTCATTTTTAAAGCATCATATTTAAATCTAATTTTGTTCTGTGGGTCAGAGCAGCAAATCAGCTAACATTCATACTCATTTAAGTGTTTCATAACAGTCTAACTTCAAATTTTGAAATTTTATGTCTATTGTATATGGAATACATTAAGGTTTTTGTTTCGGACTGTGCCACTGCACTACAACACCTGAACCACTGTTTCAACAGATAACTAAAAGAGCTTTATTTTGAAGTGCAATAGGTTTTGCTACAGGAATTGCAAGAAATAGTTCAAGTGAAAAGAATACCAGAAATAAATCCCTTGAAATATTTGATCATATTCTAAGATTAAGGGATAAGTTACAAGTGAACTACTCATCATTTCAGAAAAATAAATAAGTTAACCCATCAGAAAACCTCTTACACAGATGAAAAGAAATCAGGAAAGACAATGGTTCTTCAAGCTGAACTTCTGGAAAGAACTTAGAATTTGTACTACTTGGACTACAGTGGACCATAAGGCTCTCATTTGTTACAAAACAAAAATCAATAGAAATAAATGAGGTCATAAGAGGTCTTTCATTTGAATCATAGCTTGTTTGTAAAACTTTGTTTGGTTACCAACATGCTGACAGTTACTGCAAGCACAAAGTAACATGCTTTTAATGCTCCTGTAAATTACTTAATCTGAAAATTCACCAATACTACCAGATTCTACTTTCAGGTTAGAAATCTTATTTATTCAGTAATCCCACCACAAATAAATAGTGTTAAAATTCATACCCATTAGGTATCCCAGGTGAAAAGTAGTTATTAAAAACAATATTTTATCCCTCCATATCCATGGAAAGAATAATCCCACTCAGCACATTTTATTTTTAAAGTAGATAACACAGCATTTTAAGCAGTGGGAGATTCACAGATTAAGTATGCATTTTGCTCAGCATGTCTGCTAAACTTCCAAATGTCAGTCTGAGTTGTGTCACAACACCACATAAGCAAGCATAAAATCCCTAAAAACACTCGTTCAAGCAACATCTGCTACCTACTGTGACCAAATAAGTACATCACCACACCATTCCAGTTATTTTAGATTACTTTTTTTCCTTTGAATAAAATTTTGATTTAAACTGGTAAAAAAAAAAAAAAATTTTCCCCTTCTCTCTCCCCCCCCCCCCCCTCTCTGCCTAGGGCTGTTTTTTCCTACATCAAAATCAAGCAAGAAAAAAATAAGTACAACAAACTCAAGGCTTAAATACTTGAACACAGAGGGAAAAAATACTGCTTACTGGTTGACTTCAAATACAACATGGTTTAAAACAGATTTCTTCCCATATGCTCCAACAGAAGTGAATCCTTCCATGCCACGTACTAGATGTTACTTCTCTGCTTCTAGCCAGCTTCCTTCTAGTCTGGTCTTGAGTAGTACTCAAGATTCCAGTACTGAAGTTCTCCTAAACCAAAACTCAACTTTTCAGTCCTATCAGAAACTATAGGAAACTGACAGTTTACATCCCAATATAATAGTCAGATTTTTCATTGGTATCCAGAGTTAAGTGCTCACTACATTCAGACAGATTTTTTTTTTCTATACTTTTTTCCCCTTCCCCTTAAAAACAAACAAACAAAAAAAAAATCAGACTTGCCTAACTGATATGTTTCCCCACCACCACCTTTAGGTCCACCTGAAGAACACTGATGAAGAATAATAGACACAACTTCACCAAACTACTGCAGCATAAAGGATCATTAGTTGCAAGAAGTTACTCTGTAGCTTTTTTACATAGTGTTTATTGCTAAATCATTTTATATAGCTTATTTCCAGGAGGTGGGCAGCATAAAAACTAAGCATTTCAAAAATTTAGTATTCATTACAATGTCTCAATAGAACTTTCTTGAAGCTTCACTTAATTCAGAATTAAAACAATCCCAATCTAGTTAACTAAAGAGTTTTGCACCTTGCCCTTAGAACAGTCAGTTTTTAGAAGTCAAGCAACTTGGAACCTGAAACTTACAATTACTGCGTTTGATAGAAACCCCAGAAATTCTCATTGTGCAAACGAAACCGATTAAACTATTTTGTATTAGTTTTGTTCTAAGTTAACATTTATTCCTTCAGAAGGAGTTGCTTTATCCTAACCCCACAGCTGATGTGAACTATGAGCACTCAGGAGATTCACGTAACTAATGCATTGCTTTCCGAGCCTCTGCACTAAATACACACACCCCAAAGTGTTAGCACTGACAAGGAGCTCAGATACAAAGTATATCACAGCAATAAAAATGCTAAAGATTTACATCCAGCTGCCCAAACCCATGCTCAAACAGGTTTCCACTTAGTTCCTAACTACACAATTCTGATTTTAATAGTTTTACCCAAAAGTTTAATTGAAAAACAAAAGAATGGAATGACATTGTCGAAGTCTCAACTCCTTCACTTTCCAGTCTTGAATTTTTCCTTTGTCAGCAATGATTTGGCTGGGAGAATTTCTTTTTTTAAACCTAGCAACATACATTCTCCTTATAACACCCAAGAGATGGCAGGGGGCAATATGAACAAGAGGATGCCAGATTCTAAAAGTTGCACATTCAAGTATAGCGACCTCCATGAGAGCTTCCCTGGCTTTCACAGACTGCATATCACTTCTGATCAAAAATAGCAGAAAGTAGAATTCCAACCAAAGAAATATTGCCACTGGTTTACTAATATTAGTTTTACACTGAGGTCCCTCAAAGCAATCTTAAGTAGTTACACTGCAAGTTTCAAGAGTCAAATATCAAGAACTGAAAATATAAACTTAGAAGTCATGAGTATCAATTCTTCTAAAATGCTCATTAGTGACACATTTCACCTAAACAGACAAATACACACAGTTACTCTAAATTGATATACCACACTGTAAAAGCAAGGTCCCAATTCAGTTCAAGAATCTGTAATTCCCCCTCTCCCTCCAACCACACAACTTGACAGAAGTGTTTACAGTAACAGAAAGCAAACAGAAGGGGAAAAACACAACATTTAACAAGTGCATCTATATACATTTTGAAACTTTTCCCTCCTTGCAATTAAAGTGAACAGGCCACCATGTTTCCTTTGCATAACACGCACATATTCTCTCCTTTACAAAGTACCAGTCCTATTCAAAGGATTTCTGCAAGCATCAAGAGCAGTCATTCCACACTAACCAACAGGTGCTTTTACTGAGGAGGCTGAAGTACATTTAAATATTCTGACTGGCCCAGCTGGTAGGTTGTGTTTCCTCCACAGTCCACATACTGGTATTTCTCTCTGGATATTTGCTCAGAGTGGCCAAAGTAAGAGGTTGTCACCGTCACCCTTAGAAACACAAAACAGAAGAGATGCTTGTTTTGTAAAGGGCTATAAAGTTCCCTAAAGTCATTAATAGGTTTTTAATGAAGTTTTAGAACAAAACATGTTAGGAACAAAGTTTCTTTAAAAGTTAAAAAAATAATACCAGTTAACACAGTCTACAGATTTTTCATCACAAATTTCACAAGTCACAGATTTTTTGTCACAAAAAAAAAAAAAAAACCACCAAAAGTCTCGACCAGAGTTTTTTCCTAGAGACAGTAAAGCCAGGATTTAATCATTAATACTTGGTTTTAAAAGGGGAACAAAAAGTATTACAGAAGTTTCACAAACAACATTCTATACACCACCCCTTCCAGCCACCCAAAACAGGCAGCTGTTGATTCAATCTGCTACAAAAAGCAGATCCTGGCAGAGTACTAAAAACCTTTGACTGACTCAAGGTCATGAGATTTTCAGCAAGTTTTTAACAGCAGCTGATAAACACAAGCTCATAACAAAATTTGTGAGATCATAGGAACTCCATATCACAGTCCAGCTGCAGAGCACATATAGTACTGTATAATCAATGAATATAAAGATGTTATAATTACAAAATAAACAAGAGAGTTTGGCTAAGCAGGTTATAAGAACAAAAAGAGAATAGATAGGATGCTTACCTGCATTCTAGGCTCACTGCAAAACTCCAGAGGAGGGATCTCCAGAAGAGATCCTTCCCCACTGGTAGTCACCTCTTAAATGGGTCTAGGAGAGGTGCAGCCAGGCTTCACCCCTTCCAGCAGCACAGCTGAATTGCCTTCACCTGTGCTCCCATGTCTGACTCATTGCTCACCTCAGGTGATCAATCAGAGGTTCATGCTGTGATTCAGCAGTTCCTATACAAGTACTAATGGTTGCAGCTACTCAAGTACTTTTATGCTACCAGACCTTGCCAAAAGAAGTTATCTTTCCACAATTCCATTTAAAGAACTGAAGATACTATACTAGAAAGTAAATTGATGTCATTTTATCTAAGATAGAGGAAACTGGATTGAACACTTCTGAATAACATTTCATTGAGGACCATGTGGCTTTTAAAGTTGCTTCCAACAAATAGGAAATTCCCATACTTACTGCATCATCACTACTATGTTATGCACTTTGATTGATGCTAAAGTACAGAAGTCACTGAAAAAAAGAAAAACAGCTATTAGATTTACATCGACATCTTATACGCAGTTATCTAAAAAGCAAGAATTGTTGCTTCAACCAGAAATCCTACTATCTGTACACATAGAGCTTGTAGAGTCACTAGCAATGACAACTAAAACACTTGTTGAAAAAACACTGTCCATGAGCATGTACTCAGTCTAGGTCTACTTATACACAGTCTTGCTTTTACAAGAAGTATTTTCACATCTACTTGCTTACATGAAATGCTTGCCAACAAATGTCTTGTGAAACAACATCCACTCATCTCTATAAACACATTTCAGCTCTGAAATACATTTCATTTTACAAGATCATAACCATCATAACTTTTACCAAGGCACAGGCAATATTTAGTGGCTGGTATACTTACAACATGTAGCTCATTTCATCTTGTATGACTGTGGGCACCATATAGTCAATCTGAAAAAAAAAAAAAAAAAAAAAGCAATAAAAAAAAAAAAAAATCAACTGAGCAGAATCAAGTATGAAGATTTACATACACCCAACTACAAAAGCCCATGCTATTTACCTGTTTCATATCCAAAGGACCAATGTTGGTGATGTTGTTTAGCCGTGCTTTGCCAATAACTGTTTTTGAAAACTGAACTTGGGCTGTGATGTTTGCTACTTCAACAGAATAATAGTTGTTGTTTGTTATATTTAGCGTGTTCTGTAAATAACAAAAGCAAAAAAAGCAAACAAACAACTTTAAGAACTTCTCATGTTGAGGAGCATAAATTTTTGAATTTACATATGAAATAATACTATCTGAAATCATGCAACTATACTTTCCTGTCATCTGAGGTCTCCTTAGGGTAAAGTGGAAGGGAACCAACACTGCTGCGCAAGTACCCCTGAGAAGGGGCTGAAGACTGTGCTTCCCAATACATTCACCACTCAACTGATGACTTTCTTCCCCTACAAATACTGACTATACTCAGTTATCCCTTCCATGAAATTTAACTATTTCAGGACATTTCCTAACATAGCTACTTGTTTTATTCAAAGACACCATGAAGAATTCCATCAAAAGTGTATGGAAAGAACTTCTTAAAGTTTTAAGATGAGCAGGAAATAATTTTTCTTCAAAACCTGTTTTGACAGATACACAATACCAGTTGCTGAATGGCATCCCTGTATCTATATTCCACCTGCATTCCCAAAATAACCAGAACAACTTTAAAGTCACAGTTCCCATGAAATCAGAAGACTCAGTGGTAGCCTACAACTGAAGCTGTATTAGCTACAGCTACAGGAAGCAGTCACAACAAGTCCAGTTGCATTTTTCAAATTGCTTATAGAATCTGCTGATATTTCTTAAGGCACTAAGTCCACCAGCTAGCCCACAATTTTATGTATATTAAACTGTCCCAGCAGCATCTCTCATTCCACATATCGCAAACATCCAAACAGATGGACAGTCTTACCGTAATATTTAAATATATTATACGTCTGCTCTGTTCATAGTTGACATAAACTGACTTCACACCAATGTATTCAACATCAACTGAACGAGGAAATAAGAAAAATACAGCCAGTCCAGAAAGTAGGAGACATACAATTACAGAAGCAGTCACGTAGAGCTTTCTGTGGAAAAAAAAAAAAAGAGCACATTTCAGAGTTAAAAGCATATTAAAGGAAAATAACACACCACTCTTCTTATTTAAGTGATAAGGAACAAGACTAAACAATACAACTACATTCAGCCCGTTCTGAACTGCCACTGATTTCCAAAGGGGGTGATGGGAGGGGAAAATATGCTGCACTTTATGTCTACATCACAAATAGAGATGATACTCTTGTATGTATATTAAAAAAAATAAGTTACAAAACATGTGGTTATCCCAACATTCACAAATTTGAGTTAAACAGAAGAGGAAAATGTTCATTTGCTTTAAGATAAAAGCACTTCCTTTAAAGTTTATTTATAGCAGAACCTTCCTCATTCTGCAAGAATCTTCAGCACGCTGTGCTCATACCAAAACATACCCAGAAAGGAATAACACTTACGTTTTACTTGGGATTCTTTGTCAAAAAAGAAAACAAAAAAAAAAAAAACCACAAAAACACTTTCTGGGAAAGCATCAGGAACATCTTAGAACCCTGCTATGAAACTGCAAGTCTGCAGTTAAATTAACACAAAAGCAGGAAGGGACTTCAAGCAATAAAAATACACAAATAAAAGGCTCAACATCAGCTGTAGTTTTCTCAAAGTCAGAACACTAAATGAGTATTTCTCAAATTTAGACTACTGCTACATCAAATTCATTATCTGTTATCTACTATGTGAATTTACTGTCTTTTTTTCACATCATTATTTACTGTTTACCAGAGACACCCAAAGATTTAGAACATGTATGTGAGAAAAAGAAACCCTTAACCGTTTCATCACAGTGTTGAGTAGAGCCTAGAAGAAAATACATCTTTTTAAATTATGTTATATGAGAAAGACACGCTTGTTTATTCTACTAGCCACTCAGATCTTTAAAAATTAATTCTAGGTGACTTATTTTGTAGTAGTGGCCTGAAGTTAACACTTTCTCTGATTTGAACTTTAATAATGAAGACTAAGCATCTGCTCAGATCCATTAATATCCTACAGAGAGTAATAAATAGTTGCAAAATAACTGTTGATATTCAGATAAATACCAGCATGAAGACATCGTGCATTATTACCAACTTTACAAGACATAGTTTGATGGTTGTGTGCACGTCTATTAATAAATAACTCCTGCAAGAGCTAGAGGCGAAGGCTGATAGTACAAGCAGAGTTCTTTCAATACCAAACAAGAAAAAAAAAATAGCGATTTTGCTTGATTCTTCTTATCTCTTTTGAATTATTAAATTTAGCTGGATGAGAATGTGAATACTGTAGATTCATGCATCACAACTATTAACTTACGTTCTTCTTGGCCTTAGTCTCTGATCACTGTATGGAATTAATGCTACCAGCTGGTTTTCCTGCCCTAGAAATAAAAACACTGTTTCAGAATTTAAACAAGAAGAGTCATTACTTTTGCTATTACTTCAAATAAAAAGTGGCCTTTACAACTTTACAGCACTGAATTAGGATGAACATTTACATTCCAGTTAATGACTCGAGTAAAACATTGCTATAGCATGTGTACCCATGCCACCTCCTCAAATAAGACTGGATACCAACACCAAAAGGAAAAAAAAAAAAAAAAACAAAAAAAAACCCACACAAAGCTGACAAACACTAAAACAGCAACAAATTCTGCCTCTGTGTTGTATTCATGCACAGGAGGCAAAACACCTCAGATGCTTCCTTTTCTCTCTAGCAAATGGTGCCAAACAGATTTCAGCTCTCTATATTAGACTACAGAGAGTCAGAAACCAAGAACACAAGCACAGAGGATCTATTGAAAAACACATGGATGGCACCTGCCTTTATGTGCTTTGTCATAGAAAAAGATATAATTGAGATTCATCTATACCAGTACATACATGCCTCAATAAGAACTCTAATCTGCATTTTCAGTCAAATACAGAATTTGACCAGCACTATCACTTAGCTAAACAATCATGCTGAAGTGATTTCAACCTGAATCACAAAGCCAAGCCCTTGCTAAGCATAAATTAGTATAAAACATCAACCTTGTAAAGAGCTCTACCAATTTAACGCAGATTTTCAGCTTAGCAATTTTATACTGAAAAGTTAAAGCTGTCCAAGTACCAAAATGCAATTTCATGATAGTATTGAACAGTTTAATCATCATAGGCCATACTGTGGTCTTCCGTAACAGTCATGCAGTGATCCAGAGAGCCCTTAATTTCTCATCTCTCTTCTCAAAAAAAAACACAGATATGATTTCCTTCTTAAGAGTACTGAAGAATAATTAAAAAGACAGTCCTATTTATTTTGAATATCCACTTGAAGTTTCAGTTTTAATCAAACTATTTAATTATAATTTATGAAAAACAAATATGTATAATATGCAGTCAGATGTTTAATAAATTAAATGCTTCGCATCCAAAAATCTTCCAGCCAAAGAAATAAGTTCTGAGCACAGAAATCCCATCATTACAGAATTTTTCCTTGCACTAGAATAAGTAAAGAATTGCCATTGGTATTATTAAATATTTCAAGTAAGGAAGCAAACAAACTTCCTTCTCTGTAGTCTTTTAGTTAAGATATTTTTTGTCACATTACTTCACTGAATTTCCTATTTGATACATTTGGAAGTACTCAAAGAATACAGTGTTGTATAACATTTAACAGCTACTACACAAATCCCTTCTGATATCTGCAACTGTTTAAACATCCTGTGCCCCAACACTTGTCTCCAAGGGAGGCAAGTTATTTGTGAACTATATGAAAACTTAATCCAACAGAAGCACATGAATCTGTGCCACACCATCCCTGTACAGCAGTCATTTTGCCCAAGTTGCAAGTTAAAAATCAGTTTTGTGAGCTTTTACAACCAATATTATGACTATATCGGATAAGAGTTCTAACAAAAACGAAGCCTTCCATCAGTTCCTTCCCCTGGTAAAGGCAGAAGGCTGTGCTTCAGCACACTGCATTCAACACTTTCTCCTGCCCAGTTTCATGTACCCTGCATTTTCCCTTAAAAGGTCAATTTCTAAATAGCTATACAGGATGATTACCATACAGGAAGGAACTGTAATAAAGCAAAATGTTTTATTCAATGAGAAGTGAACAATGAAGGCAGCAAGTAAAGTAAACTGTTAATCACGAAAGCAAAGGTGCACTGTGCTCCTTCCTGCAACAGCCAGAGAATGCATGTGTTCCCATACCCAGCAATGGCAAATGGGACAAAGGGAACGTGAAACAAAGTGCAGGGCACTGAAAACAGGGCAGAAAAACAGCTATGCACGATCGAGGAAAAACGCTGTAGGTAAAGCTTTCAATTTTTCTCTGGTACACAGCAAACCAAGATTTTAATTTTCCAGATGCTCTTAGAAAAAAAATAATCCAGTACCTTGTCCATCGACATCCTACGGACACAGCCTTTCCAAATGAAAACCTGAAACTCTGGCTTCAAGTAAGTTATGACTCTGGTTGATATTTGACATGCACAGAGTTCACCTGTCAAACCAGTTGCTCAAGTGTTGAAAAACATATCTGTACTGAAAGCATCTTTCTATTGCAGAAAAAGAACAAGGGACATCCCAGGCATACCAATCATCCTGGAAAAGCATGTTATGTTTTAGAATGTATTTTTCAAACAACTCTGAGATTTGGTTTTCAGTATACAACTTTAAAAAAAGAAATTCTCCTCCAAGTTATAACAATACCAAAGCATGATCTACTAAGGAGAGCTGAGTGTTATTAACTACTGACTTTGCACCCTTACCAGCGCCCACACCCACCTGTTTTCAAAAGCACTACTTGTTCTTCTAAAACAATCAGTTGGCCTGCTGTCCTTATGCCAATTGGTAAGCAAGGGAAGAGCAAGACTGCATTGTTCCTCACAAGTTTTGCAATAAATATTTTTATTAATTCTGATTTTTTTTAATTTAATTTAATTTTTTTTACATGAAAACATCAGATCAGCTTTAATTTATACAGGTCTACTCTTCTTCTCCCCACGTCTAGTGACATCTCAATACTTGCAATTGCTTTTGCAAAGTTGTGTATTTTTTCAAATAGTTTAAAACTGTTACTTAAAAACAAATACATCGAAATGTCTAAAAAATAAGATGTCAGCAAATTCAACTTGCAAAAACTAGGGATTAAAGCAGAAAAGCAAGGCATGCTGCTCTGCATAGACAAGGAAAGAGCTAGCAGGTGGCAGTCAAAGCTGATTAGATACACATTTTGTTCACACAGCATAACACTAAAATGCTCAGTGCTAAAAAGAAAAGATGGCTACAAATATCTTTACTAGAGAGTTATTTGCTATCGCTCGTTATAGTTACTGCTGCACAGATCTATGAGGTAAATTTATGCCTTAAAAAAAAAAAAAAAGTAAAGAAATGAAGGCAACTTACCTCGTGGAATTCTTCCCGTTCCCTGGCAGGTAGGACAAGTGACACTATCCCTTCCTGTGAATTCCACGTATGGAAACTGTGACACATCCCCACATCTGCCATCCTCACCGTGTGATTCTGAGTGAACTAACCCATTCCTCATATTATCCGACACTGTACCTCCATCATAGCCATCTTCCTTACACGTATGTATCGGTAGATGAGAAAGAGATTTTCCCATTTCTAAAATAAAAGGCAAAAGAAGCTTTTTCCATGGAGAATGATTCAAATATGGCTTGCAATTTACCCCTCCGTATCAAGTAACTATTAGTGTATAATCATTACTCCAACTAGGCTCCTATTTACTTTTGTTGTGCTTAGACTCTATGAGACTTGCAAAGTGTTAGGGCCCAGTTAACCTGGAGTCTGTCTCAAACCAATAATCTGATCTCCAGGGAAGACCCATTCCGGTGCTCACATACATGGGTTAAACAAGGGTGGATGACAGGCTCCCAAGACAGAACAACCAACTGCTGGCAACAAGTTACAGCAGTCAAGCAGCACTGGACAAACGGCCACAGGACACATTGATCTCAATAAAATAATTTCAGGACTTAAAACTTAACGCGCTCCAGAAACCAGGCTCACAATGTTCAGCAGAACCTGCACATGCAACTAAGTCAGTTCTAATCAGCTTTTTAGGGCAAACTGGATCAGCTGGCAATCTCTGGGATAGAAATACAGATCCTCAGGTGCTTAAACTGATGATTTCTTTAACACAAAAGAGAACTGTTTCACAATAAAAATAAAGGGTAAAAAAAAAAAAAGTTAATGCTGTCAATACGTAGCATTTTTAAAGGCCTGCTAAAATACTAATCACAAAAACAGTTTGTGTTACCCATGTGATTTCATAATTTTCTCACAAACATCCCTCTTCAGCCACACTGAAACTACCATGAGATGGTTGAAACCAAAAGCCACAACAAAGTGATAGAAGTGGCCACCCTGCTAATTTGCAAGAGGTATGAAACAATTCAACAAGAAAAACTAAATATATGTCCAGGAATGGTAGTCATCTGGTCCAGCTTTAATCCATAACCTCTTTTAATTAATTAGCCAACAGAAACACTAGGCACCCAGTTCACTGATGATGTCTTGAACAGGGGGATTTAAAGCAAGTATGCAGAACTTTGTTTTTTCCATTGCAATTAGAATTTTTACTAATAATTATCACTCTGGCAAGAGAGGAAGCACAAGAAAGGTGATCAAGAGAGAAACGCAAGTCAGACTATTTTAGACCAACCACTCCAGACAGAAATAGATCTGAAGTATGGTGATGGTAACATAAGCCCAGCATTAATGAATTGTACTGCCACAAAAGCTAGGTGAATGTAGCAAGAAAAATGTAACTCAGTTATCACCAGCAGGTTCCAGTTACTGTTTCAGCAAACATGATATTTTACTATTATTTACTATAAGGGTAATAAAACCCATACAAGAAAGAAAACTATTTATCCTTTTGTTGCTACAGCAATTTTGAAACATTCTAAGTTAGGGAACCATTCAGTGTAATAGAAATTATTGAAACGAAAATTGAAACCAGCGAGCTATCGAAAAAAGTTTCCTAAAAAAAGGTTGAAGTCATTCCATGCACAGTTTTCCTTCCTACTATCTCTGTAGCTGAACTACAGCCTTTATGCTACAGAACTCAAGTCTTGCAGCTTAGGTAACAGCTGTTACACGTATAGATCAGTCCCCTGGTCTTTCTGCATTTAAACCTTATTCGATTTACCTATTCTACTGATGGGAGACTTAGGCCATATCAACATTAACAAAGACAGAACAATAAAAATACCAGAAGTAAAAACAGTTGTTGAGGATCCAACACCCACTATACATCATTTTGTGAGTTTTATTCCATACCATCTCTTGCTGAGACTGAACAACCACAAGCAATTGAAGCACATCATTGTTTTAGTCTCTCTCAACAGGAAGACAGCTCACAAACTTTCCAATCACACCATGATGTGAACTGAAGAGCAGCAAGCAAAGATAGCCGCAAATTCATTTCGCACCCTCGATTTGAATTAAAATAGTAATGCAGATGTATCCTTCAATGCCAAGCACACACAAACTTCAATAATTAGAATTTAATAGCCTTTTTCTACCACCAGTGATTTAGGAGATTAATATCCCAATTTGTAGATGACAACATCAGCAATTTCAAGTGAAACACATTCCTGCAAAATGCTCTCTTTACCGCCCTTTAATCATATAACAAGAGCTGAACCTTACAACAGCCAACCAACACTTAAGAACACCTTGTTCTTTTACCCCTTGTATGTCAGACAACAGTTCTGAGAAAGAGTTATCTTTGTATCTGACAGCTTCTATACTGTCAACAAATTCTCACATCCTACTTTTTTTGTAACAGCTGTGCTAGGACCCAGTCTCTCCCTTTCCAGTCTCCTTAAACTTCTGTAGTTTCCTTGAATTTAGAGTTTGTCAAGAGATAGCTTTGCAAATTAACAAACAATGTTGAAATAAGGCAGTTTTCTTTAAGTTTTCTCCCTTCAGATAGCTGATGCACACCACAGAACACAACACTGACAAAACTCAACACATGAAACAACCACATCCTGAACTATAAGCAACACTTATGAAACTCCCTTTTAGTTTTGGAGCTTGGTGAAATCTTACCGAGTTTAATTCAATTACTGTACTCTTCCAACAAAAAGTTAGGATGCCATTCCTACTTCTTATGCACAAACTCGAGGTTAGGAAACTACTTATTTTTCATAACAAAACAAGGCTCCTAAGCATGGCAATTCTCCGTTGGCCCATCAGCTGTGGCTGAATCATTGCTAACATCCAAAACACCGAGGAGAGGCGCAGCAATGACTTGGCACTCACAAACATGCTTCGCACGGGCAGGCACGTCTGGGGATGCACAGCACTAAACTGCCTCTCACCGAGTCTTCGCCATCTACCTTTCTGTCTTTTGCAACCCTGGCTCTTCCAAGAACTAACCAACAGGCCAAGACCCTTCCCAACACCCCCCACGTTTTGCACCCGGTAAGCCCCGCAGGCAGCTGCTCTCGCAAACGCGGCGAGGTCCCGCAGGGCGGCCGATCACCGCAGATCCGTGCTCCCCCGCAGCCCTGACCGTGGCTCAGCACCGAGGCGCGCGGGGCAGCCGCAGGTCTGCCCGCACCGCACCGCACCGCACCGCCGCGGCTCTCCTACCGGCCCCGGCCCGGCCCCTGCAGGGCCTCAGAACCCCAGGCCGCTCTCGGCTCAGCTCCCGCCCCCAGACCCTGCCGCTCTCCGGCTCTCCCCGTCCCCACCTGCTCGGCGGGTCGGGCCGGGCTGCGCCAGGCACCGGGGACTGACAGGGCCGGAGGCTCCGAGGGCGACGCAGCTTCCCCAGCCCCTAACCCCGGATCCGGGCCGTGCGCAGGCGCGGGGGGCGGTGCCGCTGCGGGCGGGGAGCGCCTCGATGGTGGCTGCTGCCCGGCAGGAGCGCGGCGCCCTGCGTTGTGCGGCATGGAGTGAGCCAGGTGGGCTTGCTTCTTGTTATAGTAGGCACTGTCATTATTACCTCTTTCTCCGATGGTGAATTACCCCGCCGCGCTCCTGTGAGAACCGAGGGCAAAGAGAGCTGTGACAGGCCGGCATAATGACAATAGGAAATAGGCACGCTGCCTCTGTCGGGGGCGGCCATTTGGTTCTGTAACTCCCATCGCTTTTTACAAGGGTCTTGCACAACCCACGTGTACTCGAGGCAAATGCAGTGAGATGTTTTCTCCAGGCATTTTACCGGAACAAAATAAAGCATACTGGAATGGAATGAACTTGAGGTTGTTGCTCTCCCTGTGTGCCTGCAGCTGGTCCGTGAAATGGCTGCCCAGGGAGGCTGCTGGAGGAGCGTGGGGCAGCCAAGGGACATGAGGCCGTGCAGGGAGGCATGGCTGGGGATGAAGGTGTTCGGAGGGCCAGGGAGGAACTCATCCCAGCTTGGGAGCCTCAGGCCAACAGCAGAAATGGATCAGGTCTGGGGCTGTCGGAGGGGAGACCTGAACGAGGCCACGTACCGAAGTCCAAGGGCAAATGTAAGGGCAGACTTCAAGGGAGAGGATAAGGAAGTAGAAATTATGACAGCATGGGGTGAGCATGAGGACGGGGCATGGCTCCAGGCTGCTCTGGATGCTGGGAATGGGCACACGGCCTACAACATCAGTCCAGAGCTGCTGCAGGTGTGAGCCCTGCTGGCAGTATCGCTCATGTTGGGCTCTGTGTCCACAAAAGGACAGGCAAATAAAATAACTCCCCTGCAAAAATACGCACTCAGAAAAAAAATGGTCTGCACATATCATGACCTGAGCCAATGTCACCCCATTTATTTTCTTTATCCTTGGAACTTCCTGCTGCTTTCTGGGAGTTTAAAAGGTCTTGTTTAGAGTCATCCTCACTCCTGGTGAGTCGGCTCATGTAAAGGAGAGGCCTGAGTGCTGCTTGCTGGTGACTCCTCCTCTGCAGTCAGACAGTCAAGCATCTGAAAGTAGTGGCAGAGCTGCCATGTCATGGTGGTTGTCCCTCTTCAGCCAAGACTTTTGCCAGTCTTCAAGCTTCCTGAGGTCCCCATCAAAGCTCCCATGCAGCGCCATGTTATTCTGTGATAACATTTCCGTGACCATGATATTCTGTGGGTTCCTAAATACAAAATTATATGTAAGAACCTTTGAACAGAACACTGGCTTGTTTGGAACGTATATGAACCTGACATATTCAGCAGCAAATGCCAGATGATGTGAATTTGGTAAGCCTGGCTACTTGCTTCACTGGCTATTGACTTTTGGTTCAGTCCCAAGTTTATATTGATCCACATCATTTAAGAAGAAGTTGAAATACTGGAAAAATCTCACTCACTCATTAGCCTTAAGCTCCTTAATACTTGCCTTAAATATCATTTATTTATTATAGGCTAAATTAATGCGATAAAAATTGAAAATAAGCAATAATAAGAAATCCTGTAAAGTCTCACACTCACTATGCAAGCTTGAAAAACATGAGAAGTATGTGGTATTACTGATAAAAAGAAGTACACATTACAAACACATTAGAAGTGCTGAAATATGAGATGAGATACTTGAAAGTGTTACTGAAGTGGGCCACTGAGCCTGGACTGATAGAAACAAAATAGCTGTGGTTATAGAAGGGGTATTTTACACATTTTACACTGTACAGCATCCAGTACTACCAGCTCCTGAAACTGATTGGATTGTGCTAACCACCACTGGATTGGGACTGTATGCTTAAACATAGATATAAAAATTAATAAAAATGATAGGCAAGTTGTTTACAGCATGAATAGTACTGTGAGAGGTATGAAATGGAAACAATCAAATGACAGGAACAGAGAATTTGAGATCATCACCTTTGAACTGAGTTATGGGGCAGCTGCAAGTGCTCTTAGTTCTCATAGATCACTAATCAGGCGCATTTTATACTTTCAGTAGTGCATCAGTAAAGAAAGCCAAGTGATGAATCAGGTTTCAAGTTGAGTTCTGTAGCTCAGATATGACAGGTGATTCATGTTCTTGCAAGAGCTGGAATTAGCAATATCAAGAGCGATCAACTTCACCAGTGTAGAGGCTCCCAGTGCATATCTGCATGACATCAGATGCATGAGAGACTAATGAATTTTATTTCTTCTTCAACCCCATCACATTGTTTATCTGAAGAAACTTCAGACTGACTGCATTTATTTCACCTTTAGAAATAAAAGCTACTAGTTGACTGAGCACCGAAACTAATGCAGCTTAATTTCCTATAGATTTACCTCTCAGATGACCATTTACCCAAATTATAACAAAAGAACTGCATACACCTCACATCTTTTCTTGCAGAGTATTCTGACAATAACATGCAGGCTGCCACATTCACAGATAGAATTTGTTAGAAATTTCCTTACTGGATAGAAAGTTATTACGCATTGACTTCCAAACATTCAATCCCTTGTCTCTCTTCTGCCTGGTTATCTATCTTTATGAAGTTTGTATAAACTTTCTTATCTCTCAGACTCAGCTGAAACTGGCTAACACCTTCAAAGTTACTGAGTGATTGCATAGATCTTGTTTTCATACAGTCTGCAGGCCCAAAAACTGGTGGCATGCGACCTGAGTGCTGAGGTAGATAGAGCATTTTAGCTTTGTTTTTATCTCCAACATATATCCAAACTTCTCCTCAGCAATAATCAAACAAACCAGAAAGAACCTAAGCTACCAAACCCCTCAAAAATAAATAAATAAATAAATAAAGCAACATAAAAGCAATGATTTCTGTCTAATCTAGAATACAAAGCAGCAGCGTGGGAGAGCGTGGGCACTGGCCACTTGCTGATAGGGAAGAAGGCCTATAAGTAAGCTTGTAACTGCTTTAGATTGGCCATTACCACTGGTATATAAGGCAGTGTAGGCTTTACAGATCTGTTACAGCTGCCTATGTGGACCACTTTCTTCCTCTATTTCAGTCAGCTGCAGAAATAATTTCATCCCTGTGAAGAATTCCCTGTATTTCAGAATTGCTGATTTTAATGATATTTGGTGATAAATATTTTCAGATGTGTTTAATGCTTGAGCATGGTTTGTCACTGGTACTTTAATTGCTATGTATTTTCTGATGATAGGGCCTGTGCTCTGAGTTATTTTGCATGAATAAAACATAAGCAGCCTTTTATAACTGATGTATTTCTGATATATTGCACAGCTATCAACAACTGTCATTCTTGCAACACTATGGTCTTCTGCAGTGTGTACTTTACAGTTTCTCCTTGTTCATTACCTGTGTGCAAACCTTAAATTGTGCATTAGTTGATGATTGAGATATTATGTTCTGTAGATAGATGAAAATTGAATTAAAAATTGTGCCCAGTCTTCCACAATTTTGATGCTATGCATTAACTATGGCTTGCTTGCTGCATTGTGTGCTTCCAGGAGTTGAAGAAAAGTAGCCCATCTTTATCCTGTTTGTATATTCTCACCTTGGGGAAAAAAAAAAAACAAACAAACAAACTGGAAATTCAAGAAACTGGATGTTGATGAGGAGATATAAAAATGCCAACGACCACAGATCTAGACAAAGAATAGTAATTCTGATCAGTTGGGTGGATGACCCAGTGATTATAGTTTAATGCTTTTGAATAGCTTCTTTCAGAATAAGATTTTTACAAATCACATTCCAAACACTTGTCTTTACATTAGAAACATGGCAGCAGGTGCAGCTGTGGCTGCATTCAGCCACACATACCAGCATAGAATGATACCTACTGAGCAGCCTCATCGATTTTTGACTCATCTAGTTTACATCTGATCTGTGTTGCAATTTCTTGCAGAGCAAAATCTGAGGAAAGAGATTCTAGCTTTATTATTTCTAATTTATGGCTTGACTAGCTTTAACCAAGTGAGCTGTGTGCAGTTAAAAGTCTTATTGGCAGGCTTTTTCACTTGCTCATGGCCTACAGTAGAATTAATGGAACGTTTTGCCTTCTACCATTCGTATTTATTTGACTTTAAATATGTATATACATAGATATACAATTCTACTTATATTTGGAAAAAGTAATGACAGATGTATGAGATGCATAAACCTTTGAGGAGAAATAACTTCCTGCATTAGGGAAGACATGCAAGTGATGATAACCAGTTTCTCACTGGCTTTGCCAACATTATGTAATTAGTATTTCATGATGCAATAAATAATTGTTTTGTGCTATTGTTTCATTGTTATGTGTTTTTTGATAAACACACAAATCCACTTGTACCTTAAAAGTTTCCACGTTTTTTCACTAAACTATTTTGAGAGAAGTCTGATATTCTCTTGCCTTTAGGACTGGTTTGAAGACTCAGAAGCCAATCTACAACTTTCTGTACAATTCATGCCACCATTTACACATAGATACTGATTTATGGTATAAACAGATAACTGAATATGCAGCATCAGAAGCACAAGTATAAGCAGATAACATTGAGGAAATTATTTCACATACTGCCTGAAACCTGTTTGCCCCTGGCTTTCTAAGTTAAATGCTTTCTCTTCTAGGTATTGCAACAGTAAATATAGTATTCCTCAGTAGCATATGTCTATTCAGTAAACTACATGGTGTAGAAAAATGATAGATGGCTCATTGAAGATTTAAAATAACTTGAAGTTTCTTAGCCTGCCAGAAAACTCACCTGGAGATATACAAGTATTTTGGGACGAATATTCAAAACATTATCAGTATAAAGATATCCTCTTCCCAATCACAGGCACGCTCAGCCCTTAGCCTCTTCTGAAAACCTGCCAGGTAAAGGTGACAGAAGATGTGATTTTTCATTTTTTTTTCTTCTGGAAAAATGGACTGAGGCACACAGGGGCTGCTTACTGTTTGAGAGGTTTAGCTTTCAAGTGGTTACAAGGTTTACTTATCGCTGACTAAACCAAACTGTGAAGCATTGTAAAGGAACATAAATATTCATAAGTTGTCCAAGAAATGGAACACTGAATTCCCTCACCTTTCAAAGGATCTTCCATGGAGTGCCTATGGTTATTTTCTTTTTTTCACCCATTCAGCTGGCTCCACTTTTAATAATTTGTTTACTAAATAAAAGCTTTCTTTTTTCTATATCCCTCTTTTGTATTTTTTTATATGATAAACTTCTGTACCATAAAAAAAACAGTATAATAACACGTAAAGGCAAGTAAAAATAAAAATATGTAAGTCTGTTTTAAGGTGCTATTCAAAGATTGCTACTTTGCAACTATGTTTTCTTTCTTCAGGAAAATACTTCCATAGTCATTTTAGTTAGGATATTTGCTGTACAAAAGTGGTTCCACTGTTTATGTTTCTATTCACAACAGAGTAATACATTCAGCAGAATTTTAATGGATATATATAAAGATGAGATTAGAAATTAATATTTCGTCTCATCATAATCTAAAAAACAATTTATCACAGAAAATATTGTCATTTAAATGCAATGAAATTATCTTAATGAGTATAATCTGTTACATCTGCTTTTTTTGTCTACTTTTGCATTACTTTGAAATAGTATCCTATTAAAATGCTTTTCATTATCATCATGACAATGATGTCAAAATATTTTATTGAAAATTTAATCACCCTATTACTATCTAATTTCTTCTTTCAAAACTAGTTTGGTCTGAATGGCCTTTTTACAGAGTACATTGCTACAGAGTAGTGTTTCTAGTCAGTATGTAACAAAAAAGTATTCATTCTTCTAATATAGAGTATAATTTTATTCTTTTTAAAAATTAGAGGATTCTATTGTAACAAAGAGCAATGCCATCTTTAAACAGGATACTATCACAGGAAATTATTCTTTCATTCTTTCCTCTGTGACACAGGAGATAGCTTCTGTTGTTGGTTGGCACTGTAGTGATATGAAGAATACAAACTTCACTGCTTGAAGAGTAACTCTTTCCCCCCCCCACCCCCCCCCACCCCCAAAAAAAAAAAAGATCTGTTTAGAGGTGAACACATTTAAAACCTCTAGAAGTTGCTGGAATAACAAAGAAATTCTGGAAGAACAAAATTTTTTAAATGGAGATATTTACAGCTTGTTTCATAAGTGACAAAATTTCTCAGTTGTAAAGAACAAGAATGTTTTACCACTCCATTGGAGAGATGTGGAGACTGAAGAACATTTTCCCAGACTGCCAATTTGATTTGATTTCATTTCATTTTGTGTTCTGAGAAGATCATAGTTCTCCAGGAAGGGCATGTGTAAGGCCATATGGAAAGTGAGGATATCTGGCTAACAGCTTCTCAGCATAAAACACAAGAAAAAGAAACAAGAAAAGTAATAAATTAAACATTCTGATACTGCAGGCTCTGAGGAAGAGGAGATAACAAAATAATAACAAATATGGGAATCCTTAGGTTGCTGTTTGATAGGCCATTGAAGGACCTGCTGAAGCATAGCCTTGAAGAGGGACAGCCAGAGCTTTGTCACTGGTAAGAACAAGCAAAACGAGATTATCATAGATACTATGGGAATGAGGAAAGTTTTGAGTCTTTGAGGGGACTTGTGAAGTTCTGTAAAATTTACTGTGGCATGTTTTAATGATTGTGGAAATGAGCCAAATTATGGCATGTTTAGAGAAGAGGTGAAATATGGGGAAAGGAAGAGGTGGACATGTATCAGGAACGAGTGGGAAAACGGAGAGGAAAGGAGGTAAGAGGGGTTGGTTGTATGTGAGCAAGCCAATAACCAGTGAGCATTGTCTGACCAAGTCCTGTGCTTGACTGCCTCTTGTGTTGTCCATCTTTTAATTGCATATTGTCATTCCTGTCTATTTACCAAGTGAATGTGCCTGACTGACAGTGAGCCTCATGACAAGTTATCTGGTGGCTGGACAGGAGTGCCAGCTCCTGAATGCAGAGACCATTTGTTGAAGTGACCCATAGGTCTGGGGGCAGATGCCACAGAGCTAGCTCCCAGAGACCCACATGCATATGTGAGATGTGCTTGCAACCTGTGAGCCCAATTAGCTGGTAGGATAGAATATGGTCAACTACCTGAAGTGTTCAACTCAACACAAGTGTCTGTTGCAAAGTGGAAGCTGTGTGGGTGCAAGGGAGATCACTGCTCTTCTCAAGTTGGCCTCTGATGCCAGATGCAAGTATTTGCATCTTTGGACTTCCTGGCTGCCATTGGACATGGGAATGGGAATGGCAGGATGCACATCAACAGAAGAAAAATCCTGGGGTCTTGCATTCCACCTAGCTAAGCTTCCCTTCAGCTTGCTTTACCAGCCATCCCGATCTCCTTTCCCCCATGTTGGCTTTGTAGCCTATGGTATACCTACACTGTGTCTCTACTGTACACAAACAGAAGATGAGCTGGGTGTCAGCAACTGCAGAAAGCAGTCATCCATATAGAGAAGTCTATATATCTGCATTTCACAGCTTTGCTTCTTAGCACCTTCTCAGAGGTGGTAATATGATTTTATAAACATACATAATGCCACAGGATTTTAAAGCTTGCCTTTTCAGAGAATAAATTAAACTAATGTGCAAGTGCAGCGGAGATTTCAGAAATGTCTCTCTGAAATCTTGGTGTGCTTGCAGGAGCTGTATTCATATATTACAGTAGCACATTGATTTAATATCTCATTTCAAGTCCACCTCATGGATCTCTGGGAATGACATAGCTTTTGCCATCAACGTGATCAGGCTGAAAAGTCGCTTTTCTATCTTCATTTTTGTTCCTGAAAATACTCTTTTGACACTTGATTTGTGATAGCTGACACCTCACAGCTGATATATGACTCAAGAGTTAAGAGGCACAGGGCCAGACAGAATGAGCTAGCTATAATCTCTAAAACATACAACACTCTCTGACACCTAATGTGAAAATCATCAATGTGTACTTTTTGTCATACAGAAATAATAAAATGAAATGGAAATTTACTTGAATTTTGACTCGGAGTTTTCAAACTACCTGCTATGTGTTTTTCACAATTTTTTCCCTTTCTTTTGAAGAATGTAGAAAGCAGAATTATATTTCTGTATTATATTATCTGTATTTTGCATTCACTTCTGTGTTCCTACAGCTACGAAATCCAAATTAAGGAAAATGGGAAAGTGCCACCACAACGACACTAAAATTTCCATGAAAAAGCCACTAGAAATATACAGGGGCATATGAGGCATAGAAGAAAAGATAAATACATGATTTCAGGTATTGGTGTGATCAAATTCCCTAAATATGTTTTCAGAGCAGCCACACTCTTGGTTTGGAGAGTGAAATTTGAGTGTATGTCAAAAGCTATTTCAACATCTTTGAATCACAAAATTGTCATAATGTGTGAAAGAGATTCCCAGCTACACAAAGGAAAATTTGTGTCAAAAAGTCAGTAAGCATTTTGTGGAAGCCAAATTTGACTCCACTTTTGATTATTTATTTGCATCATGGATCTGAGATAAGAGGAGAGACCATATGTCATTACTGCCCCCAAACCAATCAATAAGCAAGTTCCAGCAGAAAGACACAAAGATACACCAGCTGGTTTGTTTCAGTTAAGCATCCTTGAACAGAGACTAAAAATGACCACAGTATCGGGAAAAGACTTCAGTCCAGTATGAGATCTATTTTTCATTTTGACCTAACAAAGAGAAGCAGAATTGTTTCACTCACTAGAGCCTGGATTAGGAAACTGAGATGTTTTATGATCCTCTAGGAATGGTGTCAATCCCAATGGAGCTTACTACCTAGCAGTAGGAAGAATACTGTTTTATGACCATGTCTTAAAAACAAGGAAACTAGTGCAGTACTTTATGGAAGGTTCAGTTCTGCAGCTGAATGGCAACTGTGCCATGCTCCCACGTGTAGCTAGGTTTAAGTTATTCTGTTAAATTTCTAGGATTCACTAAGGGTTACAATTTGCATGGACATTCATTCACTCTTTGTGCCAGCTTCTAAGTCCTTATACATAATGTTTTCTTCAACTATCTAGTTGTAAGGGGTTTAAACTTGATTATATTTGCTCTTGTGTAACAAAAAGCTCCAGTAAACTAGCTTCCTTAAACACATATAAAGATAAAACTTCTCTTAGTGGCCTGGTTATAGCTTTGGAAAAGATTTTGAAGTCTATTTGCAATTGTAAATCAGTACAAGTCGATTAAATGTACATTTGGCTGCCAGTTTAAATTTGTTCTGTATTTATTTTCTCAGGTTTGGCCGCTACCAACTATTTCACCTTTTATCAACTATAAGCAGCTTAAACCTAACAATGAAGAATGATGCAAATGTAACCATCCTATTGATTGAACTAGAGATTCCTCTCCTCGAGAAAGATTGAATGTACCTAGTAAAACAGAAATCACTTTGGTAATGGACTTAGACAAGGCAAATATCAGGAAAAACTCCCATTGAATGGATGGAATGTTATATGTCTCAAGGGGAAATTCTTATAATAGTCCTTGTCAAAAGGACAGAAGTTGTACTAAAGTCATGCTTCAGAGAAGCTGAAAGTGCATCCTCATGGCCTTCATAGCTCCGAACAGTTCAGATGAGTTAAGATGAAGGTTGTTTCACTTCCGGATACTGAGCATAGTTTATAGCTATGGTTTTTCTCAACCTTAAGGAAGACACAGGCTCTTCTTTCCCATCCCTGACTAGTTGCATGGCTAGGTTTACTATGGCTTGATTTCAGCCTTACCTGTTATCCTGCACAACCAGAAGACTGTGAATGTGCAGCGCTGTCAAGAACAGCAATATTTCCCTTTAGGAGCAAATGGGGAATACTGCCTGAACTCATTATCTACTGACACATCTACATTGCCCGTAGAATGTGGTATTTTTAGTAACTAACTCAGCATCCAGCTCTCTGCAACCATTTCAAGACTGAGTTTTTTTACAAACAATTCTCTAGACTGTTGCATAGGAAGTTACCACCTCTTTAATGTTATTCTGGTTTAAGTTAAAAAGTATGGCGGAATCTTTGTCTCATAAACTGGAAATAGTCTTCTGCTTTTACCATTTTCTGTTTTAAAGCAGATGTTCATCACTCATCTGATGGACAATATAGATGAAATGTCATCTTACTGATAAAGAAATTCAGTAACTTAATTGCTCAAAAGCTGAATCACTTAGCCATTTCTAATAATCTTCAACCATCTCCAAACTTAACCTTTTCCTTTTTGCTTACTGGGACAGCTCTGGCTTCACTATTTCCCATCAGTGGAGGCAACTGACCTGATCCTTTACTGCTCATTCTCTATTTTTCTCTTCCACTTGAACAGATTATTATTCTGTTCATGTGTTCAAATGAAATATTCTATCAGCCTTTCCAAAGTAATCAAAGTATCCCAAGCTGAAAGGGACCCGCAAGGATCATTGATTTCAGCACTTGTCTTCACACAGGATTACCCAAAATCTAAACCCTATTTCTGAGAGCCTTGGTCCAAATCTTTCTTGAACTCTGGCAGCTTAGGCATAAGACTAATTCCCTGGGCAGCCTGCTCCATGTCCTGATCACCATCTCATGAAGAACCTTTTCCTAACACCCATTCTGGTCTTCCCATGGCACAGCTCCTTGCCATTCCCTTGCGTCCTATTGCTCTCTAGAGAAAGAAGAGATCAATGCTAGTTCTTCCATTGCCCTAACAAATGACTTAAGATGGGAAGAGATACTAAGTGGTCACCAGGATCAGCCATAGCCCCAGAGTGGCAGGACCATGTGGCCAGGGCTGGGTTGAGGCCAGGATGGAATGTCTGCCACCAAGTCAGTGGCCTCTCTGAAACCAGTTCAAGAGCTCACTGCATGGATACCAGCTGCACCAGATCTAGCCTGGCCCTGGGCCTCTGCAGTCACACCAGTAAACATAAAAAATTTTAGAGGGGAAATTCAGCTTATGTGTATATAAAGGAAGAGGTTATTTTTAGTGTCAGTTTATTTTTGCTGGCAGGTTAGATACATAGCTACTGTTATTGTTTTCAGCTGCCTTTCTCAGCCTAGAGAAAGGATGGAAATATTATGCAATTTGTTCTGCAAAGTGCACGTGTCCTTTGGGCTGCTCTATGCTGTGGGGAATTTTCCCCAGGTTATGTTTCACCAATGGGAGTGCACTGTGCATAACTATGCTGGTACAGCAGCTCTGTTACCCAACACACAATGCCTTGTGTTGCATGGTGCTGTAGGGAGTGCTGGGTGGTGTAGTCCCATCACTCCCTCTCTTTCTTTTTTTTTTGGTAGCCCTGCCTAAGTTTACTACACCCAAGTATATCCGCACAGGCAATATGTTTAAGATTCCTTCTTTCTTGTAAAACCATATTATTAAAACAATAGCACTTGGAAGAAGCAAATCTCTTCTTACTTTCTGTTTCTTCATCAGTAAATATTTGTTCTGCTATTGTTGATATTCAATTAGAATAGAAAAGGTCAATTTAAAACAGATCGGTTTCATCACAGATCAAATTGTTTTACTGATTAAGACTGAGAGGAACATAACAGATTGGTGAAGCAGAATGTACAAAACTGAATTGTGCATATCTAAGGATAATATTTTACCTCCAGCAGGTGTGACTAGTATTCAGCTTTCCTTAGCTGAAATAATACCCGTAGATAATGTCCAAGAGGAGGCCAAACCATAGGCACACTGCTGGTTGTAATGACTGTACTCCAAGTGCCCTCGCACAGTTTATCAGGTTCATCAGTTCTGGTGAAGACAGAGCCAGGGGGCTCTGCATTGCCCTTCCCAGTGCATTTGGCTCCAGCAGGGTCAGTGACTGGGTGCAAAGCCAGCTCTGCTCTCCATTGACACTGAATTCATGTCTTCTTCTAAGAAGAGCTTCCCAGCTCATCTGTAGGTGGACTCCTGTATATTGCATATTCAGGTTCCCACCTGTTCTATGCATGATCCAGTGAATCCCACTGGAATTCCTCAGTATCAGCTGTACATACCTTTGCTCATGTATTTGACATAGTTAATCACAGTCAGCTATGTTACTCACAGAAATAAAGTCGATTCTGTATTCCAGGTCAGGGTGCACAGCTGGCACTTACTCACGCCCTCTTCCCAGGGCGTGTGGTGCCTATCTCAAAGTTCCCTGTGCTTAGCTGTATGACTGTGACTCATATGTAGGTTAACATCATAGTAACCCACATATTATTCAGTGCTGTTACTTCACCAAAGTGCTTTGCAGAGCACTAAACAGCCACAGCAAATCTACTTTCAATCTTTCAGGGGAAAGTCTCATTGGTGTTAGTTTGTCTCCTTGTTCCACTTTCCTGCTACACTACTGCCATTTCTTACCATGGCTTTGTAGCTGAATTACAGCCTGATTAAATAACTTAATCTGCATCAGTTTATCTCCAGATTAAAAGCATAAAGGCATCAGAAACACAATTACCTTTTAGCTACAACTTTCCTGAAAAAGAATTACCAAGGATACAGACAACACATGGATCATGGTGTGATGTTAAAGCCTTGCTCAGTGACTCTTAAAGTGTTAACTAGACCAGACAGAACAAAGCTGGGTCTGAGCATAAGTGCATGAAATTATGGAAATGGGGTTTACAGATTGTTACAAAGGCCTTATTCTAATAAGCATGAAAATTAAAATAAATACAAAATGCTATATAGCACATCAGTTTCACTTATGCATAAATGGTTCCATTCAGAACCTGGGGAAGAGCATATACAAGCATATTTTTCAGCTCTGTATGAGGAGGATATGATGATTGGGATAGAGAGGACCAACCCTTGATGAACTTTTTAAAGGTCTATCCTGATAAAATAGCAAGTCACATTGTTCCTACTTAATCAATGTTGGCAGTTGACTGCATAAAACAGAAAATGTGGTTAACCATCAGTGAAACTGTATAGAGGCAATTTCACACTGTATTGCAAATTGTACAAAATACATATATGAGAAAAAGAGAAAATACTGATTCTTTTTTCTTTTTCTGTTTGTTTTCCTCAAGTAACAAGTGTATTATAACTATGTATGGTAAGAATATGTTTAAAGATTTTGATGAAAATATAGTTATCTATTATAACTCTTGATAAAGTATTATGTATATGGAAGTAATTGTATCTTAAATGTTAAAGTTTGGTTTCTAATACTACTTGTAATTTCATAGGACATCCAGTTGTTTAGTTTCTCTACAATGTGCAGATTCTACTAATGATCTCCCAAATTAAAGCTTGACATCAAATATTCATTTATACTCTGATTGTGCTGCTAGCTGACAACTGAGTTGTCTACTAAAAAAAAAAACAACAAACAACAAACAACAAAGAAACAGAAAAATGCAACTCTTTAGCAGATAAGAAACAGAGAATAGAGAGATTAAGCAAGTTCCATGAGACAATTGCCACCAGAGATCTTTTTAATTTTGGTTGATGGCAGATGAGGCAACAATATATCAGACTGCTGAGCCTAATTATGGCAGTCAGGGTAGGTAACGCTTTGCTAAAATGTCATTCAAGTTTGCAGATATAAAGGTGGCAAATAATGAGAGACTGCTGATAGGAAGCACTTACTTTGATAGAAGTGGGTTTAAAAATCTTTGCATTGGTAAGAGGCATTATAATAATTTATTACATTTAAAGCACATGAACATTGGTTGCAGTTTCTATGGATCTTCTAAAAAACACCTGCTCTTTTTTGGGTTCAGTAAACTGAATATGGTTTATGTCAGGTAAGGCTTTGCCCCATTTCTGAGATCTATTTAGATGAAGTTGTAACTCAAAGTAAAGGCTATGAAATTTCATACTGCTGTGCTTCTAAAGGTTTCTTACAGGAATAAATCAGTCTGGTATTTTAAATGCCATCTTTGACCATTGTAACCCGTCTGTCCCTGAGGGCATATTATGTGAACAGCCTAAAGGCAGGTAAACCCATCTTCCTGAAATTCCAGAGCTCTCATGAAAAGAAATGGATGCTTTACACATTTCCATATTTTTCACTCAGTGAAATTCTGAGTGAATTTTCTGACCCTGTGCAAGCCAGTGCCCAGTTTCCAGTTGGCTACATAAGTATTGGAGCATCACCCACTTAAGGTAATTTTTTTCAGTATTTTCAAACATTTATGTTGCTAACACTGTTCTTGCATTGCTTTTCCAAAATGACTTATTCCACTAAAAAATGTTCATAATTTTTGAGATAATTATTACTATTACTATTTCTATTGCTCATAATATATATGGTGTTTATAAACATTATGTAAATGTATTACCATCACAAATAATAATAAAAATCAACAAGAACAAAAAAACACCTCACTTGTTTTAGTAAACAGATGAGGTGTCTATATATTTGATAGATTCCTTCTGAGAGCATACCATATAAATATTATGTTCTGTACTTACATTAATGTCTTACTACGCTGGGCTGTTGCATGCTACTTTGGTGGGACACTGGACCCTGCTGGCCAGGTTCCAGAGCTCAGCATTTTAAAGAGCTAGTAATGGTGTTGAGGCTCAGCCAGACACCTGTGTCCTCAAAATAACAAATTCTTTATCTAAATTCAACCAGAAGGGAGCCTAACACAAATTACATGTTTTTTCCATTGGTGTTCTGTGTTATGTGTCTGCCATACAACGGAGAACCATATTTGGTGACACAATCAGCAGAACACTGTGAAAGTACAAAGCTTAGAACAAGAAAAACAAGCTTCCATTCAAAATTGAACTATAAGTTGTCATGTGATTAAGATGTGAGATTATTTTTACATTTAGGGAAGAAGTACGTGCAACATGTGGTCTTTCACTGCAGTATGACTCATGCGATACAATTCATTTCAGTTCGTTTCTGCAAGTTCTGTTTTTCTTTTTATAAAAATAAATTATTTTTGGGTTTTTGTTCTTTTCTTTTCCTTACCCCCCAAAATATATATATATATATATAAAATAAAATAAAAGAAAGACAACATTGCTGTCTCTGTTTTATGTGAGAAGTAAAGAAAATATGAGGATTAAAATCACGGATTTTCTAAATCAATGTTTACAATCAGTTAACATGTCACCAACTAAAGAATATGTTAAACATAAAACAGTGAGATTAGAAAAGGTAAAGAGAAGAGCAGCAAGGCTGATTAAAGACATATGAGAAGCAGAAAAACAGCGCAGGAGTAGTTCGCCTCAGAAAGAGAAAACAGGTGAGTAATAGAAGTATATAAATTGTGAATAAAATGGTAATGATATATAGGGAAGGAATAATTATTCAGTATATCTAGGAAATAAAATGAAATTATCAAGTGACAAGCTCAAAACAAATAGATTTTCCTTCGCAAAGTTAAAATTACTCAGAAGAAAGTGTTGCTATAGATTTTTAGGGATCTAGAACTTTACAAAAGCAATTCAACACATTCATAGAAAAATCCATCAAATTTTATTTACCTGGATTAAGTTCACACTGGAATTGAGTTTCCCACTTTTAAGCTGATCTGGTTTTATACTCTTAGGGCCAGATATGTTATGGTTGTCCCAGATGCCATTTACAACTTTGAAGTGATTTATTCCAGTAAGAAACCTTTATAGAAGTACATCAGAGTGAAATTTCATAGCCTCTAGTCTAATTACAACCTATTTACAAACACACTTTCTGGTTGAGGAAGTCCTCGGCTGCAGAGCTATGGAAAAAGAATGAATATATTGGAGAATTACCTCTAGATGCTTATACAGGAACAAAAAGAACACCGTGTGCAAGGTTGTCAGGACCTATTGAAATGATATGAGGTTGATAGTGACAGTTTTCTATATTACATCATTACCGGTGACGAGGAGTGGTGTCACCACTAAGAGCCAGAGACCAAATGTCACTCCAAAGAGCAGTGACTTGTAAATTCCCAGTCAATGAAAACGTTCAAGACGCAGCCCTTGGCAGGTAGGTGATCTGCTCTGTCTTTTGGGATAGGAAAGAGATGATCTTACTGGATTTCCTGGAACTTAGACAACTGTCAGCTACACTGGTGCGTGGCTTGCAGTCTCTTGTTCATGGCTGGGGAAAATGCATCAGTAATGGTGGTGTCTATTGAAAAATAGCTGAGAATTTGCTCTATCAAAGAGTGTTATTGTGCTCTTTGTATCTGTTGCACTCTCCATGGAAATAAATAGGAAGCACTACTTGTGTAGATACACATGCGTAAAATATATCCCTATACTTCTAGAAGGAAGGAATTAAAATTAAGGCAATAACAATGTTGCTTTAACACTATCAAGGCATTACCATCTCTGATTTGCCTGCACAAAGTAACAGGTACAGCCTAGCTGGCTTTCTATAAATGGAAAAGCAGAGCTGTTGTGGCAGGATATGCTACAACCTCATGACAACAAATAACATGGATTTTTATCTGTCCATGTATAGATACGGTGAAAAAATGGTTCTTTTGTTCTCATGGCTTGCACAGAGCAATGCCAGTGTTCAAGTACTGATACAATGAACATTAATCAGTATTCATACATATAAGGAGTTTTCGCTTATTAGTATAAGTGTCTTACTTTGATAAGAAGCATCAGTATTACAGTCTCTAAGCGTTAATGAAATGGAAAATATGTCTGTCACTTGTTTTGGAAAGAAAGGTAAGAGACTTTTAAAATATAGCTTTTCTAATCATAAGGTGATTTATAGTTTAGTTTTTCTTTTTTATAAAAATAGAAGTTTCCATCTTCTAGCTTTGAAGTGTAAAGATATCCTCCACAGGACAACTTTTCTACAGCAAAAAAAATTTTCCAGCACAAGGATAGCTGACTGCTTGCATACTAGCAGGCAGACGGACACAGAGTTGTGTTTCTCCATTAACAATTAGAAGTCCACCACAAACAGTGAATGGATAATTCAGTTTTTATGTTCCTTCTATTTCTAACAAATCTGCTGAGGTGGTCAGCCTGTGTTCTGACACTCAAATGCTTATACATGAACTGATCTTAATGAATATGAGATGCCAGTGATGTTACCCACAAGCACAAAAGTTCATGTAAGTGTCTGCAGGACAAAGACTTGGGGTAGCATTATCTGCAGATGGTTCTATGAGGCCTGTGTCTCTCTGCTAGGATCTATCCTGAGACTAACAACTCATTTTACATGATCTACATTTCATTCTTAGCTAGCACTTATTGCTGGTCTGAGAGGGACAGGAAATGGTGAGATGGGATATGACTTCTTAATGGGTCCATTTCACTTTCCATAAGCTAGGCATGCCAATATTTATACTTTTTACAAATTTATTTGAAATTCAATTCAAACTCATGCTATAGCTATTTTTCCTTTGTTATACATTAACATGAAATATATAGTAATGATAATTGAAATAAATGAATATAAGAATATTTTCATGGTCTAATTAACTACAGCTCTCCTCTGGCCTGTTTTAATGTGTCTTTCTTAACACCAAAGATTTCTCACTGTACTGAGAGGGGCTTTGAGATTCTCTCACATGAGAGATCAGTCCTTCCTACTAGCAACATGTAAGGCTATTTTTTGCATGTGTGTAGCCTCCCATTCCTGAACCCCAACACTTAGTCTCCAGTCTATTCCTTTGAATAGGTTTTTTTGAAAAGGTTTTAAAAGTATAATTTAGCTAAATTAGTAAATCTTGTTTCACCAGAACCCCCATGCTAATAGAACAGAGGCACTAATTATATGTTAGCCTCCTCAGGTACAACAGTGCCTACAGGGAAGATCACAGGTGTGTGAGTGTGGATGATTTATCTTCCCTCTCCTTACTAGGTTGGTTATTTTGCCTCTAAATGTGGATGGATTGCCAGCAGAATGCTATGGTGGGTTTTGTCTGGAGAGCTATAGGGCAGTGAAGCAGATGTGAGTGCACAAAGCTGGATCTGTTGGTACTGATATAGCTCTGTTTCTATGGATGTTTTTTGTTACTAACTACAGGTTAGTTATGAAGTAATTTTGTAGACCTACTAGGTTTACTCAGTGAATTTATGGCAGAGCAGAAAAGTCATCAGTAGCATATAATATTTAATGCAAATGTAAACCTGCTCTTTCCTCTTTAGATCTAGGTACATTTTATTTTTGCATTATAATTGTTGGAATGTTTGAAAATGAGTGCTAACCAGATAAAGCTGCTTATGAAGTGGATGAACCTGCCTTCAAAGTGTCAAGATGAGACAGAGAAATAAGAGAGTAAGAATCCTTGAGGCTTGTATGCTCAGAACTGGGATACTGAAGAAGTGTTCCTTTTCTCTCAAACACAAGTGGGTACAATGTTGTAAAGTTCAGTTTCTTCTAGTCTAGCAACTGTACTGTGCTCCTTTCTGTACCTTCTAGTGTTACTTCTACAGGACTGACTGCACATTTCTAATATTCTGGATGTGTCTACTATCTTTTCCTTCATAGTGTAAATAGACTAAAACACTGTAGATAAGGAGAAAAGTGTGGTGGAAAGAAAAGAAGTAGAAAATATGTAAAATATTTCTCTATTTAAAATTTTTGTAGTTCTTTTGGATATTAAAACCAAACAAGTTACATTTTAAGATACTTCCTTGTGGCTGCTATACTTACTTTATGCAGTATGTAATATTTCTTGTATTTGCCTGTGATTTTACATACTCACTGTAATTGGATGGTTAAGATTCAATAATGTTGATATTCTGGATTTAAACTAAAATGCAAATTCAAATGCTTCATTAAGAAAAGAGCGCTAGGGCAATCAATTAATGAATTAAAGATGTTCCTAGGCTAAAAAAAAAAGTCTTAATTTATTTGCATGATAATGTAAATCAGAAATAAATACACTTCTGAAACACTTGAAATCAGTTAATACTTACAGATTTGTTCAATATTTGAAATTATTTCTGCTGAAGTTTGCCTGAACCACATGTTAGCAAGATGGCAACATGTGGATTGCTTTTAATATTTGTTTTTAGTTTATTGCTCTTTCAGTTTTTCTTCATAATTGATTCCACAGGAAAGATGTGGGAGTCCTACATCTCCCTGTAAACATCCCAGAAACAATTTCCAAGTATCATTAGTTCATCCTTCATGTATGGTTACACTATTACTATGCTTCTCTAAATGTGTAAAATAACACAGGAACTTTCTGGGGATTTTTTGTGGGATCATAAATATTTCAAAATTTCTAATAATGGTGTCAAAAAAAATGCTAACATGAATAAAAAAATAAGTAGAGAAAAAGAAAATACAGACGAAATTATATAAGGGAATGGAAAACTCAGTAGGAGAAATGGGTTCTTCTGACATTTGACAGCTTTTTATGAAAGAAACAAGTCCTTATTTTATGGTGATGGGCAAGATGGAAGTATAGAAACTGCCAATTTATTTCTAGTTCAGAAATCTTTTGGCAGAAGAGGAAAAAAAAAAAAAAGCACAAAACAATCTGAAGAGACTATCTAGCTTCAACTATGGTTAGAAGAGATTATCTAGCTTTAACTATGGATGTTTCACAGCCTGATTTTAATCTTATTGCTTCCGTTCAGTGATAAGGTGTATAAGCAATGAAGAATCCTTCAGTGCCACATCTGTCTTCCTTACTAATTCCTCCCTAGTCTGCAACATACTTTTCCTCTTTCTCTCTTTCATTATTATTATGGTTAATCTGAAATTAGATGGGTTATTTGAGCATATATGAAATTTGACATGAAATTTTTGAACAGAATATCAACCAGGTTTTGAGAGGAAGAGAAAACTGAAGGGAGACTATAAAGCATGGACCAGGGGAAGATTTCTAGAGTTGTCGGTGTGCAGTTTGGGCAAAATGCCTTTAGCCTACTGGAGAAACCAGCTTTCTCTTTGAGATTAGGGTTAAGTTTCTTGGGAATGCCTCATCATTCCACTAATCTATTACTTCATAGAACACATATGAACATAGATGGAGTAAATTTTAGTGTTCTAAAAATACTTTATGGATATGGAGATGAATTCTATTTCTTATATACAACATATGATGAAATGAACTCCTCAGTAAGCATTTCCTTCCCTGTTGCTCGTTTCCAATGTAATAAACAGGTAATATACCTTGCTGTTGTGATTATTCAGTATATAATCAGTTACTTATCAATTATCTCAGGTTCTTCAGGAATTACAGCTTCTCCTTCAGCCATTCATTTTGCTGTAGCAGAATCCCAGGTGGTATTCTAATCATCTTGGTTGTTTATTCTAAGTAATTATCTGCAGGGCACTGATACTTTGTATTTTGTATTTACATTCACCCAGACAAGCAAAGAGGGAAAAAGTCTCAGCAATAATTATAGTTGCCAGTGCCAGTAAGGCCATATGGCTGGAACTGGAATGAGATACTGTATCTCTTACTAGTTGGGGGCAGAAAGAAATTTCTTCCAACTCAAGAAAAAATTGTGTTTAAATTTTAAGCTGCTTTATTTGTTCTGTTCTGTATTGCCTATCTATGTAGCAAATACACTGGTGAATGGCCTGAGTGAATGAATGCTGTTTTTCAATTTTTCTGCTATAACATATGAAATACAGTTGACTGGATATTAATGCAAACACATACAAAAATATTAAATGTCTGAATTGAAGCACAACTACACTGCTCAACTGAGCAGAAAAAGAAATGTTTCAAACTTTGATGTTAATTCAAAGATTAATGTTCTCAAGTATGAGATTTACTTACTGCTACACAGGTGGTCTTGATAGGGTCCTTACCAGAAGGTTTACTGCATGAAGAAAAACTTCATGTTGGCAGTATATAACTCCATATTACAGCTTAATTGCAGGACTGGTTTTTTTTTTTTGGGGGGGGGGGGGGGGGGTTTTTTTTTTTTTTTTTTTTTTTTTTTTTCCAATTTTTTTTTTTTTTTTTTTT